>NC_065451.1:64631995-64946995 GCF_917563875.1 Diabrotica virgifera virgifera
TAAATTTTTATTTTAGAATCTTTAAGAAATTGTATGATAATATCATTAATAGTTTTGGTATTGAAGCTTAGTAGATGTGAAATATTCAGCGGTAAAAACACTAAATAGCTATGTTTAAATTATTTTTATTCTTTATTAGAAATCTGGGAAGAAATAATTTTAGTAGATGTACGGATATGGAATCACATAAATGTTTGAAAATGAATGAAAAGAAATCACATAAATGTTTAAAAGGAACTTCTCTCATTACCCTACGATCGTTTACCTGCTACGATTTCTCGGTACTGAAAAGAGAATTAATTATTTGTTCACGATCTAGTGGGGCATCCCAGTACGAATCACACAAGAAAATCCACCTTTGCGTGGAGCCATCACAATGAGAGTTTATTTTAACAATAGATATGTTTAAAGTATTATCCTTTTGTCTACAATTAGAAAAGACTAAACAACACAATAATTTTACAAATACATTCACATTATTTGTTAGGTTCAACAAACAGTTGTTAGGGGTTAGGTTGAGAAATCAGAAATAATACATCAAACATGGCGGATCGTACATGCGCAAAGAAATTTGGATTGTGAAATAGTCGATGCTTTCGCTTCTTGTTGGATGGAGTATTCTTTGGTCAAAATCCTGATGATGAGGATGACAGCTGACGGCCCGACCCCGACCAATAAGAGCAAACGTACCTTGTTGAAATTAATGTAGTCTCTTTTCTACAGGAAGAGCTAAAGTTCTTATGGAAATCCATTGTTGCCACATCTTCAAATATGAGAAGAGACGTCTATCAATTGTCATTGTCTGATGATCTTTGTTATGTTTGGTTATGTTGTTGTTGTCGTTGACATTCTAACTTTTGATAGGATAATAAGGATATTTTAAACACATTTTAAAAGAAAAAGAACCTTAGTAGTCAGTAGAAAGAAAAGTAATTTTAGATTCCAACCGTATTATTACTTCTGAAATATGATCATCTAGTGGGAAAACCGCAGTGATTGTGCCTTCAAATGGGCAATTTGAAACGACAACCCCAACAAAAACCATTATATGTAATTGTAAATTGAAATGATTGATAATAAAAATGTTTGTACATATGTAATTGTACATGTAAAGCTGGAAATTCAGGTAAATGCAAACATATAATTGGCACATTACTATATATTTTTCGATAAGTGATTACATAATGGTTTGATAAAAGAACCATTTCGCTGCAACTTTGTTTATAATTCTTTTTTATTGCTTACAGGCATACCATTGAAAATTTGAAAAAATTAAGCACCACACACATCAAACAACAGTGGGGATAATTAAAAAAACAATAATACAACATAGTCAACAATAAAGTCCTACCAGTCTGCTGATAAATGGGCTAGTGATATTGTACTAAATTATGATTTAGCTCTATTTTACTCAAATAATGTTGAAGTAAGCTACAGTAACTCTGTTGAAATGTCTTTAGCTATGCTAAACCGAACTGTAGAAGCATGGAAAAAGCTGACGTGACTGCAAGTAACTGGGACAATTTATTGCCATTTATTTACTTATGATAAAAATAAAAGCCCAAGTTGGCCACTTAAAGTCGACCAATTGTATAGTTCCAATTTTAAAGAAAATACTGTACCCTTCTGTGGGAAACAATTATGAATCAGTTGCTTTAAATATGTATGAAAAAATAACTCTAAGTATGACTGGCAGTGTCAATGGAATTGTTTCCGGAAAATGTCTAGAAATAAACTGTCCTCTGGCAGGTAAAACAAAATCTGTGCAATCAATTTTACGTGACCTTAAATATTTTGCATAATTGAGGGAAAACAATATTATGTTAAAGAAAAATCATATGTATTTATGGACAAGTGCAATTGCTACTTACAGGACTACAAATATGTTATTTTGTAGTGTTTTGTCCATTTGATAAGTCCACACTTCTTATTAAAGTACCATTTAATGATGAATTTATACAAGAAATGTTAAAAATTTTGGTAGAGGTATATTTTTACAATGTATTATCAGTTTTATTCCAATTATATAAGTAAAAAACTTGTTTTAAAAGATTGTTTTATTTCTTATAGGTACTTTTACTTGAAAATAATATTCACACTGGACTACACTCATATCATCTGTGAATTCAGATAATATATACAGTAGAACCCTGATTATCCGTGCTATGGTTTTCTATTACTGAAGTTGCATTTTTAAGGTTTTATCAAAATAGAGTCACCTTAATTCACTCGACGGAAACTCTAAGCCAAGAAGAAGACTCGTAATGAAAGATTCATTTTTTCTATTATATTTTTATGGTTGGTACATATGTATGTATATACGTATATATGTATTATATTATTATATAAGAAATAAATTTCAATTATCCATGCCACGTCTGACCCCGAGGAGCACGGACAATCAGGGTTCTACTGTACACATAAATTAATTTTTATCATTACTAAGTATCATTGTAAAAAGGTTAATACCTCAAATAATATTTATATCAGTTCATATACGGAAACTATTTAATAGGAATAAAGTAACTTGTACTTTGACTTTTAAAGATTTTAGCCATTGTATAGTTCTTTCAATGTTTACACTTGCTGAAGCAAGTCTTATTAATTCAATTTTCTTCTCAATGCATTCATTTTTTATAAAAAAAGTCTATCTACCATTATAGCATCCTCATTTGGTGTCAATATGATTTTTGTTGGTTCATTTGAACAAACACCTGTCCAGCAGAAGCATCTGATGGGATAAAACTTGTTTAACAGCTATTAACACACCACCTCCACTGTCGAAATTAATGGATTCTTGTGTCAGGTCTTGTGTGTAGATATCGTAATAAACCAATTTCAGCATCGCTTGTATCAGGTGTTAACCATGTTTCAGTAAATATGGTCACATCAAAGTAGCTGTTAGAAACATTTAGAGTCAGAGTTGTCAATTTAGTCCGAAGTCCTCTACCATTTTCAATAAAAATGGAGAGCTTGCCCAAGTCA
This sequence comes from Diabrotica virgifera virgifera, assembly GCF_917563875.1. Classification (NCBI taxonomy): domain Eukaryota; kingdom Metazoa; phylum Arthropoda; class Insecta; order Coleoptera; family Chrysomelidae; genus Diabrotica; species Diabrotica virgifera. The sequence continues at coordinate 64,634,981 of NC_065451.1, forward strand.
TTGTGGCTTAGAGGTATTTTGAATTACCTTTGGGATATTATAATACCGTATCAACAGGTTCTGTCCCCTGCTTCCTGCTGAGGAGACAAAAGCTCAAATTTTATATACAGATTCAAGTACCTTCCCTTTATTAGGGGTCTGATCAATGCTGATAAAGATGGTTTTAGCATGGTCAATGTGTTTCTGTTTAAGAACTGCATGTCTGCTGTCTGAACATTTTCAGTTGAAGATAAGAACACTTTAAATGGATGGTGCCCATTTTTATTTTTCTTTCCAAAGCGAGCTATTCTAATACTGTCAGAGAATTCATCCTAAATTTCGTCTTCGTCTTAGACTTCATCTAAATTTTTTTATATAAAAAAACTAGTTACTCTTAATAACTGAAATATAACTCAAAAAGCAATATAGGTAACTCATTTATTTAAAATAAATGTAATTGAAGACGATAATTGCAAACATTGCAGGTAACAGGGTGATCTTGATCATATCTTTTTTGAATGTAGGCACTAAGTTTTAACAGCATTTAAACTGCCTCTATAAAAATTTAATCAAACTTAATATACATGCACCATTCAATATCCAGTCTGCTGGCTACAGGCTCACAACAAAAATATAAATTATAGATTTCTTGTCAGACACATGCACGTTTCCATAAGATTTGTATGCGAGCATGAAATTTTTTATGATTTCAGTTTAGATTTGAATCCTTTTTTATCCTAAATGTACATATTATCCGATATCCATTTTATTAATGTCTATGCCATTAAGGGCGTAGGCGCAAAATTTCGGCTCTAATGCTTTTTAAATGCATTCATTTTTTTTTTAATTCTGAGAAAACTAATAAGCATTTTTGAAAAATTTAAGGGCAGAATGAAAGATTACGTTATTACCGAGGGCCGAAAGTCCCTGAAAACTTCCATGTTTATTTTAATAAGTTACAGTTGTGAAAAAAAAAAACAGAAAATGTGTGATTTTTAATTTCAAATACATATCTCATTAAAAAAAATTGTTTATTCTAAGGGACTTTCAGCCCTCGGTAATAATGTAATCTTTCATTCTGTATTTAAATTTTTCAAAAATTTTTATTAGTTTTCTCAGTATTCGCAGAAAATTAATGCATTTAAAAAGCATTGGAGCCGAAATTTTGCGCCTAAACCCTTAATAAAAAAACTCAAAAAGCTACTAAAAGCTAAAATACACTGGCAAGGGCAACAAAACAGAAAACAAGGCAAAAAATAAAAAATAAATCACTTTTCATAAATGACAGATGACAGTTTTCTCAAGATCAACTGGCAACGTTGGATTTCCATAAGAACTTTAGCTCTACCTCTTTTCTACACCTACCTCCGAGACGGTGGTGGATATTACACTCGTCCTGCGCAGTATCATCCAACCGGAGCCAGCTGTTTAGCCGTTAAATGTGTTTGTTTACAAAAAAGATATATTTCTTTTTAGTTTAATTTAAACTAGATTTATAAATTGAAAAAACTAAAGTAGCTACAAGTTTTAATTTAATTTTGCTTAACCTCCGAGTGGCACTTTCCTGTAATTTTAAAATTATCACTTTTCAGTGATTTTTTTAATATGCTTTTATGTCCTTAAGTTCAACAAAGCATTTCCTTTAATTACAATTAAGCCAAAATATCGCAAATCCTGGGCCCTGGACTACTAAAGGTATCCGGTATCCGCATATCAGCCATGAATATGCGTTCACTACTCTACATCCAGAAATTTACTTTCCAATGGCTCTGTCACTGAATATATCAGCAAGTATAGGAAAACCTATTTAAAACTTATAAAATCAGCTAAAAAATCGTACTATCAAAATTGTCTGAGAAGCTCTAAAAGTGTTGCAAAAGAAACTTAGTCCATAATAAACGATCTTCGAAATAAAATTCACCCAGCTTAAACATTTTTCCTTTCAGACCCTGGAGATCTAAATGAATACTTTGTTAATGTGAGTAAAAATATCACATCAACAGCTTCGTGCAATTGTACTTGAGACACTGTGTCAGGTGAGGTGTTTGAAAATTTGAGTAACTTGATTCTAGGGTGTGAATTTCTAAAACTTTTAAGTGTGGTTTTTAACCGTTGAGAAAAATTATTTATTTAGTGTTGTGTTTATAATTTAATATATGTTTTAAAATGAGTTTTGTTTTATTTTTTGAGAAAAAATTAAAAATACAGCATACTTACAGTACTTTTTTTGAAATGCTATTTTCCAAAGTTTATAAAATTTCTTACGCTCGATTTTATATTAATAAAGTTAAAGTGGACTTTAAATTTAAAGTTTTCTTTAACTGTAACAATTGCTTTTTTTAAGGTAACACACACTTTAACTTTATTATGAAATCGAGCGTTAGTCAAAATTCTAAATGCTCAGTAAATAATAACAACAATTAGGTACTTGTATTGAAAACAACATATTTTGTAATTTGAAAAAAAAACAACATATTTGCAACATAGATAACAAAACAACATGCTTTGTTACGTATTTTAAAAAACTCTCCATCATGCATGCTCCATGAGAAAAGAAAATATAAAACTAATTTCATCCTTATTGTGTCTCAGATGGCGTAGCTACTTTTGCTATAACTACTCAATGCTTTGCTACTCTACCTACCTACATACAATTTGTATTGTTTTATCAAAAAACAAGCATTTACATACTCTGCAAATTGTATATTTTTTCTTTGCATTTTCATATGAAAAAACCGCGGTATTTATCTTGAACTTTTTTTGAACAAGGTGCAATACTTAGGTAATATTATTATTAATAAAACAAAGTATATTAAAATACAATGTTAAAAACTTTAATAATATTAGCAATATTTAAAAACTTCAATATATTATATTATAGTATACATATTATGAATCAGTAGAAACGATTATATTTAAATTTGGTAAATTATAACTCCAATCGACCAGAGCCAATGAACTGTCAATACGGATGGAATGGCCCTGTCCCATTCAAATAGTGAAGCGAGATTACCACCAACATACAAGAAAGAGGTTCTAGAGAGAAACGGACAAGGTGCTGGAGAATTTGACAGGCCGTGTAATTTGAGTTGCCTATATAAATGGACCCGATTAAATCAGTATTGACATTTCGTTGAATGGACCTCATATTTTAACTTTCAGGGCTGATTGGCAGTACATATTTCAAAATTTAAATACTTTTTGTATTTACAGAGTAAATAGAGTACAGATTACCATATTTGGTGTTTAAATCAGTTTAAATACTTTTCAGAATTGTTATTTGTATTTATCAAAACAAATACCTACTTTCCTAAAGTATTTGGGAGTTAAATAATTTTAAAACTATTTAAATACTAAATTACTGACTGTTTTATATAAAGTGAAGAAGTCCTTGATTATGTTTTTATGTTACTTTTTTTATATTTAGAATTTTACTTTTATATTTCCCCGTTTAAGTTGATATAGGCAACTCAAATTACACGGCCTGTCAAAGTCTCCAGCACCTTGCCTGTCTCTCTCTAGGACCTCTCTCTTGTATCGTGGCTGCATTAATTGTCTTCCTGCCTATTCCATCCGTATTGACAGTTCATTGACCAGAGCACGACCACACAACCCAAAACACAAGTACGCAAATATGGTTGTGTGAAGCGTGGCTTGAAGCCGTGCAATTTACGAGACTCACTCGATCTGTAGATCCTTGTGTCCTCATCTCGCCAATTAATGATTCTTCTGAGAAAGGTAAATTTCCAGAGTACCTAAAGACAGCTATCATTATTCCTCTTCATAAGGGTGGTGAAAAATCTAATTCCTGCAAGTATATACCTATTGCATTACTACCGGTACTCCAAAATTATTGAGAGACTCATAAAAGCATGACTTATGTCCTTTCTTGTTGAAAACAACATTTTATTACAAAAGTTCGGCTTTTTAAATAATAAATGTACTGCTGATGCCATGTTTTCTGTACTACATGAGGTTTATCAAGCACTGAGCAATAATCTTCACACTGCCACTGTTTTTTGTGACTATGCCAAAGCTTTTGATTGTGTAAATCATGAAATTTTGATAAAAATAACTAAATTTCTATGGAATTCGAAGAATTTCTTTGAATTGGTTTCAATCTTACTTGGATAGTTGGAAACAACTGGTTAGAGCAAATAATACAGACTCTAGTCTCCAAAATATTGTATGTGGGGTCCTCTACAAACCACAAGGTTCAGTATCAGGTCCTCTACTTTTCCTTACGTTTATTAATGACATCCCTAGTTTAAAAATTAATGGAAAAAATTTTCTTTTTGCTGATGATACCAGTATTACTTGGAGCAACTCAAATATTGCTACTATACCTTCTGATCTACTCACGATAAAAACCTGGTCCGATTCTAATTTACCTACCTTTTTTTAACATAAAACAGTAGCATTATCCTATACAGGAGCTCGTCAATCTTTACCTCTTAACACATTCACAGACACAACTGCATATGAAGCCACTTACTCCATAAGATGTGTCTACATCTAAAGTGTGTCTGTGAATGTGTTAATAACAGCCAGATCAGTATCGTTGATTCTGTAAAGTTTCTTGGTATTTTTTTTAGATAGCAATCTTAAGGGTTAAAAGGGTCTAAAGGGATAAACATTCACTGAAAGCGATATTATCTTTAATACCCGTGGTGCCTTCAACATTTAATGTCTGACTAAATTATTCTTTATAGGCAAAAAAATTTAAGGAATTTTGAATTAATTAGTTTTTAAATAAGTACATTTACCAGCAACAGTTGTAACGTAATTGTGTCAACTCGACAGTATTTAACTAGTTATTTGAATTTAATACCCTAGCTAGGGCATTATTTTTCAAAATAAATATTGAAAAATAACGCCCTAGGGCATTATAATATAACTGACTTCGAAATCATGTACAGTGGAACCTCGATTATCCGTCTCTCCATTAACCATCACCTCTGTTAACCGTCAGGGTACATACAGAAGTTGAATTGAGTTATACATTAGCAATCATTTAAATGCAAAAAAATAAAAAAAAGGTAATTTGATTTGTGATGAGGACACAAACGGCTATCCATTGCTGACAGATAAAGAACTCATTGAAATGGCAACAAAGGCGGACCAAACCTATTCGGAAGCTGACACAGTAGCTATATTGATGCTTGGACACAAGGAAGCTTGACTGTAGCTACAGTAGGAAAAATGAAAGAATACCCATGAACGAACATATAAAACACGCTGTATTTTCCTGTCACCGTATCACACAAAATATTGGCCAGCGCAAGTACATGTAATAATTATTGTTACATGTACTTGCACTGGACAATTTTCTTTGTGACACGGTGACAGGAAAATACAGCGTGTTTTATATGTTCGTTCATGGGTATTCTTTCATTTTTTCGACTGTATATTGATGAACCTATTGTAACTGACAAAGATTTGCGTAAATAATCTAGAGAAGCTGCATCGCATATGCAATAATTCATCGAGTGGTATTCTCAACAAGAAGAAGCCAATAAAGTAGATTGCATGATCTTATGCCTTATGCCGATTAAGAAATTCAGCCGTCGCAAAATATGAAGCAGCAGTAAAACAAACACAAATTTCAGAATATTTTAAATTGATTCGATTGTATGAACACAAATCCCTCTTATATTGTCAAACAAACCATACAAATGAAATTTGAGAGTTGTACTATGAATTTTTATTTTTTTTTTAATGTTCTGTTAACCGTCTTTTCGATTATCCGTCATACCCTTGGTCCGGTGCCCTGACAGATAATCGAGGTTCTACTGTAATAATATTAATGTCCCACTGGTATATTATTTGACAAATAATGACATGATTTTGAAGTCAGTTTGATAAATAATGACATGATTTCGAAGTCAGTTAAGTATGATATAATGCCCTAGGCTCTAGGGCATTATTTTGAAAAATTACGCCCTAGGGTATTAAATTTAAATAACTAGTTAAATACTGTCAAGTTGACAAATAACAACCCAAGTAAAACTATGGTTACCACAATTACGTTACGACTATTGCTGGTAAATGTACTTATTTGAAAACTAATTAATTCAAAATTCCTTCAATTTTTTGCCTATAAAAAATAATTTAGTCGGACATTAAATGTTGAAGGCACCACGGGTATTAACGATAATATCGCTTTCAGTCAACTTATATCCCTCAGGCCAAAGGCCCTCGGTATATACACCATTGACCTCAAGTGTTATTATCCTTATAATACCCTTGGTACCTTAACTATAATCTCACAATCAGTCCATAGAAGGTGTCAAACAAATAAAATATTTGGGAATCATACTTGATAATTTATTAACAATTAAACGATTACTTTATTGATTACAGTTAATTTATTTAATGGAAATTAAGGTAATAATAATAATAATGTTTATTCAAAAATAATCAAATATAAAATCTTCCTGAGACTAAAAGCATATTTAAGTGTATAATTAATAAGAATTAACATAGGAAGCCACAAGGAAATAAATCTGCACGTAGCTATAGCCCAAAGTAACTCCTGTTATTTATCCAAATCTTTACTAGTCAAACACATTTGTTTTGAAATTCCAGCAGTTTCTTCTTTTTATACCTTTTAAATATCTGGTGGTTGTTCCTAAAACAAAGACATAAATAAAAATTCTACATTGTGTACCATAAAAAAATCATAAAAATGTGGAAAGTATCACAAGAATAAAGAAAAGTCCCAGATATAAAATTCACTATTAAAATAAAAATAGTAAATAATTATTTATATCTGACACTTTTCTTATTGGAACTTCTTTCTGGTAACATCCTTAATCTCTGACTTTTACAATTTATAAGACAAGAGATGATGAATAAAGAAAGGGAAAAGGACTCTGCAGTATACAGTTACATTCTGCTTTCATTAATCTAGAAAAAAGATCAGAAAGATAATTCAAAGTCCGAAATTGTAAAAGTCAAAAAGAGATTAAGGATGTACCAGAAAGGGGTTCCAATAAGAAAAGTTTCAGATTTAAATAATTATTTACTATTTTAATAGTGAATTTTGTATCTGGGACTTTTCTCTTTTCTTTAAGAGATATCGCTGAAGCATCCTAATAGTAGATAACTATTTTTGAAATTCCACTTAAATAGACAATTTGATTTCGTTTTGATTCAGAGGTGTGCAGGCAGCTCCACTGGGGACGCCGTAAGGCAGAAACAACTGTCTGGAGATTGTGTATCGCCTCTGGATCGAAAGGAAACATAAACTGTCTCTTCACTATCACAAGAGTATTTTAATATTTTTATTGAATAAAAGTAGTCAAAAAAAAAGGACTAGTTGGTGGAGCGAAGAGATAAAAATAGCTGTGAAAGAAAAGAAAGTACCATGGAGAGCTTATCTAGAAAATAACAGTTAATAAGCAAGGAAGCTTGTGAAAGAAAAAGTTAAAAAAGCTAAATTGGAACAGTGGGAGAGATTTGGAGAAAAGATGGAGCAAGACAGTAGTAGGACAAACCAAAAATTGTTCTATTAAGGTCTGAAAAAATGAGAGGTAAATCAGGTAGTACTGTCGTGCAAATAAAAAAAAATAAAATGGAGAAACACTTACCCAACCACAAGATATAGTTAATAGATGGAGTAAATATTCCAAAGAGTTGAGTAATGAAATAACAATGGAAGAATTAACGGAAGCCATTGCAAAAATGAAAAATGGTAAAGTGGCAGGAATAGATAATATCAAAACACGATTGTTGAAATATATGGGGGAAGCTGCATTACACTACTTACACAAATTACTGATAACAATTTGGAAACAGAAACGCATCCCAGAAGATTGGGCAACAGCAGTAATGGCTCTTCTGGTAAAGAAGGGAGGTAAAAAAGTAATGTTCAAATTATCGAGGTATTTTCATGCTAAGTGTACTGGCTAAGATTTATGAATGAACACTGGAGATGAGACTGAGAAAGAAAGTGGAACATCAACTAGACGATGCACAAAAAGGTTTCTGACCGGGCACAGTGTCCAAGATCATATCTTTACTATAAGACAATGGAAAAAGCCTTTGACAAGGTACCCGGACATCACATTTGGAAAGGGCTTGAACTGTTCGATGTTGGAGGAGAACTAATTGATGCAAGTAAAATTTATGTACTGGAACATTGTGCGAGCATTAAACTGTGAATCAAACAAATTTGCTAATACACAAGGAGTAAGGCAAGGTGGAGTTTTAAGCTCACTGCTATTCATTATATTATATATATGAATGAACCAATAAAAAAAATGCAGTAGAGTCCCGAAAATTAGATTTAGGTTACCATTGATTAAAAAGTATAACTCTGAGTAAATGTGTATCTGCAGATGACATTGTATTGATACCAAGTTCAGAGAAATCTTTACAAAGCAACCTAAATTTATAGACGAGAGAACTTGCAGACAAAGGAATGAAAATAAAATTAGAAAAGACTAAAACTTTACTTATTTCCAAGACACTGAGAGAAATCCATATAAACCTAGACGGAAATTTAGTAGAACATATGAATGATTTTGAATATTTATAAACTATAATAGACAAAAAATGCAAAAAAAATGAACAACAGAATTGCTAAAACATCACGTTATATCACTCCCTCACTACAGGTTTCATTAGCAAAAGAGAAATTAGTGAGAAGACAAAAGGGACAGTATATTATATACCTCCCTTCTCTGCTTCATGGAAGTGAAACATGGCTGGCTTTCCTAATAATTAAGCTTGAATTATCACATCTTTATTATTATTGTAGACATTTAAAATCCTTATTAATTGAATTACATTAAACTTACCACTTATAAAATGTTTACTTTTCATATTTTAATTTTAGTTCCCTTATATCTGTTCTTCTTGTGGCTTTTATCCATTGTCCCCGGCTTTGTTTGGATAATTCATTTAAATGTATTGCATGGGGAGCCTTGGGAACAGTACAAAATAAGACTTTTCCCTGTCTGCCCTACTCTCACAATTTACAACAATACAAGTTACATGTATAAGCTTCCCAAGAAAGAAAAACTGATAACTGCTATGGACTAATTCAGTTCTGTAGGCGATAAACTACTTTATATTTGATTTGCTATCACAATTTCGCTGCACAATCGACAATAAAAACAAACAGGATATTCTTTACAAATGTAAATATTAGGATTAGGTTATGTTATGTTATGTGCTCCCAGTTAGGCCATATTCGGAAGTTCCTTGTCCCTTTGCTTGATTGGCACACCGATAATTTTCGTTTAATACTGTCCGCTGTCATGAGCCGCTGTCACATCCGCTGTCATTTTACACTCAAATGTCCATAGAATTTCGTACACTTACACTCAAAAGTGTAACTAAGTCCAGTCTCATCTGAAATCAAAAAGTTTCTTGTAGTTTATACCTCTGGCTAGAATATGAACGAAGGAATTAAAAAAAATGAAATTTGAATATTTTACATAAGTTTAAACACATTTTTGACCCCAATTTTTCTCATTTTTAAAGTAGTTTTTTTTTTATAAAACAAAAATGACCTCATCTAATTAAAAATCCTTTGTTCATTCACTAGCCAGAGGTATAAACTACAAGAAACTTTGATTTCAGATGAGACTGGACTTTTAGGCTGCTCACCGCAAAAAAGGGCTGTTGTCGAAAAATTGCAGTCAACTCTACAAAAATGAATATTTTTGGCTGAAATTTTTTTGAGAGTACTATACTTTTACATGTTTCAATTATAAATAAAAATAATTTTTAGTTTCCAAGATATAATTTTTTTTAAAAGTCACTTTTTTTACCTGCAAGACAACAACTTGTTGATTTCAAATTGTAACAGTTGTTTTGCAAAGTATGCTGCCCTCTTGTATTTTCTGTGTTATCTTCATCATACAATTACTTCATCTAAAAATTTTCTGCGAAAAAAAAATAAACCAAAAGTTTAACCACCTTCACACCACAGAATCAAGAATCAAGTTACACAAATTTTCAAACACCTCACCTGACACAGCGTCTCAAGTACGATTGCGCGAATTGGTAAATATAACTCCGTACGACCACGCAACTCGAAACACAAGTACGCAAACACGGTTGCGTGAAGCGTGGCTCGCAATCGTGAAATTTACGAGACTTGCTCGACCTGTAGATTCTTGTATGAATGAATGGCCAAAAGCGAGGTTAGGTTTAGTTTAGATGTGTTTTGTTTATTTCTTGCAAGGAAAACTAAATCAAAAGGTATTATAATATAGCTGGGTTTAATTGAAATTTGCTTGTTTTGAGGAATTAGATAGAATAGTATTAAATTAGAAATATAATAATTGAGAATGTCCACAACATGAATCATCAACTCAATGAAAGATGTGAGGTAATAATCTGGGAAAATTAGTAAAAAACAAGGAAAATTAATTACCAGCTATTTTATTGCTGGACATGCTGAAATCAAATCTTAAGATTTCCTATATTAGTAATATAGCTGTGCAAAGTCCACAGAAAGTGTGCTATTTTGTTTATAAACAAATTAGCACTCCGAAATCTTTTTTTTTTATTCTCTATAACTCCGAAAATTTTAACTTTAAACCAAAACACTCACATAAAAATTGACAGTAATTTAATTCTGCACATTGATAATTTATTCCAATTTCCTTCGACGGAAATTTTCTTCGGAAAATTCGGGTTTTCCAAACAAAATCTTTAATTTTCAACTAAAATTTGAGCGAAGTAATTATTTATCAATAATTAAATAATTTGGTGACAGTGACATAAATCTTTTTTGTTATAAGTGTCTTGAAGATATGAAAATTTGTATGTACAAAGAGGACCGGAATTAAAAGGTATCTAATGGTTCAAAGATTAAAATCCTGTTGTTTATAACTCTGTCGCAAATGCCGGTCAAATTTGACCGGTTATACCTGGAATCACTCCTCGCAATTCAATTTGTTTTTCTTCGAAAAGGACACAGAAGCCGTGCTCTTTTCAACAGCGTTAACTTAATTTAATTTAATCTAATATTTTCTGAGGGGTTCTATTTGTTTATAAGCCAAAAAATTGTTTCTTTATAACATTCCTGAGACCGCTCAAATGGTCCAATTTCAATCCTGTAAGGTACGTTGAATAGGTATAGTGCTTTTTTATATGAAAATCATAGTTATTCTGGTGTATCATAATCTTTCTGGTTATTATTTCGACCGAAATTTTTTAATTAACATTTTAATTATTGCTAAACTATTGGTTAGATTGTCGCCGGTCTCCTGATATACAGAGAGGGGCTAAATTATGGAATAAATTCATTTTCTCTAAAATGGACGATTTTAGAGAAAAATCCCGAAACAGGTCGATTTTTATTTTTAAATTAAATTTCTTGGCATATATTTCAAACTAGTGACGTCATCCATCCGAGCGTGATGACGTAATTATTTTTTTAAATAGGAATATGGGTTCGTGTTGTAGCTCATTTACAAAGGCGTTCAATGCTCTATTCAGTATTATAAACATTAATATCATTATTTATACAGGGAGGCCAAAAAAAATTTTGAATTAAATTAATTGACGCAAGAAGAAGAATGCATGTAATTTATTTAACTCAAAATACATTCTATTGCTGTCAGAAAATAGAAAAAAAATGTTTATTTTGCAAATAAACATTGCTTTTAGCTTAAATTAAAAGTTCAAACTGCCAATAGGTAGGAGGGAGGCTGTTTGTGATTTAATTTAAGCGAAAAGAAATGTTTATTTGTGAAATAAACCTTTTTTTCTATTTTCTGACAGCAGTACAATGTATTTTGAGTTAAATAAATTACATACATTCTTCTTTTTGCGCCAATTAATTTAATTCAAAATTTTTTTTGGCAACCCTGTATAAATACCTAATGATATTAATGTTTATATTACTGAATAGAGAATTAAACGCCCTTTCAAATGACCTACCACACGACCCCTATTCCCATTAACAAAATTATCGATTACGTCATCACGCTCAGATGGATGACGTCACTAGTATGAAATATATGCCAAAAAATTGTAATTTAAAAATAAAAATCGACCTCTTTCGGGATTTTGCTCCAAAATCGTCCGTTTTAAAGAAATGAATTTATTCCATAATTTAGCCCCTCTGTATAATCTACTATAATAAATTTTTCATGTCTTCAATTATTTAATTATTGATAAATAATTAGGTACTTCCCTAAATTTTAATTGAAAATGGCAGATTTTTTGGGAAAACTCGGATTTTCTGAGTAAAATTTTTGTTGAAGGAAATCGGAAAAAAAATAACTTTGTGCAGAACTAAATTACGGTGAATTTTTATTTGAGTGTTTTTGGCTCAAAGGAAAAATTATAGGAGTTACAGACCACTAATTGAAAAAAAAAGAAGATTTAGGAGTGCTAATTTGTTTATAAATAAAATAACACACTTTCTGCGGACTTGTCATACCCCATATTACTAATATATGCAATCTTAAGATTCGATTTTAGCAATAAAATAGCTGGTAAATAATTTTTCCCAAAAATGGTATTTTTTCGATAATTTTCCCAGACTATCAACAAAATCCAAGAAACTGAAGCGCCAACCCAAATTCTGAACAAGAATCTACAGGTCGAGCAAGTCTCGTAAATTTCACGATTGCGAGCCACGCTTCACGCAACCGTGTTTGCGTACTTGTGTTTCGAGTTGCGTGGTCGTGCGGAGTTATAGTTACCAAATTTAAATATTTTCTACTGATTCAGTGATTCATAATAATATGAAGGTATACTATTCTCAATATGGCTACTGGGTGTAAAAGATAAATCTTATTCTATCTGTTCTTCATGAGTTTTAGATAATTTTAGTTGTATTTCTTTGTAATTTTGTGTTGTACAAAGATTAATTTAACATCTTCTCTGGAAGTATTAATTTAGAAAGATAATATGCTTCATTGGTGTTGTGTTTTGAAGTGTGAAATGCAAAGTAATTGTAAAGTCAAGATACAGTTCACTTTTAAACTGAACTAAATAAGGTATCTGAGAGACAACAATGGTTAAATGCAATACAATGTACAGGTTTTACTAGCGAAATGAAAATTTTCCTGTCCTGTCTGCTGTAATCATTTTATATCTGGTAAGTTACAATTACAACAGTAACGATTTTTGAAGATGTTAACATTTTAATCTTATAGGAAAATAGGAAAACCAGCCGACTTAATCGATAATAACAATCTCCAGATTCCTTCAATAAATATGGGCTATAAACACAATGAAATAAGTTCCCCAAAATCTAAAATGGAGTGGTATCAAAGGAGAATTAAAGGAAAAAATATTCATATTGAAATTATTTATAAGGCACTGGACTGTCTTAAATTCTACAATAATACTAGGTGGGTAAATGATTTTAGACATTTTTCATTAAGAGTAGATTAAGATTAAGTAGATTTAAGACTTGTTTACACGGGTAGAGTAATGATGCAAGTACTTGATAGAGTAGAGTAACTCTACCTGTAAAAATGCTCAGCACAGTAGAATAGCTGGTAGAGTGTATAGTTGGAGTTAAAGTAGAGTGACTAGCAACCTATGGCAAAGTAACTACTCTATGACCACCACTACTGCCAAAATGTCTACTCGGCTGCACACTCTACCCATGGAACACGCTCAATTATGGCAGAATAGAGTAGGTAGGAGAGTACATGGGGGCGCTGTCATTCTGGCTGGAATTGTGTTTTGTGTAAATAGTGAAAATGAAGTTCACCGAAGATGAAACTTTAAAACTTGTAGAGCTATAATACGGCGAATACCAGTGTTTATGGAATTTATGTAGTGTATACTACAGAAATAAAAGTTTGCAGCAAGCTGCGGAGGATGAAATCGTCGAAAGAATGGCAAAGGGGGCTTTGGAGTAAACGAGCTTAAGCAAAAAATTAAGAATTTAAGGTGCACTTATAATCAAGAGTGTTTAAAAATACAAAAATCGGTTTCACTATACTAGCATCAGTACTATACTTGTACTCTCCTCATGTGAATGGTATCAAGCCATTTTTGGTTGAGTACTACCGCTACTCTACTCTCCTCAAAACTCTACCCATGTAAACAAGTCTTTAGAAACTGGAAAATGAGGTAGCTAGTAGAGTAGTAGTAGAGTAAAATATACTGGTTTAGCAAATTACAATGTTTTAAGTTAATACAGTAGCGATCAACAGGTAGCCAAAACGTGTTCCAAGATTGCCACTGTAATTTTGAATATTTTTTCGAGGTATTTGGCACACGTATTCGTAAAATAATAAAGAATGGCGGTACAGAGCCCAATTTGAAAAATATATTAATATGTGGAAATTACTCTGTAATTATACAATATTTAAAAAACGAGCCTGTACCGCCATTAAGAAGAACAAAAAAATACACTTTCTTCAAATAAACTTTTTTATCCGATGCCTAGATTTTGTGTAATTTTGGAACTACTAATGAAATAAAACATTTTAGTAGTTCCAAAATAACACAAAATCGGATAAAAAAGTTGTATTTGAAGAAAGTGTATTTTTTTGTTCTTCTTAATGGCGGTACAAGCTCGTTTTTTTATATTGTATTTAATTACAGAGTAATTTCCACATATTAATATATTTTTCAAATTGGGCTCTGTACCGCCATTCTTTATTATATTAAGAATATGTGTGCCAAATATCTCGAAAAAATATTCAAAATTACAGCCGCAATCTTGGAACACATTTTCGCTACCTGTTGATCGATACTGTTTCCTCTTAAGATAGTTTTAATAGTTATTTATGATATAAGTATTAAAAGTACAATTTTAAGACGCGCATGTGAAAGTTAACTTGAAAAAATAATTTTATTAATGTTTTGACTTCCACATCAGATGTCATTGTCAAAATACAAAATATTCATTATTATTAGGTTTATTCTAGCAAACAGTCAAACTAGTCAAAAACCGTCAGCAAACAGTTGGTCAGTAAAAGAACATAATACAGTCACCAGTGCGATCCCCTCTACTCGCGCTGGTCCACTATTCGCTGATGGTTTCAAACTGTTTGAAACTGATGCTAGAACAAACCTATTATTATTATGCATATCATTATCTGTAAATAATATTTCTTCTGATTGTTAATTGTAAAGGATAGAAAAATTACCATTTATTTTATTTTTTTTTAGAATCAGCTGAGAGAAGTGGTCTACAAAAAACCAGGAAGGAAACGGAATATGGCTACGAAAGGCAAAAGAAAGGTTTACAAAGCAAATGTGACACATTTTTCTGAAATATTTAGGAATATCAGTAAATTGCATTAAAAAAATGTATGAAAAGATTTTGTTCAATAAAAATGTTTATATTTATCAAGGATGTATTATTTGGTATGGCCACATATCGTCAGTGATGTAATAATACATCCTATCTGTTTTTTTTTTCATGAGTTTTGTAAGAGAGACTAAAAACTTGTCTTAGGGTCACCTCCTGTTTTCATATGATATTTTTTGACTTGTTTTGTAGTAAATTAAACTATCTATGAACTACAAAACAAGTCAAAACTTACATATGAACACAGGAGGTGACCTTAAAACATGTTTTTCCATCTCTCATACAAAACTCATGAAAAAACAGATAGGAGGTATTGTCACATCAGCAAGGATGTACAGTGATGAGTGCCCTAATAACCGGCAAAATATGGACAACATATTTAGTTGTGAGATAAAAAGAAATGAAACTAGTCGAGCTGGGAAATTTAGCGAAATTAACCTTTAAATTTACGTTATATTGATCCCACCTTTACACATATCGGAGGAGTATGTCAACTAAAATTGTCACTGTGACAGTGGTAGTTTCCAAACTCGTCTGATACGTCTGAAGGTGGTACACAATCAATACAATCTAAATATATAAGTTAATATCGCTAAATTTCCCAGCTCGACTAGTTTCATGTCTTTTTATCTCACTACTTAATACATCTTTTGTGCTATTTTGCCGGTTATTAGAGCGCTCATCACTGTATTTCTGGTATATCCAGGGAATGTCTACAAAATATATTTTGAATGTCCAGAGAACATTCGTGGACATTCATGGAATGTTCCAATAAGACATTCAGGTAATGTTTAAAATGCTGACACAGGATTTTCCTGGGATGTTCAGGGAACATGTTTTCGGGGATATTCCAGGAATTTTTCAATGTCTGTGTACCTTCTATGGACCTATATGGAATATTTTGGTGTTATTACCGCCGCACTCCACTTGCGATTTGTAATCAGGAAGATTGAACACATTGTTTCAAATACAAGTCAATCCATTTGTGACTAAATAATCATGGATTGACTTCTATTTGAAAGAATGTGTTCAATCTTCACAACTACAAATCGCAAGTGGAGTCCGGCGCTTAGGGCTACTTCCTCTTTGGTATTATGTATTATACTACAGAAATCAGGAACTTTCCTTCTAAATATATGTATGCATCTTGGCCATCAAACATATTCTTCGAAACATTTTTTTAAGGGGTTACATAGGTCTTGTGGGTAAAAAAAGTGACTTTTTAAAAAAATTATATCTCGAAAACTAAAATTTATGTTTATTTATAATTGGAACATGTAAAAGTATAGTACTTAAGGTAGTCTCAAAAAAAGTTTCAGCCAAAAATATTCATTTTTGTAGAGTTTAAGTTTTTTTTGCGTTGGCAGCATAACTAAGTCCAGTCTCATCTGAAATCAAAAAGTTTCTTGTAGTTTATACCTCTGGCTAGAATATGAACGAAGGAATTAAAAAAAATGAAATTTGAATATTTTACATAAGTTTAAACACATTTTTGACCCCAATTTTTCTCATTTTTAAAGTAGTTTTTTTTTTATAAAACAAAAATGACCTCATCTAATTAAAAATCCTTTGTTCATTCACTAGCCAGAGGTATAAACTACAAGAAACTTTGATTTCAGATGAGACTGGACTTTTAGGCTGCTCACCGCAAAAAAGGGCTGTTGTCGAAAAATTGCAGTCAACTCTACAAAAATGAATATTTTTGGCTGAAATTTTTTTGAGAGTACTATACTTTTACATGTTTCAATTATAAATAAAAATAATTTTTAGTTTCCAAGATATAATTTTTTTTAAAAGTCACTTTTTTTACCTGCAAGACAACAACTTGTTGATTTCAAATTGTAACAGTTGTTTTGCAAAGTATGCTGCCCTCTTGTATTTTCTGTGTTATCTTCATCATACAATTACTTCATCTAAAAATTTTCTGCGAAAAAAAAATAAACCAAAAGTTTAACCACCTTCACACCACAGAATCAAGAATCAAGTTACACAAATTTTCAAACACCTCACCTGACACAGCGTCTCAAGTACGATTGCGCGAATTGGTAAATATAACTCCGTACGACCACGCAACTCGAAACACAAGTACGCAAACACGGTTGCGTGAAGCGTGGCTCGCAATCGTGAAATTTACGAGACTTGCTCGACCTGTAGATTCTTGTTTCATTCATCTCCGTGTCAAATAATTTCGACAGTCGCCATATTGAAAGCGACTTGTTTTTGGTCGAAATTTGATTTAGAATCAGCAGGGCCCTGGTTTTCGATCTTCGCTGGATGTGATGTCAAAGTCAAATGTCAAATAACATTTTTTTTGACAGATGTCAAAAAAAGTTAGTTCTATTATTTTTATTTTTTTATGCTGTGATTAGGATTAAATTTGTTTATGTTTATAAATAAAATTATCTTTTCTTGAAGCTGAAAGGAAATCTAAATGGAAGTGAAACAAGAATCAATTATTAATTTTCCAAAAGAAGAATGTGAAATCAAAGTAGAAAATATTGATGTCTATGATGTTGAAGTTTCTTATTCTGTTAAAACTGAAGTAAAGGATGAATTATTAGAGTCATGTTCTCCGAATAATGATACACACAGCAATTTTGATGATGCGAATTCTATAGACTCAAAGACTAAGGTATTTTATATTGAAGACATCAAGTTGGAAGAGGAAGACAAGCCGGATATAATTCCTATTGAAAATGGTAATTATATTTTATTTTTATTACAAATGAGGGGATTGGAAGCTAAGGGTTATAAGTGATAAAAATGTTTAGTTGAGAAAAACGAAGTAACAGATAGTTATACATTATACATAATAATATAAGTTACCCTTCAAGTTGATTCTCAGTTAGAGTTGACTATTCCTAGTTCGAGTCAACTCCAACTAAAAGTTGCAGTAAGAGTTGATTTGAAAAATCAACTTAACTTTTACTAGCTGAAGTAGACTCTTCCTAACCTTTGTTAGTAAAAGTAGATCACGGGAAAAAATATAGTCAATGCTTACTAGATTGGGTTGACTATTCCTAGATCAATTCAATAAATTGACACCCCCATCGAACAAGGTTGTAACTCAAGTTACATCTTTTTTCAGATTTCAATACAGGCGAATTCAGCAAAAAATTGTGCACACATGAATATAAAGACAGTTTAATTCTCAATAGTTTGGCTAATACTCCATTGAAAAAAGTTGTATTTTAACTTAAGTGTGCTATTTTAGTGTGAAAAAGGCAGTAACACTGAATACTCCCTATGTTAAATATTTACTTTCTTTATAGTTGACGATTAACAAGGATTTTAAATGAGTCTTTGTTGCACGTATGTTTAATTTATAAAGTATTCAAACATATGGTGCATCTCATAAGTCAATTTATCGAAATAAAAGTAAAAAAGGATCTACAGACTTTCTTTTCCTTTTTGATAGTTGCAGTGGACAAAATAAGTATAGAATAGTGTTTGATACATACTTCTATGTAGTGGAAAAGTTTAATACAGTGAAACCTCTATTTATCCGTCAGGGCACCAGACCAAGGGTATGATGGGTAATCGAAAAGACGGTTAACAGAACATTAAAAAAATTGAAAATTGATAGTACAACTCAAATTTTATTTACATATATGTTTTGTTTTACAAGATAAGAGGAATTTTTGTTCATACAATCGAATCAATTTGGTTTAAAATATTCTGAAATCTTTGTTTGTTTTACTGATGCTTCACATTTTTCTTAATCCTCCTAAGATCATGCAATCTACTTTATTGGCTTCTTCTTGTCAAGAATATCACTCGATGAATTGTTGCATGTGCGATGCAGCTTCTCTAGCTTCTTTACGCAAATCTTTGTCAGTTTCAATAACATCATCTAAACACCTCTTGCACCTCTAAATAAGATTTTTTCAAAAATTTTGTTTTTTTTAATTGTCCATCAAATGTCCACTCTTGTCCAGCAAAAATTTTTTTTGTCCACCCTTTGTTTACGAGATACTAAAAAAACGTGAAATAAGGTCAAACACCCCAAAGTCAAAAAAACGTCGTAAAATACTTGAATGGAGTGCCGTCTATAGCTTCAAAAAACTGAAAAATCTAAAACTCAATACTGTTCCTCCCAATGACCACAAAATCAGTGTTTATTACCAAAATGTACGTGGCCTTCGGACAAAGCTTGGCAAGTTATTGGAAAATACTCAAGGATGCTTTTATAATGTTTTGGTGTTTACGGAGACCTGGCTAACTGAGGGAATTACTGACGCCGAGCTGAACCTAGCGGACTTTAATGTCTACAGAAGTGATAGGTCATCTTCAACCAGTGCCTATTCTAGAGGAGGAGGCGTTCTTATTTCCGTATCCAAGCAATTGAATAGTAAGCATTTGCCATCTTCACTTGATATCGAGCAACTGTTTATAGCCATTATCAATGGTAACGAAACCATTATTCTCGGCACTGCATATTTTCCCCCAAAAAGTGACTCTGAGAAATTTTCCATCTTCAATGACAATGTTGACAACACAGTCAACAATTTCAATCCATCCCAACTATGCCTTTTGGGTGACTTTAATCTGCCTAATGCATCGTGGTCCCATGACAATTTCAGTTCATCAGCCACATTTAATCACCTTGCTACTCCTAACGAAAGAACATCCATTGAGATTATCTCAAATCTATCCTGTCTGCATAATCTATACCAGATTAACGTTTGCCCAAATACCTCTAATTCTTTATTAGATTTGATACTGGTCCAAAATAAAGATATCGCCGTTGTTGAACCTACAGACATTTTAATCCCTCCTGACCAATATCATCCCCCACTGGTGTTTGAACTACCCATAACTACCAGATATAATGAGGGACTTTTACCGGAGGGTTACTATCATGACTTTAAATCAGCAAACTTTTCTCTAATTAAAGGCTATCTCGATTGTGTCAACTGGGATACTTTAATGATTGGATGTTCAGTCGATGAAATGGTTAACATTTTATATGATATTCTGTACTCAGCTATTGACATCTATGTTCCTGTTAAAAAATTCTCTTCTAGAAAATTTCCTATCTGGTACTCTTCGGAACTAAAATCGTGTATTATTAGAAAGAAGACAGCACACAGGAGACTTAAAGAGTCCAAGCTGCCAAAAACCAGTTACCTTTACAAACAGTTCTCAGAGCTCCGATCTCAGTCCCAGATACTTGCCAAGCGTGACTATTTAAACTTTACATTGTCTACTGAAAACTCTCTTCCCGGCGGTCTGAATAAGTTTTGGTCTTTTATCAATAACAAAAGAAAATCAAATGGAATTCCTTCTGAGTTATCTCACAACGCTAAAACTAGTTCATCTGGTAAAGATATTGCGAATTTATTTGCTGATTTCTTTTCATCAGTTTACTCCTCTGTTGTTGTTGATTTCCCCGAAGACATCACTTCTTCACCCTTAAACCTATCATCATGTAAACTATCCATCTCTGACATTTACTCTAAATTGTGTAACCTCAATCCTTCTAAAGGCCCGGGACCTGATGGCATCCCATCAAGCTTGCTCAAGTACTGTGCATTTAATTTAGCTCGGCCATTATTTCTCATCTTTAACAAGTTTTTAGCTAGTGGAAGCTTTCCAAATGTTTGGAAGACCAGTTTCCTATTGCCCTTACACAAAACAGGTGACAAAAGTCTTGTGTCCAACTATAGACCTATTAGTATCCTAAACTCTATTCCTAAACTATTCGAATCACTTGTCTGCGATTTCCTTACACCCTCCTTGAACGGTGTTCTATTGGAACAGCAGTTTGGTTTCAGGCGCCATAAGTCAACTGAACTCAATTTGCTGACATATACTAACTTCTTACTGAACGCCTTGGACGAAGGACTACAGGTGGACGCCCTGTACACCGACTTCTCTAAGGCTTTCGACAGAGTTAATCACAATATTCTATTAGAAAAATTGCAGCGATTAGGGATACATGGTTCACTTCTGCTGTGGCTTAGGGAATATCTTCTGGACAGAAAACAAATCATCAAGCTCTACAGCTATTTTTCCTACGAAATAGTTGTCCCTTCGGGCGTACCGCAGGGATCTCATCTTGGACCTTTGTTGTTTAATGTTTTTATTAACGATATAAAAGACTGTTTCCAATATGCGAAATTTCTTTTATTTGCTGACGATGTTAAGTTTTACTGCCACATTAGGAATCCACTCGACTGTTTAAGGCTTCAGTCCGATTTGAATCAGTTGAATGAATGGTGCAGCAACAATGACATGGTTCTCAACTCCTGCAAATGTTTTCACATTTCATTCACGCGTTCGAAAAGTCCTATCTCTTTCACATACAAAATAGGTGATATAAATATCACAACAGTCACATCCATAAAAGATCTTGGAGTTACACTTGACTCTGGACTATCTTTCAATATTCATATAAGCAATATCATCTCAAAATCGCTTCAACTGTTTTTATTAAAAGATGCTCCCAAGACTTTAAGCAGTTAAGATCGTTTAAACTGTTGTACTGTGCAATGGTGAGGCCA
Organism: Diabrotica virgifera virgifera; assembly: GCF_917563875.1. Classification (NCBI taxonomy): domain Eukaryota; kingdom Metazoa; phylum Arthropoda; class Insecta; order Coleoptera; family Chrysomelidae; genus Diabrotica; species Diabrotica virgifera. The sequence continues at coordinate 64,656,716 of NC_065451.1, forward strand.
ATCGTGGAATATGCATCTTGCGTCTGGTCAGTCGCCTATGAGACATACAACTGTAAGATTGAAAGGATCCAGCACCTATTCCTTAGGTTCGTCGCATTCAAAACAAACCGTAGAGACTGGAATTATATGGATCTTGAACTAGAACTTAACATTGACACCTTATCAAGCAGACGGAAAAAGAAGGACATGTACATGTTGTATAATATTATAAATTCAATTCACGACTGCCCTGAGCTCCTGGAGGAAGTAGGTTTACATATTCCCTCCAGAATCACACGTTCAAGATCTATGTTTCATACTCCCATCAGCAGAACTAACTTCACTGCAAATTCTTTCATCTCGAGGGTTTCTAGACAGGCAAATGCTTGCTCCAATTGTGTGGATTTCTTTGCGGATAGTTCGCGATTTTTAAAAACGCTAAAGGATTGCACCCTCTAGTTTTATGTTCTTGAATATTTTAAACTTGTGATTATATATCTTTACCTGTTATTTTTACTTTTTGACTTGCTTTATTGTCGTAGTGTTTATTGTATCTTATTGTATTTTACGTATATTTGTAATATTTTGTTAGTTCTTCATATCTTCTGTAATGTTTTATTGCAATGAGCTTTGCTCGTAAATATATATAAATAAATAAATAAATAAATAAAAACTGTGTCCAACTGTTGTCCACACTTGTCCAGGCATTTTTTTTAATTATCCACCTTTTATTTATTTAAATTAGCAATAATTATCGTTTGTTAGTAAAAATGCCAAAAAATGAGAATTTCTGGAAATTTTTTTCACGCTTGATTGTCTATCGAATGTCCACCCTTGTCCAGCAAAAATTTTTTTTTCCACCTTTTGTTTACGGGATACTAAAAAAACGTGAAATAAAGCCCAACACCCTGAAGTCAAAAAAACGTCGTAAAAACTGATAAGTTTGATTGTCCAACTGTTGTCCACACTTGTCCAGGCATTTTTTTTTAATTGTCCACCTTTTGTTTATTTAAATTAGCAATAATTATTGTTTTTTAGTGAAAATGACAAAAAATGAGAATTTTGGAAATTTTTTTTCACGTTTGATTGTCCGTCGAATGTCCACCCGTGTCCAAAAAAAAGTTTTCTTTGTCCACATTTTTGAAAAAAATAGTTGAAAAAAATTTTTTGGACAGGGAAGAAGTACAAGTTTCCGAATTTGAGAAAAAGTTGTCAGGACTAACAGCTTTGGATTGTCCAATAGTTGTCCATTCGTGTTCAGACATTTTCATTACTTGTGAAACATTGGTTTTTTCTCAGCAATATTTTTTAGTTTGGTAGCAACAATGGATCATGAATGCGAATTCCAAAAAATTATATTTTTATTCAATGCCATGTAGGAAAGGTTACTTTTCCACATGCACGAGCGATGCAATATTCACATTTTCACACATTGTTGAATAAAATATCGTTCTTAACTAGCGTGGAACAGTTTTTTTACTCATCTGATTACAATGCTCGCCTTCGGCTCACATTGCAACCCTCAGATTCGTTTAAAAAAACTTTTCCACACTAGTGAAGAAATATATTATTGTTTGTTTGATGTTTTTAACTTTTACTATTGCTTAGCAAGAAAATTTTCGTTGTCCATTTTTAGCCTAAGAGATAATTAGAAAATTATACATATATTTGACCCATAATAAGGCCAATCACCTGAACTTTGAAAAAAGGTCGTAAAAACTAATAGATTTGATTAAAAGCTATGAACAGGCAACTTGTTCATCAGTTATACTTATTTGAAAAAGTGTTCAATTCATTTTTTAAAATATTATATACTTGAAAATATTCTATTTAATTATATTACAGACATGTAAAATAGTTCAGTTTTTTGTCCGCAGCATGGACGAAAGTGAGATTTTTAGCCTGTGTTCGAATAAATATCTCTTCACATTATGGACAGAATTTTTTATTCACTCGTATGATTATTTCATGTGTACATACGAATACAACTTTTCACACGTGCAAAAAAAGCATTTTCATGATTCAGCCACAAAAAGCGTGATTTTTGTACGTGTGCGTAACGCAAAATCACAATTTTTGAGCCTTCACCATGAAAAATTATGTTCGCACATGTGAGCAATCGTCGATTTAGGCTCAGACGATTTTACGGCTCGGCTACGCCTCGCCTTAAAAATTTCGTCTTCGCCAAAATCGACATCTTGCTCACACATACGAAAATAGCTATTTATCCGTGGTGCAAAATGTACTACCATTGATTTTGTTTGACTAAGTTACGACCAAGATATTTACTCTCTTGTAAATATTACTGAATTTGGCATGATAGTTGCTGAGAATATACGTCTTAATTACCGTTGGGGCAAGCTTCTTGGATAATCATACCTTTCGATTTTGAACGACTATTTCCAAAGTCGAATTGCTGCGGTTTTTGTCAATCTCAAAATATTGTTGAATCCATATTTTTCATAAACGGTAATCAAAAAAAACTTCCTGCTGGACAAGAGTGGATATTCGATAGACGATAGACAATCAAGCGTGAAAGACAAATTTTTCAAAAATTTGCATTTTCTGAAGATTTTGATAACAAATTAAAATTATTGATATAAAATGTAAATGCAGATTGAAAAAATTGAAAATGTGGAAAACTTCACGTATCTTGGAAGTGTCATAACAGAAAGCGGAGGTACAGAAAACGATATTCGTATGAGGATACGAAAAGCTCAACAAGCATTCAGCATGCTTAACCCTGTTTGGAGGTCTGGGGAATATACTGCAAGGACAAAGATCCGAATATTCCAGTCAAATGTTATATCTGTTCTACTCTATGGATGTGAAACCTGGAAAGTGACAAAATCCCTTACAGACAAATTGCAGGTCTTTGTTAACAAATGTCTACGAAGAATTGTGCGTATTTTCTGGCCAAACACCATCAGAATCGAAGATCTGCTACACCTGACCCAACAAAATAGGGTAGAAAATGAAATAAAGTCCAGAAAGTGGGGGTGGATAGGTCACACACTCCGAAAAAGAAAATGAAATAAAGTCCAGAAAGTGGGGGTGGATAGGTCACACACTCCGAAAAGATAGTTCCAGTATAGCAAAAACTGCCCTAGAGTGGAATCCCCAAGGAAAAATAAAAAGAGGTCGCCCAGCACAAACTTGGAGAAGATCCATCATGGACGAGATAAGAAGTCAAGGAAAGTCTTGGAATGAGGTGAAGGCCCTAGCGCAAAATAGAACCCGATGGCGCGTTTTCACTGAAGCTCTATGCTCCACTTAGGAGTTCAAGAACATTATATATATATATATATATATATATATATATACGTCTTCATATCAAGGCGAGATCCGACTAAATCGAGGACAACCCGAGATCCACCAATAGGAAATTAATTATTGGAGTATATTGTTCATAAGTATCTTTATAATTAACATATTAATCATGGCACACTTAGAGGGGAAAAGATTTTTGTACTTAAATTTTTCTGATAAATTTACAGCGAAACGAGATCCGTCGCTGAAAAGTAAAGGGGAGGACTTATATACGAAATTTTAGATATTTACCGTTCAACGCGAGATCACACACTGATGCCAGCTCTAAAGAGTATTAGTAGAGCGGTTGGAGCTCGTGTTGTATTGTATATTTCCCACGATATAAAGATATATAATGGGCGTAACTTTTAAGTATCGCTTCTTTTGTGTCTTTAAAGTCTACGATTGACCTTTCAGAAAGTTCCTTAGTTTTATTACATACATAAGGGTGTGAAAAAAGAAAAAGAATACTTGACAAATAATAACCATTTAATAATGATAATTATTTGCAATACAATATTTTAAAACTATACATTAATATTCTTAAAAAACACTTACTACGAAACCAAAATGTAATTATTATATTCTTAAATAATACAAATTGTTACAAAATAATTATTTAAATGATTGCTTGTTTTAAAAATACATTACAAGAGAGTAAAATTTTTTATAAATATTATTAAAGTTTAAAAAATAAAATAACTCAATATGTAATTATTATTTGATAGTTAAAAAATGATTTTAAGTAAAATGATTTAAAAGATAAACAGAAACACACATAATTTTCAGGGTCAACTCCTAATTGCATGAAAATTTGGATTTAGATTCTACCCATACCCACTTCAAAGTTGAATTTGTGCCGTTGATTGCTTTTACTTGGAGGGTGAAAAAATATACGTTTAAAATAAGTCCGGAAACAGATCTGACTAAGTTTAAGCAACTTTTGTTCTATAGAGTTTTTTTAACTTAGGTACTAGGTTAATTTAGTAGTAGGTACTAGAGTCACTTGCGACTAAAAATATTTACTTTTCAACAAAAAAAAAACACGTTTTTCGGCGGTTTTTCGCAAATACTCAAAAAGTAAGTATTATATCGAAAAAATATTCTTGGAAAAACTGTAGCGTATAAAAAAAAACGAAAAAATGGTATATTCTTAGTCTATAGAACCAGTAAAAGTAAATTTGTAGCTCATAAAAAAGACGATCTTATCCTTCAAATTCCAAATCAAATATTTTAACGTGATACATAGTACCAAAGATGTTTGGATGTTAACCGTTCTCTTTACGTCTGTTTTATAGACTACAATAAAGCGTTTGATAAAATAAAACATGACCGACTCATGGAAATTCTAAAAACTAAAAACCTAGATGAAAGAGATTTAAGACTAATAACACATCTCTATTACAATCAGCGAGCAATAGTAAGAATTGAAACAGAAACATCTGAAGAAATGGAAATAAAAAGAGGAGTCAGGCAAGGCTGCATACTATCACCTCTATTATTTAACGTTTATTCTGAAGAGGTAATGCGAGAAACTCTGGAAGATGAAACAGTCGGCATAAGAGTAAATGGAGTCTTAGTTAACAACATCAGATATGCAGATGATACAGTAATAATAGCCGATAATTTACAAGACCTGCAAATACTCATGAGTAAAATAGTAAGGTGTAGTAGGGAGTACGGACTCTCTCTCAATATCAAAAAGACAAAGTTTATGAAAATTAGTAAAAACAACCATAATACTAACGAAATCTTGATAGTAGAGGGCCAGCAGATCGAAAGAGTAAAAAAGTACACTTACCTAGGGACACTTATAACCGAAAATAATGACTACACTGCAGAAATCAAAGTCAGAATCGAGAAAGCACGTTCTAATTTTATGAAAATGAAAAAGGTCCTATGTAGTAAAGATTTAACATTAGCTCTTAAAGTACGCCTAACAAAATGCTACGTATATAGTGTACTATACTATGGACTGGAATCATGGACGTTAAATGTAGAGACAATGAGACGACTTAACGCCTTTGAAATGTGGACGTATAGAAGAATTATGAGGGTTTCCTGGGTAGATAGAGTTACGAACAATGAAGTACTGAGAAGAATAGGTAAAGAGAAGGAAGTTGAACTGACAATTAAAGAAAGAAAACTACAGTACCTCGGACATGTGATGCGGGGCGAGAAGTATGGCATCCTGCGACTCATAATGCAGGGAAAGATAGATGGCAGAAGAAGCATCGGCAGAAGACGAATTTCATGGCTGAAGAACCTGAGAGAATGGTTTGGATGCAGCTCAAAACAACTATTTAGAGCTACTGCCTCAAAAATTAAAATAGCTATGATGATTGCCAACCTCCGTAGCGGAGATGGCACCTGAAGAAGAAGAATAGTACCAAAAAATGAAGCTCTTTTCGGGGAAAACCCATTAAAATTTTTTTAAAGTGTTAACAAAAAGCTTTATTTTATTTTATAAAAGTTATATACGGGTAGGAGAGACAACGGAACGAATTTTCGAACGTTTAAACAGACGACATCCCAGATTTACCAATTTCTGGACAATTGATCCAAAGGCTGGATTCTAACAACGAAACAGTTGTGGATTTTCAAGTTTTCAATGAGAGTTAGAATGAAAAAACATTAGTGAACTCGAGTATGATGGTTTGGAGAATTTGGCTGGTTATATCTGCCATAAATTGAAGGACTCCAGTATTCAATCCGAAGATGTTTCAACGTACACGTGGGTTGATCATTTGCGTGAGTGTGGTTTATGTAAACCATCAGACACTCTCTTGTCATATATTAAGTAACTGGAGACAATTTTTCCTTCCACATGAATGGTGATTCCATTTTGGTAACTAAAAATTATTTAGAAAACCTTATGTCCAAAAGTGTAACTGTAGACTGTTCTAACAAAGCGAACAAGTTATTTTTTAGGTCTCGGATGTACTTCCGAATTAAAGAATTAAACAAGTCTCTTAACAACCTGACATTGCGTAAAAGAAAAATTATGAAAAGTGCTACATAGTTGCTGTATGTACGTCTATTTCACATGCACAAAATTTAAATAAAGTGCATGGCATGAAAACTGTAAAACTTATTTTTGTCTTTTCCAAGCCTCTTACTTAAATCTGATGAAATACATTATTTAAAAAATAAAAAATTTTGTTTTTTTATCAATCCATTAAATTTATGGTTTTATTTTGGGGCTTTTCTTCCCCTTGGTAAAAATTATATTTACTAATGTGTAGGCCACTAATCAATTTTTGCCAACTAACGAAATATAATAATTTTAGTAGATATCGATTATATGAATATTTTTATTTTCCGGATAACAATATAATCAAGAAACTGGGAACTTTACAAATAACTGAAAATCAATTTAAATAAAAGTAAATAGTTTAATAATTTTCCTCTAAACTATAAAAATCACTTAGTTTCTTTTAGTCATAATTCATTCATTTGTACTATTCTCAAATTTCATTCTCGTTCGTATTACGAACGCATAGACGGGACTATGCTTTACTCTGTTGTTAACGTCATGCGCCAATCGGACGAGCTTACGTAACTAGAATATCAGGGTGTGCATATTTCCGGGTCCCGGTGAATTCGTATCTATTTTAATCCCCATCCTAATTACAGACCAACTGGCAACTCTGGTGCGCAGGTAATTTTTAAATAACGCATTAACTACCGGTGAATTGGTAACTTTCATTTTTTAAGTATTGTTGATAATCTAATATCGGTATTCCAGGTATTTAGCGCTGCACTCCTAGAAAATGGAAAAATGTCACAGGAAGTGAAACCGATGATGAAACGAAACGCAAAAGAGAAAACTTGGATGATTGTTTTAATAGAAGTAAAATTAAAAAACGGTCACCAAGCAAAGCAGGCAACGAAAACAAGGAAGACATGGAAAATGTTATGATTACAATAATGAAAGAGCTAATGAATAAAAACGATGAAATGCTTCAGGAAATAAAACCAATAAGGAAAGAATAACAACAAACCAATAAAGAGTTAATGGGTGTAAAAGCAGAGAAACAAAAACTAAAAAAAGAAGTAAAACAGCTACATGAATGAATGGAGCAACTGGAGAAATTTAGCAAAAAGAAAAGCTTGATCGTAACTGGGTTGAAAGTAGAAACAAATGATTATAAGAAATTAAAAGAAGAAATGGAAAATTTCAGAGCCCAAGAGTTGCAAATACAAATAAAACTAAGAAGTGCAAAAAAAATAGGAGAAACAGTATGCGCAATAGAAACAGAAGCCCTCACGGATAAAATGGAAATCCTAAACAAGAAACGTAAACTAAAACAGCATAAAGATCGTATCTATATAAACAACGATTGGACATCGAAAGAAAAAGAAATACAAAAGGAAATAACTCAAATAGCAAAGGACGAAAGAAGCAAAGGTAAGCAAACGAAAATCGGCTACAAGAAATTAATAGTGAATGGCAAAATCTAGATATGGGACGAAGAGAGAGAACAGCTGATAGAAAATTCAAAAAACTAATAAACGAAGAACAGCGGCTGAAATATGATATTGACATGGCAAAAAAAGACTCGGAAATGCAAACGGTTAACGAAAACAAAATAACGTACACAAAATAAAGAAAGAATCTCAATAAGAAGAAAAGAACAAAACCCATTAGAATGGGCTCTTGGAATATTAGAACCATGCTGGCAGCAGGTAAGATGCAAGAAATAGCTCTTGAAATGAAAAAATACCAACTAGAAATCCTAGCCGTACAGGAAATACGATGGAAGAAAGAAGGAAAAATTGAGAAGAAAAACTTTAGCATGTATTATTCGGGAGAAAACAAACAGGGAACGAATGGTACGGCATTTATGGTGAACAAAAAAATGAGGGAAAAACTGATACAATTCAAAGCAGTTAATGAAAGGATATCTTACATAAGAAAATAAACAAGCCCCCATCTCGATAGTCAATTGCTATGCACCCACCGAAGAAGCAAACCAAGAAGATAAAACAGAATTCTAAGACATCCTGGAAAATATTGGAAGAAATCTGTGAAAATATTCCGAGGAATGACATATTAATAATATTGGGTGATTTCAATGCAAAGATCGGAAAGGAGGACTAAAATCGTAATGTAGCTGGCAAAGAAACCATTCATGAAACTACGAATGATAATGGAGGAGAAATCTGCAACCTAGCAGCAGCAACAAATACATATATAGTTAGTACTGGGCATAAACATAAAAAGAAAACAAAATAACATGGATGATACCAGGAAGAATGGATGGAAACCAAATAAATCATACTCCAATTTCGAAAAAGTGGACACAAATAGTACAAGACGTAAGGTCATATAGAGGGGCAAATGGAGGCACTGACCACATATTGTTGATAGCAAAACTTAAGATGAAAATAATCAAAGCAAATAATCATAAGGAAGGAAAAAGAAGGAAATGGAATATAGCCAATCTAAAAACGCAAGAAACAAAGCAACAATATACAGAACAACTGGAACAGAAATTGGGTCAGTACGAGCACATAGAAATAGAAGGAGAATGGAAAAACATAAAGAACAGCATAATAGAGACAGCAGAACAAATAATAGGATTCCAAAAAAACAAAGAATCGAAAGAATGGTTTGATGAGGAATGTCACCAAAAAAGTCAACTGAAGCACCTCGCAAGAAACAAATGGCTACAAAGTGCCGAACAGGAACAACTGGACCAATATAGAAAAGAAAAACAAGAAGCATTGAAACTCTATAGAAGAAAGAAGAACACATGGATCTCTGAACAAATGCAATAATTAGAAACGAATAATAAAGACAACAAGAAATTGTTCGAATAGATATAACAACAACACAGTACCAAAAAATCTGTCACAAAAATAAACAAAAAAGATTGGGAAAAACATTTCACGGACCTATACAAAAACGACAATAAGGCATATTCAGAGGATGTGGATATAAGACATAACAGAGATGAAGAGGAAGTCGCACCTACTTATTAGGAATTCATGGAGGTATTAAAACAACTAAAAGTAAACAAAACGCCAGGGCCAGATGAAATCAACAAAGAACTGATCATCAACGGCGGAGAGGAGCTCACGAAGCGAATGCACAAGTTAATGGTTACAATTTGGAAGGACGAAAGCATGCCCATAGAATGGAAAAACGGACACATCGCACCAATCTTTAAGAAAGGAGATCCAACTAAGTGCTGCAACTACAGACCAATTGTGCTACTAAATACAACGTATAAGATATTGACCACAATTATAAGAAACCGACTAAATCAATACACAGAAAAAATTATAGGACCATATCAACAGGGTTTTAGAACAATAGATCAAAGGAAGATCAACAATAGATGCAATACACGTACTGACACAAACAATTGAAAAAAGCTATGAACATGACATAGAATTACACATACTATTCATCGACTTCCAACAGGCCTTCAACAGCATATACAGACAACAATTATTAAAAGAAATGAAAAAAATGGAGATACCGCCAAAATTAATAAGACTAACTAGAATGACAATAAAAGACAACAGCAAAAGTTAAAACAAATGAGGGCGATACAAATAACATCAAAATAGAACTTGTAAAGAAAAATAAGATAATAAGACAACAGACAACAGACAAATAGAAAAAGTAAGACAAGGAGACAGTCTGTCAACGACAAACGACACTATTTAATATCGCTCTAGAAGGAGTAATTAGGGACACAGGGCTGAAAAAGACAATTATTCAAAGCTGAACACAGATCATAGGATATGCAGATGAACTGGGACTGGTAGCACGAGATAAAAAAAGACTAGAAGAGGCACTTTTAACCCTGGTAAGAGAAGCAAAGACGAGAGGACTAATAATCAATCAGAATAAAACAAAATATTTTATAAGCACACGAGACAATGTAAACAGAATAGCAGAAATAAAGATAGGTGAAAATACATTCCAGAGAGTAGATTGCTTCAAATACCTGGGGGTGATGGTGGACGGCAAAAACGGAAGGAGTATAGAGATAAACGACAGAATTAAAGCAGGTAATAGACTATATTGGAAATATCACCAACTACTCAAGGACAAAAACCTGAACAAAAAAAACAAAATCAAAAATATACACAGCAGCAATCAGATCAGTGATAGCCTATGGAGCAGAAGTAATGTGCCTTACGAAAAAAGACGAAGAAAAGTTAAAAATAATTGAGAGAAAAATTATAAGGATACATGGCCCAGTAAAGACAGAAACAGGGGAATATTGAAAGCTGATGAACCATGAAAGAATAAATATAAATAAAGGAGAAGATATAGTAAAATTCATTAAAGCACAAAGCCTCAGATGGTTTGGGCACACACAAAGAAGAGGGGTAGAAGAACTGATCAGGAAGATAATGAACTGGAAACCAGTAAAAAATAGACCAAGAGGAAGACCAAAAATTAGATGGGAAGATCAACTGCTAGACGATATATCAAAGATGGAAATTGCAAACTGGAGAGAAAAGATTCAGGACCGGAGAGAGTGGAAGAAGATAGTAGAGAGGGCAAAAAAACATCACAACCTATGAACTAAGACCTAAAGGAAAAGCGGACTAATTTACCGCGTGAAATGGATTAAAAGAGCTCATATTTGAGCGAACTATACTCTAACAAGAGTGAACGGTCCATATAATAATTCCAGGTATGTACCTGTATAAATTACCCTCCTTGAAGTTGGTGTAAAAGGTATTCACCATTTATTTATTGTCTTTTGGAAGGATTACTAGAGAAAATCCAAATAAATTTTGAAAAAATGGCTGAAATCGCTGAAATTCTTGTAACAGATTCCGTAATGAGTGTACATGGGTGTTAAATGATTTTAAATTTCACTTAGAGAAAGTGCTAAAAAGTCTAAAACATTTATGGTACTGTTCTGCATCTGGTTTCCAGGCAACCTGTTATACCGACGGTTAGTTTTTTTAATATTTTGAGTAGTAACTATGTTGGTTATCAACAATTTGATGTCAAAAATGCACATTTTGCCATTTTTTGTCTACCAGTAAGAAGAAAAATATTCAAAACAAAATTTAAGATAACCGCATTATAGAGCATGTAAAACAATTTAAACAAGGTTTTATAAATTTCGCTATACTTAATTGTTGCTTATAAAACTATAAATTAAGTCAGTTTAACGTTAATATAACTTATGTAAAAAATACAACTTATATCTCGATATTACGTGAAATAGCTCAAAGAAATGAGTAAAAATACACGGTTTTTATGACACTCAGTGTAACTACGTAACAATTGTTTTAGTTTCTATATGGACGGAATAACAAAATTTATGTAAATCTGACCAATTTTTTCTCAATTTAATTATTTTTTGACAATTTAAATAAAAAATAGCCGATTTTAAGAATTTTCGTCTATAAGTTACAATGTTTTACCAAAAAACTGAAAAAAGAACCGATTAGTTTATGGAAATAGCCTTAAAATGAGTTGAAGTAAAATAGAATTGGAGGTTTGTTTATCAATAAACATTAACTATTCAAATTTATTTCTTACGTTTTAAGCTAACTACCTGAGGTACCCCTAAACCCTAAAAATGTCATCAAAAGGACGATTTTGAAGCTCTTCCGACTGGATTAAAGAAGCTATTATCGATTCAAACAAAAGTTGTGTATTTTTAATTCTAAATTTCAACTATTTAATTAAAAATAAAGTGTTTCAGTTGAAAATTCAAAGTTGCTACACCCACCGCTTTCGCAGGCAGAATAAGACCCTGCTATTACATAAGTATATAGATTTTGAAAAACCATTCAAAAAGCATTCCAAAGTTTTTTCGATATGCCGTCTAGTTCTCGAGATATTTGACAATCGCCTTTCTGGACAGAGCCCTTAAATAATGTAAACATTCTTATTCAAGCTAGACATAAGCCGAGTGAGAGAGCTGACCGTGAAATTCATTTGCGATGTTTCCAAATTTACCGGATCTCGCTTTGTCTGCAAAATATATATTTACCATATACACAACGGATCGCGCGCGCTGCCCTCTACAGCGGATTTAGTGGAACCACTGCAATATAAAATTCACCAAAAGGGGTGCAAAATGAGGTCCAGACAAAAATCGATTTCCTTGTACCCTAACCATTGTTACATCGAGATGTCACTATATACACGTGAATACAAGGTGAGATCCAAAATCGGATCTCGCCGTGCAAAACGGATCTCATCTTGTATAGCTTATGATACAAACGGATCTCGCCTTGATATGAAGACATATATATATATATATATATATATATATATATATATATATATATATATATATATATATATATAAAATGTAAAAGAAAGATGGACAGGTAAAAAAAATGCTTGGATATGTGTGGAAAATTGTTGGACAATTAAATGTATCGGTTTTCACGACTTTTTTTTTCAATCCGGAGTGCGGGGCGTTATTTCTTGTTTTTTTATTAAATCTCTTGAACAAAAGGTAGACAGAAAAAACTTGTAGCTAAACAAGGATGGAAATTCGATTGACAATCAAATATGAAAAAAATTTTCAAAAATAGTATATTACATAACTAGGACTTATTTTATTTACGAGTGTGAAGTTTGTACACAGAGGCAAAGCCGAGATTTACAATCATACGAGTAAATATTAGATTTGTTTTTTTTCTTGACATTTTTATTAAAAAACTACAACTATTCCTATAATGAAGAAAAAAGTGGAAAAGTAAAAAAAAATGTCTGAACACGTGTGGACAAACAACTATTGGACAATCGAAACCTGTCAGTTTTGACGACTTTATCTCGAATTCGGAAAACTGTACTTTTCCCGGTTCGAAAAATTATTTTAAACTATATTTTTTAAAAAAGGTGGACAAAAAAACTTTTTACTGGACAAGGGTGGACATTCGACGGACAATCAAATGTGAAAAAAAATCTCCAAAAATTCTCATTTTTTGGCAGTTTTACTGACAAACAAATTATTGCTAATTTAAATAAACAAAAGGTGGACAATTAAAAAAATTGCCTGTACAAGTGTGGACAACAGTTGGATAATCAAACGTATCAGTTTTTACGACGTTTTATTGACTTGGCGTGTTGGGCCTTATTTCACGTTTTTTTAGTATCTCGTAAACAAAAGGTGGACAAAAAAAATTTTTGCTGGACAAGGGTGGACATTCGATGGACAATCAAATGTAAAAAAAAATTTCCAAAAATTCTCATTTTTTGGCATTTTTACTAACAAACGATAATTATTGCTAATTTAAATAAATAAAAGGTGGACAATTAAAAAAATGCCTGGACAAGTGTGGACAACAGTTGGACAATCAAACGTATCAGTTTTTACGACGTTTTTTTGACTTTGGGGTGTTGGGCCTTATTTCACGTTTTTTTAGTATCTCGTAAACAAAAGGTGGACAAAAAAAATTTTGCTGGACAAGAGTGGACATTTGATGGACAATTAAAAAAACAAAATTTTTGAAAAAATCCTATTTAGAGGTGCCAACTTCACAGGGCTGCCTCTTTTGCCATTTCAATGATTTCATCATCTGTCCGCAATCGATAGCCATTTGCGTCTTATCACAAATTAACAATTCGTTTATGTCATCCTTAGCCAATAAAAAAAACAGCCATTCAGCCATAACTTCATTTGTTACCACACTGTACATTTCAGCGAATTTCGTTTGGCTTATCGCAATGCTCAAACAAAATGAATTGATGCCCCAATTTTTGCTTATGTAGTCAATACAACTTATGTACGGACCCTGACGGTTAACAGAGGTAATGGTTAATGGAGAGACGGATAATCGAGGTTCCACTGTATTCACATTACACACGTATTTTTTGAAATAGCACATTCACACAACGAGGGTTATTCAATGTTTGCGCTTATAGAAACACTGAAAAATATTAAGTTGTGTATGCATGTATGCTCCACGCCTATGGATAACCATGATACGATATGCCAAAGTATCAGGCAAGCCTAAATCCGTAACTGAAATAAATCAGAAGCAGATTCTAAATTTTAACCTATTTAAGGACACACATGTTAATTTTGAAGTAGATATTAATAGTAAAAGAGGAAAGTAATAAAGTAAAATGGTTTAAAATTAAATATTTACAGATACACGCAAAGAATGCGAAAAATTTGAGATATTTTATACCATGTTTTTTCATAGTGATAGAATATTAATGTTATTGTAAAATTTATAATTTCCAATTAAAATTGTGTAACCTGTGAGTTGATATTTTGTTAAAATATACTATAAAAACTATTTTTCTCCTAGCTATATTGCAAATAACTCGAAACATACAACCTTTTAATAGTTAAACGGGAAAACTTATTAACACGGAGAGTGTAAAATAGTTGTTAGGCGAGTTACAACCTTTTTCTACGAATACTCATGTTTAATCTCACTCAAACTGAAGAGTTATAATAGTTAATAAAATTACAAAACAAACATCTCACAGTAATCGCTTGTTATGTTATAAATATCATATCACATTAGTGTAAAAGAGCCTAATCATTTCGCTACAAATTTTTAAAAATTCATGTTTTTGTTTTTTGCCTCTCCAGTAAAATCGCTAAAAATGAGTTACAACCTTGTTCGAGGGGGGTGTCGAAATGTAGATTATACGAGTATAATCTTACATGCTTTTTTGATGAGTGTGCGTCTCTTTGTTTTAACCGTTTCATTCAACTACTTATCACAATGTGAACATATCCAGTAACATTTCATTTTTAGAGCCGGTTGTTTGTGTGAATCAACTCTCACTAAATGGCATTGGGAAGAGTATACTTTTTCTAGTTTGAGTCTACTTTTACTAGTAAATGTTGAATAAAAATGTTCATTTTATATTTTTTATAATAAACTTTTACTAAGACTAGCATTTTGAGTTGACTCAAACTAGAAATAGTCAACTCCAACTGGATAATCAACTTGAACTGTAACATATAGGTACATATAGCCAAATAAAATAAAAAAAGTCAAAATGTAAATTCGTACAGGTTGAAACAAATTTTTGTATCAAAGTTTAGGTGGGTACAAAAGATATCTTCAAGAAAGCATCCAAATCATACAAGGGGATCATTGTTTAAATAATTAAAAAGGGGCCATTTTTGCAAAAAAATTACTTTTCCAACTGCTGAGGTAATTCACTTATTAATGAAGGTCTATAGAATTTTTTTCTGCAAAGTTGAAGCTTTCACATAAGACTTACTAAATTAAATTTGACCTCATATTTATTTAAATAATTGTATATAAAACTTTAAAAACAAATTTGCAAAAAATTATTTTTAGCCTTTTAAATAAGCTTGATAAAATATCTTATTTTACAGACGAAGTTGCGCTATGTTACCAGTATTAAGCAAAAAAAAATCGGTCGAAAAATATTTAATATTTTTTGAGATATTGAATTTGTTTATTAAATGTGACTATATTTTCAATTGCAAAAACGCGGTTGTTGCCAAAGAAATATTCACCAGTGTAAGATCCCTTTATTTTTATGTATATTTTCGATAAATGTATTGATAAATTCAAATTTTAATTAAACTCCCCCCTAAAGTGGAATTTGAAAATTATTCAAATTTGTTTATAATTTGTTTTTTTAATAACGTCGCAGGGATTAAGTATTTTGAAATGCCGTTTCGATAATTGGGTTCTTGGGAATTTTTTACTAATTAACAATTTTTTTTGTCGTTTTTTTTCTTCTTTTTTTTTATTGGAGTTATATTACTACTGGCCCTTTTAGGGTTAAATTTCATTAAGAACGTCGAATCTCTGAGTTGTAGATTCTAGATCTAAAAATATTAAGATTTAAATTTAAAATCTCTTAAATAAAATGTGGCTACTTACTGACTTACAGGGTGTTTTATTTAAAAAATTAAAAATTATTGTTACCAAGTACTTTAAAACTATTTGACGTATCCTTAACATACTTGGCAGAAAGTGTGGCTATTATACACCCTACTAAATTGTGATTAATAAACGTTTCTAGCTACTGCCAGAGGTGTACGACAGGGGATAGTGAATGATTGACCCTTCCCAAATTCTGCGCCTCTGACTCTCTGAGTGAATTACTTTTAGCGAATTTTTTCGCTTCTCCAATACTTTGTATGTAAATAACTTTATTGGTATCGATAAAGTCATCAGTTTGCGACATATTGAAAGTTTAAAATGAATGAATGAATGAATCAAAATAACTATGCTGTTTCATTTTTAACATCCAATATATCGAAAACTAATGACTTAATCGTTACCAATAAAGAGTATATTATTTACATAGAAAGTATTGGAGAATCGAAAAATTTCGCTAAAATAGTAATTCCCTCAGTGGCGTAGGATTTGGGAAGGGTCAACCATTCACTATCCCCTGTCGCACGCCTCTGGTAGTAGCTAGAAACTTTTGTTTATAAAAATTTAGTAGACTGTATAGTAGCCACACTTTCTGCCAAGTATGATAAGGATACGCCAAATAGTTTAAAAGTACTTGGTAAAAATAATTTTTAAATTTTTAAATAAAACACCCTGTAACTCAGTAAGTAGCCACATTTTATTTAAGTGATTTAAGACCAATCTTAATATTTTTAGGTCTAGAATCTACAACTTAGAGATTCGACATTCTTAATGAAACTTAAACCTAAAAGGGCCCTTAATACATATATAACTCCAAGAAAAAAAAAAGAAGAAGAAATATAGACAAAAAAATTTGTTAGTGAAAAATTCCCAGGAACCCAATAATTATCGAAACAGAAATTCAAAATATTTAATCCCTGCGACGTTATTAAAAAAACAAATTATAACAAATTTGAATAATTTTCAAATGCTATTTTAGGGGGAAGTTTAATTGAAATTTGAATTTATCAATACATTTTTGAGAGATTTCATCAATGAGATCTACTACAGGTGAATATTTCTTCGGCAACAACTGCGTTTTTGCAATTGAAAATATAGTAACATTTAATAAACAAATTCAATATCTCAAAAAATATTAAATATTTTTCGACCGATTTTTTTTGCTTAATACTGGTAACATAGCGCAACTTCGTCTGTAAAATAAGATATTTTATCAAGCTTATTTAAAAGGCTAAACATAATTTTTTGCAAATTTGTTTTCTAAGTTTTATATACAATTATTTAAATAAATAGGGGGTCAAATTTAATTTAGTAAGTCTTATGTGAAAGATTTACCCTTCAACTTTGCAGAAAAAATCCGATAGACCTTCATTAGTAATTTGATGACCTCAGCAGTTAAAAAAGTAATTTTTTTGCAAAAATGACCCATTTTTAATTATTTAAACAATGATCCCCTTATATGATTTGGATACTTTTTTGAAAATATCTTTTGTACCCACCTAAACTTTGATATAAAATTTGTTTCAACCTATAGGAATTTACATTTCGATTCACATGTAGTGTAATTTTATTTTACTAGACTAATAATATATGAATAAATTACTTTGGATTAATTTTGTACATTTCAGTTAACTACACTTAAGAGCCCAAAAATAGTCTACTCAAAAGAAAATAAGTTATATTTTTTGATTACTCTGTTTGGCAAGTGTCTATCCACACACAGTGTAAATTTACAAGTAACATATTGTAACCTGAAGTAATTTTTATTGAAATGACACAAATATTTTTAAATTAGTAAATTGAAGAACATAAGAAAGATACCTTTTTTAATATTGTATGTGAGAAAACATGTTATGAACGAAAGTCATTACATAACGAATGTAAAAGTAAGTTATCATACAAAGTCTGAGTAAATCTGCGACCTTATTACTTACTGATTCCTGAAGAAACACTTCCCACTAATCACATAATGAAGTTTTTAGCTCCGCCACTGTTGTGATATTGGTGTTGGCCATTTGTTGGCTAGTAATCTGCACTGTGTGCCATCAATCGTTATCATGTCTTAGCATGAAGCCGTCACCCATGTAGCCAGTGTAGGGAACAACATTGTCTTGGAGAATATCCGTAATG
Organism: Diabrotica virgifera virgifera; assembly: GCF_917563875.1. Classification (NCBI taxonomy): domain Eukaryota; kingdom Metazoa; phylum Arthropoda; class Insecta; order Coleoptera; family Chrysomelidae; genus Diabrotica; species Diabrotica virgifera. The sequence continues at coordinate 64,674,965 of NC_065451.1, forward strand.
TAACGATCCACTATCAAACCCCCTCCGTGACCACTATACGATATCTTGTACATATGTGAGAGTATGAATATACTTTCAGAGGGTATGATTGTGGACTGTAGTTAGAATTGCTAGGTTCAGGTGGAAATATAAAATATATGGTTTTATACGACAATATTGATATTTATATAAAGAGTCTTACCAAGTTGTGAAACGTTGTAGATCACTAGAGCCGTGGTGACACACGAATTGAGTTTTGATTGCCGCGCTGATGTATGCCATCACTCACGAATTACTGTTCGTCACGTAACGTAACATGTATTGCTATTGTTCATTTCGGTTAGGACTAGCTTGGGTTGGCGCTAGGTAAAGAGATTAATGATATGTACCTTCAGGAGATGAGCCGGTACCCTTGTTGATTGTTCCACAGGCTGATGAGAAAGAGAAGCTCACCCTACGGCGGGTGTAGAAGAAGAAGAAATTCTCAATCGCAAATTATCCAAATATTGTCTGTCTGTAAGGGTGAGCAGAGAGGGTAAGAAATAGGATGGATGAAAATGGTACTATTGAACAGGGCTGGCTTGAGATTTATTTACAGTTAAGGGTTTTAATAAGAGATTAAATACAGTAAAAAATATAATAGTATTTTTGACATGTGAAAATTGAACAACCACCATTGGGCGAACTCAAGCTCTGTTTTTCCTTCAAGATAAATACCCCAAAATATACACGAACCACCTCCATAGCTCACTCTTTTGACACTGCAGCACTGGGCAAATCATTCCTTGGACCTTCGATAGATGTGTTGTGTTCTGTCATCGCTTTACAAGTACATTCGACTATCATCAGAGAGTAAAACTCTGTATTATTGGTCAAGGTCCCAATTGAAGTGTTCTCGGACAAACTGAAGTTGAGCGTATTTCTGATAAGCATTCAAATTGGGCTGTGTGTTATCATCTGGGAGTCAAGGTGGTAGTCTTAAGCCTTCTCCTAACTATCCACTGAGTGACAGTGACACCTCGAATACAGTCGAACCCGCTTATTAGAGTACCGGTTATAGGAATATCACGGTTTATGGAATATAAATTCGAGGTCCCGAAACGTTTCCGTTTACTCTTTCATAAATTTATCCGTTTATTGGAATACGTAGTAATAAAACAAGACCGCTTATTAGAATATTATTCAGGTTAACGAATAAATTTTTACCTACAATTTCGAATTTCCTAAAAATTTAAATTATGTCTTGTATTATGGTTTCTCGCCAAGGGCTTCGAAGGCCTGTAGTGCTGTTTTATTTCTATTATTTGGTTTTGTCAGATAGGTAATAAATATTTTATTGCGTTGTTATGAGTACCAATTCAATCGTTCACCAACAAATTCAGTCGTAAAGTAATTTCCTTTGTCTACAAACTATACATATTGCCACCATGTGCCTGTTATAAAATTTTTAATAAACAGTTCGCCCATCCTAATCGCTTGTAAAGTTATAAAACGTTTTCGGGATGGCCAAACCATTGTAAATTTTTCTAATTTTTATAATAATTCAGAACAACAAAAGTGATAGTATTTTATGTAACAAAAAAACAAGCTACAATTACCAATTATTTTTCAAGACTAAATAAGTAATTTTCTGATTAAGTATACAGGGTGAGTCATGAGGAACTGTACATACTCCTACCTCGTAGAGAGGCTCCTAAGAGGAATAACAAATGACCATTAAAAAGTGTCTGCTTCCATTGTTTAATAATATACAGGGCGAGTTTCGCATTTTGACAGAAATTTGTATTCGTCATAATTTTTGAACGGTCAGATCGATGTGTCTCTTATTTTGGTCAATCGTTACACTATTACCACCCAATCAACTGATTTATTCAAACTAGAAAAAATCAGGTCCGGCTTTAAAAAATTAGTTCGTTTGGGTCTTAGAAAAAATTTCACCCTGTATAGGCTTTTTGAAAACTTTAATATGAATTTTACAAATTAGACAAATAGGCAATTAAAATGACATATTTATTTTTTTCCCCACACGATTACTTAATTTTTTATAAAAAAATCAAATTTGACTATGAATTAAAAGTTTGGTAAAGTGAACCAAAGATTTAAAAAAATTAACTTTTATTACAAACATTAATTTTTTTTTAAACAGATATTTAATTTATGTTACCACCCAATCAACTGATTTATTCAAACTAGAAAAAATCAGGTCCGGCTTTAAAGAATTAGTTCATTTGGGTCTTAGAAAAAATTTCACCCTGTATACACTTTTTGAAAACTCTAATATGAATTTTACAAATCATACAAGTAGGCAGTTAAAATGGCATATTTATTTTTTTCCCCACACGATTACTTAATTTTTTATAAAAAAAATATAGATTTGACTATGAATAATTAAAAGTTTGGTATAAAGTGAACCATAGATTTAAAAAAAATAACTTTTATTACAAAAATTAATTTTTTTGAACAAATATTTAATTTATGTTACCACCCAATCAACTGATTTATTCAAACTAGAAAAAAAATCAGGCCCGGATTTAAAAATTAGTTCGTTTTGGTCTTAGAAAAAATTTTACCCTGTATACGCTTTTTTAAAACTCTAATATGAATTTTACAAATTAGACAAATGTGCAATTAAAATGACATATTTATTTTTCCCCACACGATTACTTAATTTTTTATTAAAAAATCAAATTTGTCAAAATCGGAATTTTAACCTAAAAAATGAAAAAAAAAATGAAATCCCGGTTTAACTGGCTACAACTCTGTTTCATTTTAATATTTTTTTCTGATATTTTTAAAGCACATATCTCTGATCATTGTGAAGACTATGAAAATTGTTGTAGACTTTCAGTCTTCTTTTCGTAAAAGTTATGAATTTTTAAAAATAAAAGGTGCAGATTTGAGAATTGCAAAGTTAAATCGCAAAAATTAGGTGAAAAAATTTAAAATTTATGTATTTGATCACGTCTATGCTAAACTATAGAGTCCAAAGTGAAGTTTTATGGGGAGTTTTAGTTCTAGACGTATTATAGAAAAAAAAAATGGTGAAACTTTTAATTTTAAGAAAAACGTTTATTTTTTTTATTTTTATGGTAAAATTGAGATTTTGACAAATTTGATTTTTTAATAAAAAATTAAGTAATCGTGTGGGGAAAAAATAAATATGTCATTTTAATTGCCATTTGTCTAATTTGTAAAATACATATTAGAGTTTTCAAAAAGCGTATACAGGGTGAAATTTTTTCTAAGACCCAAACGCACAAATTTTTTAAAGCCGGACCTGATTTTTTTCTAGTTTGAATAAATCAGTTGATTGGGTGGTAACATAAATTAAATATTTGTTTAAAAAAAATTAATTTTTGTAATAAAAGTTATTTTTTTTAATTTATGGTTCACTTTACCAAACTTTTAATTCATAGTCAAATTTGATTTTTTTATAAAAAAAATAAGTAATCGTGTGGGGAAAAAATAAATATGCCATTTTAATTGCCTATTTGTCTAATTTGTAAAATTCATATTAGAGTTTTCAAAAAGCCTATACAGGGTGAAATTTTTTCTAAGACTCAAACGAACTAATTTTTTAAAGCCAGACCTGATTTTTTTCTAGTTTGAATAAATCAGTTTATTAGGTGGTAATAGTGTAACGATTGACCAAAATAAGAGACACATCGATCTGACCGTTCAAGAATTATGACGAATACAAATTTCTGTCAAAATGCGAAACTCGCCCTGTATATAATTAAACAATGGGAGCAGACACTTTTTAATGGTCATTTGTTATTACCCATAGGGGCCTCTATACGAGGTAGGAGTATGTACAGTTCCTCATGACTCACCCTGTATTATGTATTTTAATACGAAAATATTTACATAATCTATATATTGCATACATTTCATATTAATTACTGTATGCCTGTATGCATCCACATAATATAATGTAATTTTGTTTTTTAATAAATACGTTACGCTATTGTATTATTGACATAAAAAGACCTAAAACCATATACATATTAACATAGTATGTACTATTATTACGTATAATCGGTACACTAATTACGGCTAGCCACCAATGATCGGTTATTAGAATATATTTATGTATTAAGCGCAACAGGCCTTGTAGGCCTAGGGCTAAAATGTTTACATTTCTGATTACATAAATAATAAATAACTTAATATAACTTACATAACTTATAAATTTTATTTAATTACACTTCAGTCTTTTTATACACTCCTTCACCACCTCCCTCCATCTCCTTCTGTCCAATGATACATAGTTCTTTCCATCTCTCAATGTTACTTTTCTTCAAGTCTTCGTACACACTGTCCTTCCATGTTTTCTTTGGCCTGCCTTTCCTCATCTTTTGTATTGGTCTTCCTGAGAGTACCATTTTTGGCATTCGTTTACTTCCCATTCTCTCGATGTGCCCCAAATATCGTATTCTCTGTGCTTTGATCGTCGTCGTGATCGTTGGCTCTTGATATAGTTCTTCCAATTCTTTATTGGTTCTTCTTCTCCACTGACCTCCTATTTTCACACGTCCATATATTGCTCTTTGCATTTGTCTCTCCCATCTTTCTAAAAGGTCTGTTTCTGACTTTTTGAGCACCCATGTTTCGCATGCGTATGTTACTGTAGGTCTGATAACAGTCTTAATAATTCTTATTTTTGTTTTTCTTGATACGTATTTGGATTTCAATAATGTGCGTAATGCTCCATGGTTATTAGAATATCCCGGATATAAGAATATTTTTGCTTGGCACGAAGGCTATTCCAATAAGCGGGTTCGACTGTATTACTCAAGGATTATTAAAGCTCAACTCCCGTCACGTGCCAATTCCACAAGACACTCAGAACAATAAATGTATTATCCCTCTCTATTCACACATCTCTGATCCGAATCTGGTCATCAACTGTAGCTACTGGCCTCCTGTGCCCTTATTCTTGAATTTCAGGGAGTAGAAATGGTAAGAGAAAGTGACGTAAAAGTAGGCGTGGCTCCCTAAAACCGAAAATGCTGTATTCTTGAAAAAAATTCTCTCAATCTTTGAGAGAAATGTCACTCCCCAAGGGAGTAATAATTTCTACTGGTAGTATGTAACAGAAATTGAAAATGGGAGCGAAAATAACATATAAGAATACATAACCTTAAAAAAGCGGAGAGAAGTCTCAAAACAGTTTATTTTATTTCTAACTGCTTTTTTCAATATCCATGTTTCCGATGCATAATATTATGTGGCTTGTGGCTATGGGAAAAATTAGAGCTCTTGCCAGCTTTAACTTTGTTTGCATAGTTATGGTTAAATTTTTGCAAATTGTTACCAGTTTCATCATATTCATAGCTGTTTTTGTGATAGTAAGTCTTCTATGCATCTCTCTGTCACATATAATCTTTTCTGTCTGAAATATTTTAACTGATCCAGTTTTATCGAACTCTGGTTTTTAATTACAATTTAGAGATGTTTTTTTATTGAGACGGTTCCCAATGTCAGATTTTGTTGTTTTACACTGAAAGTTATCCTTCAATCCACATGCAGATGTTATAATGTAACTTCTATATGCAGATTTATGGATAAGTTTCTATCTATCTCCATAATAATGTCTATTAGATATCCATACAAAGATATTCCAACAAGTCTGAATTATAGTGGCTTCGAAGTAAGTTGGGAAGTGTTTCAATAACCAATATTTACGAATTACAAATGGTAACAACTCTATAACGTTCAGTGAAGATGTCACAATATAGTTTGTCATAAAATGGTAATTGTTTTAGTTCCATTAGTGTAACAATTCGAGTTGTTTCATTTTGTAACTGATTTTTTTCCTAAGCGTTTTATTTTCTCAGTTGCAAACAGTTAGATTTATAAATTTTACTCTTCAGAGTTGGCTTTGAATGTTAAAAAAATTCAAAGACTGAATCTCCAAGGACCGATGATAAAAGAAATATTTTCGCAAGAAGGCATATATTTATATTCTTTTCCTGTAATGACATCTCATTACTGCTAAGCTCGCACACGAGAGTATAGGTATTTACAGGGGGCTTGAACTTATCTGAAATGTATCGGTTGTATCTAAAGCAGTGCACAGAAAATAACTGTTAGTCTATTAAAGAGCATTTATATGGAAATATTTTCAATACTGAATACAATATTAAAATTTTTTTCAACAAAAAAATGCATGTTTTTTCTGTGAATATTTTAAAGATCTATCCAATGAAGAGAAACTGAAAAACAGGAAAGCTTTAATCCTCACATTAATGGAAAAAACCAAATTCAATTAGAAAAAGAAAACGATTTAAAAATGTCTTCTTCCTCAAAACTGTAGTATGTTGTTTTGACTTGCTAGCAGTTCAGGTTGTTCCAAACGGAGACAGATGTGACTTTTTTATAAAAGAGAGCTTGCCTGTTACAATTACACAACTTACGATATACATAATAAACAAGGATATTGTTTTTATGGCACGACAGGTACCTAGTTTGTAGGAAGGTTAACAAAATAGGTGGTTGTTTGCTAAAATATTTGAGAGATCATGTTACAGTAAAATGTCATATTTTATTTTATTTAATCAGTTAAGCTCATTTGTACCTTTTGGTGTTGGGCTCAAAAACGTCATATTTTACTCAGATAATTGCACTGGGCAAAATAAAAATAAATTTATATGGGCTCTTTAATCATACATTGTCTTAAATACGCATATTGAAAGCATTACTCGTAAGTTCTTTGTGGTAGGACACATCCAAAACTAGGGTGATACAATGCATGCCCTTATAGAATGTGAAAAATAAAATGCTCTGAAAGGAGGACCACTGTATGTGCCTTCACAACTAACACCTATAATAAATTTGGCAAAGAAAACTGGAAAACCCTATATTACTATTGAATTTCAAGATTTCATGGATATATTAAAGCTGTAGTTAAAAACAAAGTTAACTACACCAAAAATAACAGCAGGTAAACTATGAAATGAAATAATGTGCATATTGTTAAAGTAGAAAAATTAACCCCCTACACAATTTTATACAAAAAAATCCTTTTTTTGAGAAGGAATTCCAAAGTATAAAAATGTTGACCGGAGAACAAGAGGATAGCGAGCAACTATTGATAGTATCAGACTTCTCATACATGCTAATCAGTTATAATCAATGTATAACTTTATTATCGATAAATAATGGGTGTACAGATATTCCTGCCCTCACAATATTCTTTTTTATACATACAAAAGTGTATAATCTCTCATTTTTTGTTTAAACATATATAATAGTGCATTGTATTTTATGTGGCCAAGTTATAATCATATTTTTTGCGCTACTAAAATCATATTTTGTATTATTTTATCCTGGTGTATATATAACAAAATGATTTTAAATAAAATAGATTAAAAAATATGAATTTAATTTATTGGTTACTTATTTATTCTACAAAATTAGGTAGGTATAGTTTTTTTTGTATATATTAAAAAAAACAACAACCAATAAAACTCTGAATAACAAACAAAACATGTAACGTTAGTGAGAACACGAGAAATCTTTGTCAACGTTGTATGCATACAGAAAGAGAAAATAAAGGCTGGCTAAAATAAAAGCACAAGTAATATTGAGTTTAAGAAACCTCAACAAAAAATAAAATAAAGCTGCAAAGCTGGTAAACAATACTACTAGCACAGCATGTATATGCAAAGAAATTGAAAGCCACAATCAAAACAACTAGCCGAGAGATCTATTTAGGATTAGGAAAATACTCAAGTCGAAAAATCATGTAAACAAAAACAAATTGATCAAGTTGACAGTGACAGTTGACGGTATCATGTCATTTTGCCAATATTTAACTTTTGTGATTGGTTCAAATTTTCAACAACAATCCGGCAACACTGTTCGAAGTTTCTCTCCTCCCTTTCTACTCCCTGGATTCAAGAATATAGATTTTTAAAATCGAGAGAAATTATGAAGGAGTAGAAAAGTGAGTTAGCGTAGTGGGGAGTAAAATTTTCTCTCGATTCAAGAATACGCGCACTGGTAGAGATGGTAAGCCCTTGAGACAGCCGACTTCGTCATAAGGAGGAAACGGGCGACAGTCCTCTGACTATATTCCTTTCGTAATTTTGCAATTACCTCAAGCGCCTTCACTCGTGAAGTATCCAATTTGTAAAATATTCACTTACTGTACTTCAAAGTGTACACACAGGTCAATGTTTGAAAAGCAACTGAGGCAACCACCCGCAAATTCATTGAGGTCTAAATTGTGTAGAATATGCCTGTTAGGCAAGCCGCACACCAAAGAAACATGAAACGTAAAACATGAAACGTAAAACACGTTTCATGAAAATAAAACACAGGTAAACAAATCTTGGAAGTCCGCCTACCAATGAAACGAGTGTGATTCATGCTCATAAAACATTTTTATTTTCGGAGAGTTTCATAAATGGCCGGACGTCTATTTGTTTATCAGTGTTTTATTTCCATGAAACGTGATTTACGTTTCATGTTTCTTTGATGTGCATTCAACGTATGACGTTACGTTATAACGCATGAGTTAAACGTTTGCTGCATTCCTTATGTCATACGGAAGAAGACAAATTTTACAACACGTTGCCAATTTGCATAAAACAACTATTTTTTGAAAGCTCCATAATAGACAATTTTTTTTTTATTAGTTGTTTTAATTTAAAGAACGCAACATGAAATTACTAAGTATAACCTACAATTCATCGAGTGAATCGATTTTTCTGCTCTCAAGTGTATAAATAAAAGCTTTTTTTAAAGTTAGTACCTATTTCCTATTTTCATTAAAAATATTTAAAATTTTGAAAAAATGTTTGCACTTGTACCTCTCTGTTTCCAATTTTGCATTTGTTTCTCTTTACCACTTAAGTATTATCAAGGTTCGAAAATATGATATTTATATAATGGACAATATTCACTTTGAGTGGTCTAACCATCTTTGTCTGTCACATGCTTGGGATCGCTTTGTAAAAAGAGATAGACAGACCACCGATCGACTGCCCGCGCGTTACACTTTTTTGCTCAGTATGCCTTGTCTACGCTTAACATGTCTCTGGTTCTCAGTCCATCCTCTATTATATGTCATTGTTGAAATAGTCGATTTGGAATTTGACTAATAAGAACCTACTTGTCATTACCTACAACTCTGCTTCTACTGGGTCTACAGACTTCAAAAGATTTTTTTTCTTTACTTTTTTATAAGTTATATTTTTTATAAGAATTTTTTTTTCGATAGAATACTTATTTTTTAGATTAAAAAGGGTTCAAGGCAGGTTTTGTTTATATTCGATTCAGAGTTGGACTACCATCTCCATATAGCAACTATTTCAGCATCCTTATGCATCATCAGTGAAGTTTATGCAGTCACAACTCTGAAGGGAATATAAACATTCTGCCTCTTTTAAGGCAAACCATCGCGATGCAATGAACCCACCTTTTGAGACGCAAATCAGCGACATCTCTCGTATTACGAGGAAAACAACGAAAAGCCCCAGATACAAAGTTGACTACTTTTTAAACAATTAGAATAATTGAAATAAAAATATAATAAACAATATTTTAAATCTAAGACTTTTCGTTAATAAACTGCTTTCTGGCTGCATCCCATATCTCCGGATTTTACAATATATAATCACGTAGAGACGACGAAAATAGGAGAAAGCAAATAGAGGACACTTAGGCCACGCATTTACCTTCTCTTCGTCTAGGAAAAGGACCGAAAGACAGTTTCTAAATACTCAAAAACTGAGTAAAATGAAAAAGATTAAAAAGGGTTCAAGGCAGGTTTTGTTTATATTCGATTCAGAGTTGGACTACCATCTCCATATAGCAACTATTTCAGCATCCTTATGCATCATCAGTGAAGTTTATGCAGTCACAACTCTGAAGGGAATATAAACATTCTGCCTCTTTTAAGGCAAACCATCGCGATGCAATGAACCCACCTTTTGAGACGCAAATCAGCGACATCTCTCGTATTACGAGGAAAACAACGAAAAGCCCCAGATACAAAGTTGACTACTTTTTAAACAATTAGAATAATTGAAATAAAAATATAATAAACAATCTGGGGCTTTTCGTTGTTTTCCTCGTAATACGAGAATGTCGCTGATTTGCGTCTCAAAAGGTGGGTTCATTGCATCGCGATGGTTTGCCTTAAAAGAGGCAGAATGTTTATATTCCCTTCAGAGTTGTGACTGCATAAACTTCACTGATAATGCATAAGGATGCTGAAATAGTTGCTATATGGAGATGGTAGTCCAACTCTGAATCGAATATAAACAAAACCTGCCTTGAACCCTTTTTAATCTTTTTCATTTTACTCAGTTTTTGAGTATTTAGAAACTGTCTTTCGGTCCTTTTCCTAGACGAAGAGAAGGTAAATGCGTGGCCTAAGTGTCCTCTATTTGCTTTCTCCTATTTTCGTCGTCTCTACGTGATTATATATTGTAAAATCCGGAGATATGGGATGCAGCCAGAAAGCAGTTTATTAACGAAAAGACTTATTTTTTAGTTATTTGCGAAAAACCGTCTACAAACGTGTTTTTTTTTGTTGAGGAATGAACATATTCACTCGCAAATAACTTGAAAAGTATTTACTTAGTGAAAAAAAATGTATTCAACAAAAGTTGCTTAGAATTAGTCAATTTATGCAATTCCGGACTAATTTTGAACGCATGTTTTTTCACTCCCGAGAAGGGGTGAAACTAACTCGCAGAGCAAAAGCATTCATCTGCACAATATCCCTTTTTTCTTTGACATTTTAGCGCTATGTGAATGTCAAATTTCTTGTCAATACAATCGATTCTTTAAAAATTGATTAAAAACCATGGCAAAAACTTGAGACAACAATGCCTGTCTTTCAGCCTCCTCTTCATCTTCATTACTTGTAAAATTTTGAATCAAACCTGTAACATGACTCAACCTAGATAATAACTGACTATAATCTGAATCTCGTAAATGCTTAACAAAATCGAGCTACTTTACCTACTAAATTCTCAACAGTGCCCAATATCTGCCTTCTCTAATAGTCCAAGCTGCGGGTGAAAAATAGGTCGATTTCAGGATATAATTCAGGAATTTTTGAAACCTGTCAGGTGTTGTAAAGGACCATGCCAGGAATAACTTCTACTAAAATGTAACCAAAAATTTTGTGCGGTTTTTTATTTATGACGTTTTTCATTTGGTAAATTTGCAATTTTTAAAGATTTTTAATTTTGCAGCTTAGGATATTCATTTTAAAGAAAAACTTTTAAATAAAAAATTGTAGTAAATTAAAAAACCTACAATTTGAGCTATGGCAAGTTTAATTTCGTTAATACGTTATTGCAAAACAGCCCGCGAAAGGTCCAAAATGGCCGTTTTTTGCAATTGCATTATTTATTGTAAAAATAACTTTTATTTATTTTTTAAGGCTTTAAAATTACTCTGGGCTAATTAGCAAAATACAAGGAAAAGTTATTTACCAGCAATTTTATTGCTGGAATCGAATCTTATTATTGTATGTATTAATAATATAGATATGCAAAGTCCGCAGATAGTGTGCTACTTTTTTTATAAACAAAATGGCGCCCGAAAATCGTGTTTTTTTCAATTTTTGCTCTATAACTCCAAAGATTTTAACTTTAGACCAAAAACACTCAAATAAAAATTCACCGCAATTAAATTCTGCATAGAGACGTGTTTTTTCCGATTTACTTCGAGGAAAACTTTCCCCGGAAAAAGCGGGGTTTTCCAACAAAATCTTTAATTTTCAACTAAACTTTTAGATAAGTAGTTGTTAATCAATAATTAAATAACTTGGTAACGTAAAAGCCCTTTCCGTATATATTATTTTTCCAGAAGTCTATGGAAATTGAATGAACAGTTTAGCAACAATTAAAATGTTAATTAAAAATTTACGGTCGCTATAATAACGACAATAATTATGATGTATAAGAATAACTATGATTTTTTTGATAAAAAGACACTATACCTATCTAATTTACTTTACAGAATTGAAATTGGACTATTTAAGCGGCCTCAGGAATATTTTAAAATTATAAACAATTTTTTGGTTTATAAACAAATAGAATATCTCGGGAAATATTAAACTAAATTAAATTGTGAAAACGGTATTCGGTATACAACAAACGGTATACAACCGGTCAAATTTGACCGGAATTTACGGCAAAGATATAAACAATAGGATCATAGTTTTCAAACCATCACCTTTTTATTTTTGTCCTCTTTCTCCACACCAATTTTCATATCTTTAAAATCCTCATAACATATATTATTATAATAAAAACGATCGATAATACGTGTGAAAATTTTCAAAAATAGCAAAATTCCAATCAAAAATTAGGTTGGAGAAAATGTAACCCTCAAAGTTCAAAATCGGTATACGTTAACAAAATGCATTTTCTCGGCTTCCCATGGAGCAATTTCCTTCATTCTTTTTTTGTTCCCTAATATCTCGAGTAGAGCCATCGAACTAATGCATTATTAAATGTCAAACTTGCTTTTGTTTTGTTATAATAGATTAATTTATTTATAAGAACAGAAAATTACATATTTGTTCCAGTTGTAGGCTTTTTTTTTAGATAAACTTACTACAAGTGTACCTTTTAAAGTTAAAAACATAAATATTCTCATTTGAAAGCTGTATAATTATTTAAACAATTTTTATTTAAACAAATTGAAATATTGTGTTATAATGAATAAATTAATTTATTATAACAAAACAAAAGCAAGTTTGACATTTAATAATGCGTTGGTTCGATGGCTCTACTCGAGTTACTTGGGAACAAAAAAAGAATGAAGGAAATTGCTCCATGGGAAGCCGAGAAAATGCATTTTTTTTAACGTATACCGATTTTGAACTTTAATGGTTACATTTTCTCCAACCTAATTTTTGATTGGAATTTTGCTATTTTTCGCAATTTTCACACGTATTATCGATAGTTTTTATTATAATAATATATGTTATGAGGATTTTAAAGATATGAAAATTGGTGTGGAGATAGAGGACAAAAATAAAAAGGTGATGGTTTGAAAATTATGTTCTTATTGTTTATATCTATGCCGTAAATTTCGGTCAACTTTGACCGGTTGTATCTCAGGAACCACTCGACATAATTAAACTTTTTTCTTTTAAAAGAAGCGTCCTGCAGCTGTCTTTCGAATACCGTTTTCACAATATAATTTAGTTTAATATTTTCCGAGATATTCTATTTGTTTATAAGCTAAAAAATTGTTTATAATTTTAAAATATTCCTGAGGCCGCTTAAATAGTCCAATTTCAATTCTGTAAAGTACATTAGATAGGTATAGTGTCTTTTTATGAAAAAATCGTAGTTATTCTTATGCATCATAATTATTATCGTTATTATAGCGACCGTAAATTTTTAATTAACATTTCAATTGTTGCTAAACTGTTCATTCAATTTCCATCGGCTTCTGGAATTATAATATATACGGAAAGGGCTTTTACGTTACCAAGTTATTTAATTATTGATTAACAACTACTTATCTAAAAGTCTAGTTGAAAATTAAAGATTTTGTTGGAAAAACCCGCTTTTTCCGGGGAAAGTTTTCGTCGAAGTAAATCGGAAAAAACACGTCTCTATGCAGAATTTAATTGCAGTGAATTTTTATTTAGGTGTTTTTGGTGTAAAGTTAAAATCTTTGGAGTTATAGAGCAAAAATTGAAAAAAACACGATTTTCGGGCGCCATTTTGTTTATAAAAAAAGTAGCACACTATCTGCGGACTTTGCATATCTATATTATTAATATATACAATTATAAGATTCGATTCCAGCAATAAAATTGCTGGTAAATAACTTTTCCCAAAAATGGCCTATTCTCCGATAATCAGTCCAGACTAAATAAAGAACTTTTAATACCAAACATAAAAAAAATTGAAGAGCCCGATTGGTGATTTTGTTGCTTAGATATTATAACTTGTTTTTCAAAAGGGATCAAATGTCGAAAGCTATAACTTTTTGAAAAAAAAATCGTAGAGAATTAATCCAAGATCCACTCTCCTTCTAATGACTTCTATTTTCATATTCTGTTGTAAATAAATGCGTAAAACATTTTTCAACCTTTTATTTTGGGTTTGAAAATAAGGGGGCAAATTTCGTTACAAACATTTAGAACTGAAGCCGCCTCTGTACATCCTATGAGTTTCTAACTTGCAGATTATTTTTGCTGAATACAAAATAAAGATTCAAAACAAAATAAAAATTTTCTACGACCAACTAAAGTCGAGATAATTGTTTTTGTTTTCTTGAATCGTAGTTACTTTATTTATAACAATTAAGAAATTATTTCACAGTCATTGACTAAAGAAAGACTTATATTAAAATAAAATTATTTTAAACGAAAATTACATATATATATATATATATATATATATATATATATATATATATATATATATATATATATATATATATATATATGAAATGATGGCGAGAAATAGTGGATGTGTGAGTTATTCGTAAGGGGATTTTTCCACATTCTCTATTTCATTTGTTTTATATATATATATATATAAAAACATGAGATGTAGATCCTTGAAACACACTCAGTGATCAAAAGATCCAAGGTTAATGGTTTGACGACCACTCGTACGAAATCAAACAGATGAAATAGAGAATGTGGAAAAATCCCCTTACGAACAATTCACACATCCACCATTTCGGGTTGGGAAAAATTTTTCGAATAGAATCAAAGATCCAAACACCAGTTCTTAGAAATGTGTTTCGCCCTCTTCAACCTCTCTGGGCTTATTTTTTGATTGGAATGTGTCTAAAGATATTCAACCTCTCATCTTTATTGATAAGCCCAGAGAGGTTGAAGAGGGCGAAACACATTTCTAAGAACTGGTGTTTGGATCTTTGATTCTATTCGAAAAATTTTTCCCAACCCGAAATGGTGGATGTGTGAATTGTTCGTAAGGGGATTTTTCCACATTCTCTATTTCATCTGTTTGATATATATATATATATATATATATATATATATATATATATATATATATATATAGTCTTTTGAGTCCCTTTTACTTTTCAGTGTCGGGACTGGCACATCCTTTCACGTGTGTACAAATGTTGACCATTGTTTCTTATTGTATGCTAATCGGCTTGCTTCTGCTATTGTTTTCCCCTTCCTTTGGATGATTTTAGCGACTACTCTATCCCAATCTTCTCTAGGTCTTCCTCTACTTCTTTTCTTTTGTATCCTGGCTTCCCATATTTTCTTCACCGGTATGTTATCTTTCATTCTTTTCATGTGTCCCCACTAACTTAGTTGTTTTTCCTCAATATACTCAAGTACAGATTTCGTCTTAAGATCTGTGCGTATATCTGTGCTTCTTATTCTGTCTCTCATTGTCACTCCTCTAACTCTTCGTAAATACTTCATTTCTAGGGCTTGTATCTTGCTTT
Source organism: Diabrotica virgifera virgifera (assembly GCF_917563875.1). NCBI lineage: Eukaryota > Metazoa > Arthropoda > Insecta > Coleoptera > Chrysomelidae > Diabrotica > Diabrotica virgifera. The sequence goes on from NC_065451.1 coordinate 64,690,373, forward strand.
TTAGTTTTCTAGTTAGTATCCATGATTCACAGCCGTATGTGAGCACTGGTGTATATATGGTGTTGAATACAGTTAGTTTGGTTTTTCTTGTGATTTCCTTTTTGTTTAAGAAGCTATTTTTTATTGCATGAAATAGTTTTGATGTTTTACTTATCCTCTCTTCAACATCTTTGTCCTGCCTTCCATTATTTTCGATTGTAACGCCCAAGTATTGGAAATGGTTTACTTGTTCTATTGCCTCCTCATTAATTTGCATATTTATTACGACTGGTTCTTGCGATATTACCATGGTCTTCGTCTTATGTGTATTTATCTTCATACCCTGTTTACATAATGCGTGATTCCATGCTTGCAGGTTATTTTACAGGTCTTCTTCTTTTTCTGAGATAACTACTACATCATCTGCGAATGCACATTCCGAAATGGTTACGCTATGGAGATTCCTGTACCCTACATGCAATTTCTTTAGTTGTGGTGTGCACTCTATCATGATTTCGTCCATAAAGATGTTGAAGAGGGTTGGGCTCATGACACCTCCTTGCCTTAGTCCTTCAGTTGTTTCGAATTCTGTTGATTTCATGTTTTTATGTATTATGTAGTTCCTATTTCTCTTATAAAGACTTTTGATGATTTCAACTAGTTTATCGTCAACCCCTCTTCTTATCAAGCTGTCCCACACAGTTTGTCGTTTCACCCTGTCGAATGCCTTTTCCAGGTCTATGAAGGCCATATATGCTTTCTTTTTAGACAGTAACGTTTTTTCAATTATTTGTTTTACCGTGAAAATATGGTCTTGCACTCCTCGTCCCTTTCTAAAGCCACTCTGTGCTTCATTTAAAGTTGTTTCTGTAATGTTTCTCAGCTTTTTTTCTAGTACTGTTTCATAGACTTTGAGAGAAGAACATAACAGTGTAATTCCTCGATAGTTGTTACAATCTTTGTGGTCTCCTTTCTTATATATCGGCACTATTACTCCTATCTCCCAGTCCTTCGGTATTGTTTCTTTTTTGCTTGCTTCTTTGAATATTTCAGCTAATTGTTTTACGCCTTTCATTCCCATGTACTTCAGCATTTCCGGTGGTATATGGTCGTGTCCAGGTGCCTTTCCGTTTTTAAGTTTGCCTATTGCTTCTATTGTATCTTCGACTGTTATCTCGATGCTTGTTCTCTGTTCTTCACTACTTGTCGCGTTACTGTTTTCTTTATTCCTATCCTCTTTTGTGGTAGTTAATAATTCTTGGAAGTGTTGTCGCCATCTTTCAATAATTTCTTTTTCTTCTGTGATTATTTTTCCTTCTTTGTTTTTAATTCTCATATCCTTACTAGGTTTGTCTGTTCTCAGAGATTTTAATGTTCTATAAAAAAATTTTTGATTTTCTTTGCTATTGTGTTCCAGCTGTTGTCCAAATTGATGCCAACTCTTTTCCTTTTCTGTTTTTATCATATCTCTTACTGCAGTTCTTGCCTCTTTGTATTTGTTGTAATTGTTTACTGTTTTGTTTCCTAAATAATTATTCCAAAGTCTTTTCTTAGTTTTCACTTGTTGTTTTATTTCGGCATTCCACCAGTTTGTTTGTTTCACCTTGTCATTCCTTTTACTAATGCCACATACTTTTTTCGCAGCTTCCAGTAATATATTTTTAAATGATTGCCATTTTTGTTCTAGGTTGTTACTATCATTTGCATTTTCCAGAGCTGCTATTTCTAAATCAACCATTTCTTTGTATCTTAGGGCAATCTCTTTGTTTCTGAGCTTGTAAGTTCTGATTGATTCGTATTCAATTTTTCTTTTGTTTTCTTTTGTATATTCCTGGGGTTTTTTGTTTTTATTCTTTATTCTAGCTTCCAATAAATAGTGGTCACTACTTATTTCTGGTCCTCTTCTGACTCTAACGTCTTGAATTACCTTTCGATTGTCGCGTTCTACTAGTATGTAATCAATTATTGACTTTTCTGATTCTCTTGGTCCTTGCCTAGTAAATTTATGTATGTCTTTGTGTTGGTAGTGTGTGTTTGTTACTATTAAATTATTTAGTACGCAGAATTCTATTAACCGTTTTCCATTATCATTTCTCACTTCTTCACCGTACCTTCCAATTACATCCGATACTGTCTCATCTTTGATTCCTACTCTTCCGTTGAAGTCTCCAATGACGTAAATCCGCCCTTTACTGTTTTCTATTGCTATATTTAGGTCTGTCCAGAATTTTTCTTTGATTTCTTTTTTCTCATTTTCATCGGGTCCATATGCCGTAATTATTGTCTGTGGCTCTCCCTGTTCATGTTTCATCTCAAGAGCGACTATTCTTTCTGACCAGCCTTTCCAGTCCTGTATATTTATTACTTTTTCTTTTTTAATTATAGTACCTACTCCTGCAGCTGCTCTCTTTTCCGGTGGAACCCCGCTATATATAAGCAAATGACCGCCTTCTAGGTATATTTCACCAATTCCTTTCTTTTTTGTTTCTGTAATACCTAATATTTCTATTTTGTTTTTATCGAACTCGTAGCTCAATTCTGTTTCTTTACCATTTAGTCCTCTGATATTCCGCGTTGCTAGTTTCCAAATATTTTTCTTATTCTGTTTGCCCGTGTCATTACCTATTTCTTGCCTTGTCGTTTCCTTATGGTCCTTGCACTTGCTTTTCCTTGCAGTTAATTTGTCCAGTTTTTTGTATTGGCATTATCCCTTTCCAATTCGCTGCTTTTTGTATTCCAAGTCCATTTCTGCCCATTGATTATAAGTTTTTGGTATCCAATTTTTACTGTTTTCCTTTCTTCTATTTTTTGTTTTGCAATTTCCTTCAGTTTTTGTTGAATTTTTCTTTTGTTTTGGGTCAAGTCGTTATTTATATATACTTGATTATATTTCCCCCTAGTTAATTTAGCTTTGTTTTTCATTATCTCCAATTTTTGTGCGAAATTCTCTACTTTAATCAGGTATGTCTTCTCCTTTATTTCCTTTATTATTGGGACAGAAATTTTTATCTTTAACTGGTTTTCGAAAAAATGTTTTACATTATCTTCCATTTCCTTTTCTGTAGCATTTGGAATTTCCAGACCGCTTATAATAATATTGTTCTTTCTGTCTTTCCTATCAGCTACTTCTAGCCTTTCTTCTATTTCTTCAATTTTAATCATTTTAACTCGCAATTCTTTCATTTCCTGTTTTATCTTCAAATTTTCCTCTTTTAGCTGTTTTATTTCTTCTCTGTATATTTTATTCATTTCTTTTACCTCGTTAATCAGTTCCTTCGTATCTTTAATAATTTCAGCTGTAGTCTCGTTTATTAATTCCTTGATAATTTCCTTAAATTGCATAATTTCTTCATTAGTCATGTTCATCCTGATTTATTTGCCCTTATCTCAGCACGCCACTGCTGTAATGTGTGCTGTCTATATGTCTAGCGTAAGATAACGTCCACAGAGGTTCGCTCTTCAGAGGTTCGTTACCTATCCAGACACTTTTGGTAAAACTGGTTGCCTATCAACTAAATTTGTATTTCAAGTCTTTTTAGTAATTATTATATTTATAAGTTATTCTCTAGGCTATTCTCACCTGCAATCCACTTCTTGGGTATTTAATTCGCCAATGATCACTAGTACGTATTTTATCAGTCCGTATTATCCCGGTATTTCGAGTTTTTAATACGGAGCACAAATTCACACGTGTGTAAACAATCACCAGTAGCGTATCACTCCAAAAATTACATTTAATTATTAAAAATGATTTTTAAAGTGGAATGGAGATTTATTTTTCTTTTCTAATGTGATTTATTGTGTCGGTTGCCCTTAGCAACGGTTAGCAACTTATATTACATTGAATCACGATTTTTGCTTTATATTTTAAAGCACCGCTTGGATTGACATGAAAGGACATCGCACACATCTTATGGAAAATATAAGGTCACTCAAATTCAATAAAATTTATACCAATAGATTCGTTTTAAATTAATGATCAAATATTATCATTGCGCCAACTCTCTATTTTCAAAAATAAGAGCAGAAATTGATATAAATAAATCTGAAATCAAATGGGTAGGTACATAAGTTAGAGAGAGAAAAAATATTTTAAAATACCCAGATTTTCGGTACTCCATAAATCAGCGGATTAGTTTCACTAATCCGCTTAGGCCCAGCGGGATTTAAGCTGTTATGAATAGCACTCAGAGCAATAATGATTGTAACTAACATTTTATGGACTCCAAAAATGTGATTTCGATAAACTTTAATTGCAATTTGCGCCGTAATTAATCATAATTAAGAGTTGGCGCAATGATAAGAATTGATCGTTAATTTAAAACGAATCTAATCGTATAAATTTTATTGAATTTGAGTGACATTATATTTTCCATAAGATGTGTGCGACGTCCTTTGGCAAACACATACACACACCGGCAAAATTAGCCGAACACCTTAAAAATGAGACATGTTTGATGTCTCGACTTTTCTAAACCAGTGGTCCGATTTGAGTGATTCTTTTAGTGTGTTATAGGCTTATTATTTAAGAATATCGTTATGATAATATTGTTGCTAGAGAGGTAAATATCATTTTATACTGGGTGTACCAATCATACTGTGTTTTTTTCTTAAAGTTCGGAACACCCTGTGGAATATTATAGCATATATAAAATATTTAAATTAAAACTCAATTATAGCCTTAGGCTTTCTTAACATTTTCTTTTTTGATTTATTTGCTTATGTTGGAAAATAAAAAAGTTATGGGCTTTAACAACTAGCCATGATAGTAGGGGAGGAAAGTATGCTAAATTTGCAATTACTCGAGCGTTATGGGGAACTATTGAATTGTGAAGTGTGGGTGCTAAAACCAAAAAAGTTAAGATAAGTTTTCCAAGTGTGGGACTCTCCATTTTTTAATTTAATTTTCCATTTCCACCAATCGTTTTTTCCGATTATAGCGCCATCTATCCATAATTGGAAAAAACGTTGCGAATAAAAGTTGCTTATTTTTACGTCAAGAATACAAAGCTGCAATAAAAAATGGGGGGCTCCTATTTAAGATTTTAAAGTAACCCCCCACCCCACCACCGTGGGGGTCGTGTTTGGTGCAATTCGATAGATTTTTGAAAAATATTGAATACGTGTATTTTGCAGTTTTACGATCTGATGTTCATTTCGCGAAATATCGTATTTAAAATTTTTAATTTACCTACCCTCCACACCTCTCCGTGCGGTGACGTGTTTAGTATTATTCGATAGATTTTTGAAAAATATTGAACACGTATTTTTTAATTTTTCAATCTGACGTTTATTTCTCGAAATATTCGCTTTTTTTGTGAATATTTGTGACTCACCAATTTCCTTACTCAAATCGTCAGAATTTTGAAATATACACTATTTTGGATGTACTTATCTTACCTTATCTTAATCTGACGATTTCGAGTTTTTCTAAGAATAGATATTTTTTCGGTCCCCCTTAATGAATTCCCCGGTGTGATCCAATATATGGTATAGGTACATTTACAGGGTACAATGTTCCTCCCCATGTAATAATCTGACGCGCTCGAGTAACTGCAAAAATCTCCGCTTGGGCTCCCCTACCATCATTATCTGCTTAGTTTAATAAACAAGCCTAAAGTAATTCAATAGATGTATTAAATAAATAAATTACTAAGCGATGTCACAATGACGACCTCCCGTGGATTTCAGCTGAACTAGCTTCGAGGGAGGTTTTAATGTCAAACGCTGAGTGCACATGCATTTGAATCAAGTATACAGTGAGCACGTAAAGGTTGGAATAAATTAATTTTCTCGAGAATGGACGATTTTGGAAAAAAATCCCAAAACAGGTAAATTTTTATTTTAAAATTACGACTTATTGGCATATATATCATACTAGTGACGTCACCCATATGGGCGTGATGACGTCATCGATGATTTTTTTTAAATAAGAATAGGGGTCGTGTGGTAGCTCATTTGAAAGGTAATTCAATTATCTATTCAGTAATATAAACATTAACATAATTATTTATACAGGGTGCCCAAAAAAATTTTTTTTGAATTAAATTTATTGACATAAAAAGAAGAATGTGTGTAATTTATTTAATTCAAAATACATTTTACTGCTATCAGAAAACAGGAAAAAATGTTTATTTGGCAAATAAATATTGTTTTTTGCTTCAATTCAATATTAAAGCCGCCACCCACCAGCCTAATGACAGTTTGAACATTTAATTTAAGCGAAAAGCAATGATTATTTTTCAAATAAACATTTTTTTCAGTTTTATGAGGGCAGTAAAATGTATTTTGAACTAAATAAATTACATACATTCTTCTTTTTGTCACTAAATTTAATCCAAAAAAATTTTTTTGGACACCCTGTATAAATAATTATATTAATGTTTATATTACTGAATAGAGAATTTAATTACCTTTCAAATGAGCTATCACACGACCCCTATTCTCATTTAAAAAGATCATCGATGACGTCATCACGCCCAGATGGGTGACGTCACTAGTATGATATATATGCCAAAAAGTCGTAATTTAAAAATAAAAATTGACCTGTTTCGGGATTTTTTTTCAAAGTCATCCATTCTCGAGAAAATGAATTTATTCCAACCTTTACGTGCTCACTGTATAGTATTCAATATTTATTTTTGCATGATTTTTACAAATTTTATATACAACATCGACGAAAAATTAACATCAGATTGAAAAACTGCAAAATACACGTATTCAATATTTTTGAAAAATCTATCGAATGGCACCAAACACGACCCCCCACGGTGGTGGGGTGGGTGGTTACTTTAAAATCTTAAATAGGAGCCCCCAATTTTTTATTGCAGATTTGGATTCTTTACGTAAAAATAAGCAAATTGTATTCGACACATTTTTTCGAATTCTATAATCGGAAAAAAACGATTGTTTCAAATGGAAAATTAAATTAAAAAATGAAAAGTCCCCCACTATATGGAAAACTTAACTTAACCTTTTTCTGGTTTTAGCACATACATACTCTTCACAGTCCAATAGGCCCCCATAACGCTCGAGTAACTGCAAATTTAGCATACTCTCCTCCCCTACTATGAGAATTTATTGATGAAAAACATGGATAGTTGTTAACGCACATAACTTTTTATTATCTCACATAATTAAATGAATCGAAAAGGAAAATGTTAAGAAAGCCTAATAGACTAAGAGCCGTTATAGGTGAAATTTCTTAATCATTTTAGGCACGACGGGACCCTATAACTTAAATAGTAGAACCTAAAAGAAAACGTTTGAGCACTATGCCGTCACTTTTCAGTGGCACATGCGTCTACAGTGGCGCATCAAACTTTCCAATTATGGACGGGATACATAAATTAAAAAATACCCTCCCCCATTACCAGAATTTAATTTTTTTCATTTTTTTTAAGTTGTATGTGATTAAGACATAAGATTCATCGTAATATTAACCCACCACCCCCCTTCTCCCCGCCCCCACCGTCAAAAGCTTTATTTTTCGATTTTATTTTTTTTTGGTGGGATGCAATCAATTTTAAAATTTCAAAAAATTCACACGCATAGTTAAGGCTTTTATAAAACATGTCTATTTTTATAGACCTGTAGGTTGAGTGTACATAACCCCAAAAAATTAAAAGAATTTTTTTTTTTTTTGGAAAAAACTATAACTTTTTTTTGGGGATAGCTGCAGATCTAATTTTTTCTTAGTCTTGTGTATTTTATCAAACACTATATTTCTAATTTTTTTCAGATTTTTCTGTAACGCTGGTCACCTTCAAAAATCCAAAAAAAACTGTTTTTTAAGGGGGTTTTGGGGGGTTTGAACGTGTTTTTCTGATTTTTAAATATTCTGAAGGACTCAGTTACTTCAAGTTATAAATAACCTATAAAAACAAAATTGATTTGATATATTATGAAGTTTATAAAATAGAGAAAATCCCCCAAAACCCCCAAAAACAGTTTTTCGGATTTTTGAAGGTGGGGAGCCTTACGGAAAAATCTGAAAAAAATTAAAAATATAGTGTTTGATAAAACACATAAGATTAAGAAAAAATTAGACCTGCAGCTATTCCTCAAAAAAAGTTATACGCTTTTTTGAAAAAAAAATTCTTTTAATTTTTTGAGGTTATGTACACTCTACCTATGGGTCTATAAAAAATAGGCATGTTTTATAAAAGCCTCAGCTATGCGTGCGAATTTTTTTAAATTTTAAAATTTATTGCATCCCACCAAAAAAAATAAAAAGGAAAAATTAAGTTTTTGAAGGTGGGGGCAGGGGGAAGGGGGTGGTGGGTTAAAATTACGCTGAATTTTATGTGTTAATCACATAGAACTTAAAAAAATAAAAAAAATCAATTCTGTTAGTAAGGGAGGGTAACTTTTAATTTATTTATCCCGTCCATAAGTGGAAAGTTTGATGCGCCACTGTCGACGCATGTGCCACTGAAAAGTGACGGCACAGTGTTCAAACGTTTTCTTTTAGGTTCTACCATTTAAGTTATAGGGTCCCATCGTGCCTAAAATGATTAAGAAATTTCACCTATAGCGGCTCTTAGTCTATAACTCTACCTTAAATAATAAGGCTATAACATACTAAAAGAATCACTCAAATCGGAGCACTGGTTTAGAAAATTTGAGACATCAAACATGTCCCATTTTTAAGGTGTTCGGTTAATTTTGCCGGTGTGTGTAGATAACATGTCAAAGAATAAAAATGATATTGGGTCTTTGTGTGCTTTTGCCCTGGGGGTGAGTTTCACCCCTTATTGGAAGTGAAAAATATACGTTCAAAATAAGTTCGGAAATGGATAAAAGTAATAAACTTAAAGATAAAACCCATAACTAAATTAAAATTCATGGTGACGTTTCAATTATTACTTTAATGATCGTCAGAATAATTAGTTTTTTGAGCGGATGCTTTAAAATAATTTTAAAGGAACAAACAATAATTAATGAAAACGTAAAAAATGACATTGACAATCATTGGGTTAAGTCAATAATTTCAAACACGCCATGTCTTGTTGCGTGTTTAAGGGTGGCTTCAAAAGAAATATGGATAATGCCTCCTTGATGCTGAGTTCCGTTGGAGAACTTGCATGACCAATGATTGAGAAGTCCTTACGACTAATAGGGTGGTCAGAATCAGTCATATGTTGGAATACCGCTGAATTTGGAACTGTTCTTGATCGTCTTCCTAAGTGAGGAGTGACACCTAAGTGTTCGCAACATCTGACATTAAAGTGACGTCGAGTCTTCCCGACGTACGTAGCTGCACAGCTACTACATTTGAATTCTTATATAATGTTAGATGTGAAATTGGTATATAATTTCCATGTGAAAGACATGATTCCTAGTGATCTCGCATCTAACATTATATACCAATTCAAATGTAGTAGCTGTGCAGCTACGTACGTCGGGAAGACTCGACGTCACTTTAATGTCAGATGTTGCGAACACTTAGGTGTCACTCCTCACTTAGGAAGACGATCAAGAACAGTTCCAAATTCAGCGGTATTCCAACATATGACTGATTCTGACCACCCTATTAGTCGTAAGGACTTCTCAATCATTGGTCATGCAAGTTCTCCAACGGAACTCAGCATCAAGGAGGCATTATCCATATTTCTTTTGAAGCCACCCTTAAACACGCAACAAGATATGGCGTGTTTGAAATTATTGACTTAACCCAATGATTGTCAATGTCATTTTTTACGTTTTCATTAATTATTGATGGATTCGACCGTTACTTGATGGAAGTTCATTTTATCTAACAATAAAACACTGAAAACCGTTTCAATTAAAAATAAATCAATAAAACATGACATAATATTTACAAAAGCAGACAAAGGTAACACTACTATTGCTATCGACAAACGAGACTATAATAACAAAACAATAGAATTTTTAACTAACCAAAACAGTATAAAACTAAACAAAGACCCCACAGAAAAATACCGAAAACAAATTAAATTAGCCATTGAAAATTCAAAATCAATACTAAATCCAACAGAACAGAAATACCTTAATATTATGAACCCACAACCTCCTAAATTATACTCTTTTATTAAACTACACAAACCTGACCACCCAATAAGACCTGTAGTTTCTTTTTATACAGCTCCGTCATATAAACTTTCAAAAAAACTGTCAGATATTATTACAGAATACACTAAATTTTCACCTAAATTCACCGTAAAAAATACACTAGAACTAGTTAATAAAATACAACATTTTCAATTGCCCAAAAACTCTAGACTAATTTCATTTGACTTAAAAAATCTTTTTCTTAGTGTTCCTCCTACAGAAACTTTTGTTTTAGTTAAGAATCTTTTAGACCATAATAGTACAAATCCGATCATTGCATCTGAAATTTTACACCTTCTTGAAATTTGCATAAATCAAGACTATTTTGAATTCAGTAATCAAATATACACAAACAACAGTGCAGGACTTATTATGGGTAATCCTCTAAGCCCATTGCTATCAGATATATTTATGAACCAACTTGAAACAACAATTTCTAAACATCCCGTATTTAAACAGTTCTTATATTGGTGGAGATACGTGGATGATATACTAGTATGCTTTACAGGAACTAACAGACAACTTGACCAATTTCTATCATATATTAATTCACTTCATAATAGTATTGAGTTTACAATAGAAACAGAACAGAATAACTCCATAAACTTTCTAGATGTAACGATTTCCAGACTACACAACAAACATGAGTTCTCCGTATATCATAAACCTACCCATACTGACACAATTATACACAATTCATCATGCCATCCTACACAACACAAATTAGCAGCCTACCATAGCATGATACATAGACTGACAGAAATTCCCATGACAAAAAATAACTTCGAGATAGAACTAAACATCATTAAACAAATAGCAGTAAACAACGGCTATAACGAACAAACAGTTAACAAAATTTTAAACCAAAAACTCCATAAGAAAGCCCTGAAATTAGTGTATCCACCACCACAGAAAGAACCCAGTACCTTCTGCTGTCTCACATATACTGGCAAGATAACAACAACAATAGCCAGATACATAAAAAAGAAAGGAATAACACCAGCTTTCAGAACTAACAACAACTTAAGCAAATATATTAAGAACAATAAAAGCCGAAAGAGAAAGCAACTACAGAGTGGTGTGTACAAACTAACTTGTGGTGACTGTCCGAAAACGTACATCGGTCAAACTGGCAGAACTTTTGACAAACGGATAGCAGAACACAAAAGGGCATTCAACAATAGAAAAACAGACACTTCTACATACGCACTTCACCTTCTAGATCATAATCATTCTGTCAATGAAGAGTTTCAAATTCTACATATTCAAAATAAAGGCCTTAAGCTATCTTTTTTAGAATCTATGGAAATTAATAAACTGAAAAATACAGATATAATTCTGAATGACCAACTCGAGACAAACAGCTCCCCACTCCTCAACCTCTTCAGTTGAAGACTTAAAAAAGCAAACACATTGTAAACTATATCACTTGAGAAAGGCACTCCGCCGAAACAGCTGTAGTCACTTAGTTATAATAAATTTTGTGGAAGTATAGAAAACAAACGTTTTCAGTGTTTTATTGTTAGTTCATTAATTATTGTTTGTTCCTTTAAAATTATTTTAAAGCATCCGCTCAAGAAACTTATTATTCTGACGATGATTAAAGTAATAATTGAAACGTCACCATGAATTTTAATTTAGTTATGGGTTTCATCTTTAAGTTTATTATTTTTATCAAGTTTAATAGATAAAAGGTCTAATTCTAAGCACCTTTTGTTTTATAGCATTTTTTCACTAAATTAATACTTTTCGAGTTATTTGCGAGTAAACACCTTCATTTTTCAACAAAAAAAAAACAGGTTGTTAGGCGGTTTCTGACAAATAACTCAAAAAGTAGGTATAATATTGAAAAAACATTTTTAACAAAAATATAGCACATTAAAAATTGAAAAAAATGATGTATGCATGAACTCTCTAGACCCACTAGAAACAAAATTCTAGTTAAGGCCAGAGGTACATAATTCGCAAATATTTTACGGCTATCCCTACTTTTTCTGTCTTTACACGGCAAATTACGTGTAGTAAAATTCACACTGGTATGGATATGTAAACATTACTAGAATATCATTCTACTTGAAAATGTCATCATTAACTTAAAGAGATGGCTTTTGAATGTTCTTGGATAACTGTTATTTGTATAATTGCCAATTATTAATTCAGTTAATAAATGTGATAATTTTTTCATTAACTATGTATTTAGTGAATGTAATAATTTATATGTACAACAAAATCTAATACTCAATCGAGAAAAGAGGATGCTTTTTTAATAATATTGTTATTATGGAACGCTTACAATTTTGAACATCTTTAACAACAAAATACTTGCATCACAGAATATATTATCCTGATGTATTCTCTGCTTGGATCTTCCACAAATAATACAGAATAAATAACTTTTTATTAAGTTCACGTCTTAAATCAATTATTTGTCAAATACACTATACAGTGATGAGCACGCTAATAACCGGCAAAATAGCACAAAAGATGAAAAACGTATTAAGTTGTGAGATAAAATGAATTGAAACTAGTCGAGCTGGGAAATTTAGCGATAGTAACCTTTTTATTTACATTATATTGATTGTTTTCCAGCTTTACAAGCATCAGAGGAGTATGTCAACTAAAACTGTCACTGTGACAATGGTATTTGACAAACTCGTCCGATACGTCTAAAGATGGGAAACAATCAATATGATGTAAATTAATAGGTTAATATCGCTATATTTCCCAGCTCGACTCACGGTTATTAGACTTTATTACGGTTGTCTTGTCCGACGGTGGTGGGGAGACTTATATTTTTGACTTAACGTCACAAGAGTTTACATTGCCATATTTTTAAATGATTTTCGATCATTGAATGTGTGTTATTGTGTATATATGTGTATTATTTGTGTTATTATGAAATAATAAAACAAATAGTACACATTTTATCTTATACCGGGTGGTGAATCGTAAAAAGGGCCATAGGAAACTCAATGTAAAATTCTGAATTGTTGAATTCCTGCTTCCCTAATTATTTTACATCAAAAGTCATGAGAGAATACTTGTAGAGAATTAAAATCAAAAGTTAAAATTGTTCTACGATTTAAATGCATTCCAAAATTTTGAAAAATATGATACATTAGGTATGCGTGTAAAAGTAAGGCCACACGTTACTATTTAACTGACAGTGCTCACACCATTGACTGAATAAAAAAATCTTTATTATTAATCCTGTCTCCGCAACTGAGGGTATCTTATCAACTGTATTGTTTTTAAACAATAGGTGATAAAATAAAAATATTGACAGTTCAAAAATGTGAACATTATTGCATTGTGTGTGGCCTAAGTTTGGGCTGAAAACTAAAATGTATTACATTTTTACAAAATTTTGGAATATGTTTAATTACGTAGACCAATTTTAACAGTTATTTCCAATACAGGTTTCAATCCTCTTCAAATAGTTTCTAATGTCTTTTGATGTAAAATAATTATTAGGGAAGCTGGAATTCAACAGTTCAGAATTTTACATTGAGTTAATGCAAAATTTTGACGCATGTCAAAATTCTCAATGTGTTTTAATTGGATTCATTTTTTTCGAATTCTGAGAAAACTAATAAATATTTTTGAAAAATTTAAACTCAGAATGAAAGACTACATTATTACCGAGGGCCGAAAGTCCCTGAAAACTATAATGTTTATTTTAATAAGTTACAGGGCTGAAAATAAAAGAGAAGTGTGATATTTAATTTCAAATATTTCATTCAATAGAAACTGCTTGTTTATTCTAAGGGGCTTTCCGTCCTCGGTAATAATGTAATCTTGCATCCTGCGTTTAAATTTTTCTAAAATACTTGGTTTTCTCAGGATTCGAAAAAAATCATGTTACGATTCAAATGACAGTAAACTCTCGTGACGTAATCTCACCCTTAATGTTCATTGGTTAGTCGATTTAGGCAACCGTAGTAATGTCTAAGAACCGTGAGCTCGACTAGGTTTATTTCTTTTTATCGCCAACCGTCACTAGAGTCATTCATTACACAGCCCAACAAAAATTTTTTTTTGTCTTGCTGCCAAAAAAAAAATCAACTGATTTTGGTTAATTCATCTGTGCTGATTCCAAAAATACAAACCTTTTCTTTGTATCAGCTCTAGTTTTCGAGATATAACATACTCATCAAATACTTAAATATTCTTACATTTCTCCATATTCCACCAGTATAGCTGCACTATATCTTTTGCCTTTTTTTTTCTCAGCAAGATGATATGGTATTTTGTAACAATATTAAAGGACTATTATAGAAAAAATGGGTGTATCGGAGTATACACCAGATCACTGGCGTATTTTTATCGACAGTTACAAACGAAGTTTAAAGTGTGTCCTTCTACATAATGGCAACAAATATGGAAGTATACCAATTGGGCATTCTACAAAAATGAAAGAAGAATATAAAACAATATCGCTGGTGCTAAAAAACATCAATTATGATCAACATCAATGGGCGATCTGTGTTGATTTTAAGATGGTGAACTTTTTCCTGGGACAACAAGGTGGCTATACAAAATATCCTTGTTTCCTATATCTTTGTGATAGCAGGGCTAAGGACCAACACTGAAGTAGAAGAAAATGGAGTTCTAGAGATGCTTTAGTTTAAGGAAAAGCTACCGTAGGTAACGAAGCATTGGTCGACCGAGAGAAAATAATATTACCTCCGTTACATATTAAACTAGGGCTGATGAAACAATTTGTAAAGGCCCTAGACCAGAATCGTCCTTGTTTTGAATACTTGTCCAGCAAATTCCCTTCACTTAGTAAAGAAAAATTGAAAGCCGGAATATTTGATGGGCCTCAGATACGACAACTTATAAAATATTCGCATTTTATAGAATCGATGACTGAAATTGAATGTAATAGACCTGGATCCCGCGTAAGAAAGAAAAGTTGATTAATAGCAAGCTGAAAATTTGTTAATAGCTTAACGGTGTCTAGTCGGACAAACTTAGATGCACGGGAACACTGGAACAGGGGAAGTTTTAATTGTGGAGCATGATAAACGTGTCGTCCTGACAAGTTTATGATGGTGAAAAATAGCAAGTTGTTTTTAAGTTTATTCGATAGCCAACGTTATGTAATATATGCGAAAATGTTTGTCCGACAAAAATTTTGGGCATTTTAACGAGTCCGACACGTAGAACATGTCACATCACAGGAATTATGTTGGTGATGAATAGCAGTCTGATTTTTGCATGAGAGTTTAATGAAAGGTTAAAAAAGCAATTGGAAGTTCTGTCCGACAAAATTAATGGGAACTTTTCGTAGTCGGACATTCTAAACAGGTAAGATATAGACAAAAATGCTGGTGATAAATAGCTTTCCGACAAAGACGAAATTTAATAAAGTAAATTATTCCTTAGCAAGAATGACTGTTGTCGGAAAAAAATAAGGGGTAGATTTTGTAGTCGGACAATTTAAAAAAATAATTCTTGAAATTTTAATAAGGGGTGATTACTCTATGTCAAAAGCACCTGCAATCAATTACAATCGATATCTTTCGATTTATCTCAACATCATTTAGATACCTCACTGTAATACATTTATAGTAGATCAGGCAAATTATATTATGGATTGGGTGGTCTAGCTATCTTTGTCTATCACATGCGCGGGATCGCTTGGTTAAAAGAGATAGATAGACCACCTATCGACTTTTTGCACTGTATTCCCTGTCTACCCTTATGTCTATGAATACATTTCCATTTAAGAAAAACTGTCACTTTTGTCAATAATTCATAATAAATTGCAATCGTAACTTCAAATTTAAACTAATCGATTTATTTTGGCAGCAAATTATTTCTTGCCCTGTGACATATTAATTACATTATTTCATTTGTAGAAAGTTGAGAAAAATTACGTTATACAATTTTAGTAATAATTTATTTAGGTACCCTTTTTCAATCAAGCAAAGCATTATAGCACGAAGAATGATATTCAATAGAACTTTCACAATAATTATCTGGCAACTGAACCTCATTTAATTGATGACCAAGTATTTTACTAACTTTGTAAAATGTTCGAAAATTACTCAAAAATGTTCCGTTGAATGGTTTCACTTTTGATTTGGCGACTTAAAATTTAAACTGTTGACACTCAAAAATAGACACAAAAACACTCCATAGTTAATATAAATTTTAATTTCCAACACACGTGGCAAACAGAAACTCAGAGACCATGTACTTTCAAATACTACTTTGTATAGCACAAAGTGTCACACTGACAAATGCAGCCTTCTAATACATACTTCTAAGCATAATGTGTCATATTTACGTATATTCTTATAAGCACCGAAGTTTTAGACTCTTCACATTTTTCAATGTCGTTTACAGGGTTAAGATTTGAGTATGGAAAAAAGTGTATACAACGTTTTTTATAGGAAATTTTCCGTACTTTCTGATGCACCTAATTAGAAAACCCTAAGAGATTTCTTTCACATGTTCTTTGACATTTTTTATTGTCGTTTTGAGAATATCTAGAACAAACTCCACCCAAAAAAATAATTGTTTTGCAATATATACATGCATTGATACTTACCTCACTGTTTTTGGAGTGTGCATGTATATATATGCACATGCAAATACGTGAATATAAATAATAATATACAACTAAAATAGCTTTATCAATATGTGACTAAGTCATTCTGAAAAAATGTTTTTTATTTATTTCCTTCGATTTGCCCAAACTTTTTGTCCGACATATAACTTTTTGCGTTACAAAATATAATTTGTACATAAACAAATCAAAATTAGCTTGTTATTTATCACCAACATTTTTGTCTATATCTTACATGTTTAGAATGTCCGACTAGGAAAATTTCCCATTCATTTTGTCCGACAGAACTTCCAATTGCTTTTTTAACCTTTCATTAAACTCTCATGCAAAAATCAGACTGCTATTCATCACCAACATAGTTCCTGTGATGTGACATGTTCTACGTGTCGGACTCGTTAAAATGCCCAACATTTTTGTCGGACAAACATTTTTTCATATATTATATAACGTTGGCTATTGAATAAACTTAAAAACAACTTGCTATTTTTCACCATCATAAACTTGTCAGGACGACACGTTTATCATGCTCCACCGTTAAAACTTCCCCTGTTTCAGTGTTCCCGTGCATCAAAGTTTGTCCGACTAGACACCGTTAAGCTATTAACAAATTTTCAGCTTGCTATTAATCAACTTTTTTTTCTTACGCGGGATCCAGGTCTATAATGCATGATGTGTTTTTGTGAAAGTTGTGAAAAATTTTCTTGGAAACAATAAATCGGAAAATTACCGGGATATAGTGAAAGAAATGCTCAAAAATTTTAACAAACATGGTTGTCATAAGTATTAAAATTCATTACATCCACAGCCACTTAGACCGTTTCCCAGAAAATCTTCGTGACCTTAGTGAGGAACAAGGGGAACGCTTCCACCAAGATATCAAAACGATGGAAGAGAAGTATCAGGGGAGATGGGGCACTCACATGATGGAGGATTACTGCTGCAGTCTTCAAAGGGACAGTTCTTTTAAAGCCATTGCAAGAAAATCATAGAAATGGAAGTTTTTAAGTGACTCCGAATAACAGATTTGTGCTGCGATGCCGGTTAGGTTAGATGAAAATTTTAGATGAAAAGATGTAATGATTTTTGTAAGTATATTATTATACAATAAATATCTTACTTTTTATTCGTGTTTTGTTAGTTGATGGGTAGCAGCACTACATATAGGAAGGTGGTGCTGCGTTAAATTACCCTATTGGAACCGTGCAAGTTCGGCAAAGCGACCTCTATTTCTACGCTCTGTACTTTTATTCGCACTTTTAATTGTATTGGCCAATTATATTAGTCCTGGTTGCTGGATAATTGTCAAGGCCATAGTCCCAAAAAATAATAGAAGAAAAAATAAGATGCAGGTTATGTTATGCAAACGTAAACAATTGTATGTAGTAAATAAAATTAGTTATTGAAATGCAGTACTGCAAGCAAAATACAATTAATTAAATTTACCTTTATATAATAATTGCATATCATATTAATATTGTGGAGCAATATATAATTTTTCTGCTTCAATGACAGAAGGTATGAAATATACGTCAATTTGACAATTTCATTTGACAATATGAATTATTTAAGATAGTTGCAATATTTCTCCGCGACTCGCGCACGGTCGTTTCTCGTTTCCCTTCCAAGTACTTGCACACCGCGAATATGTTAGATATGTGATCCGTTTTCGAATTTTCTGAAAACGATCTTATGGAGCAAATCTGGTGGCATTTTTGGATTCAGCAGACCCAAATTACCTATAAACAGTAAAAACCTTTCCGGCAGCAAATTGTGTGTTTACCAGTGTTATTGTACTCATTTGACGCCATTTGCGGCAGTAAAGTAACACTTTATTGTACTGAAAGAAGAATTTTACTTTACCTGCCGCGATTAATCAAATTAACTGAGATTGAATGTAAGCGGTCGATGTCAGTAATCGATCATTTATTTGAGTGAACTTAAAATTTATTTACTTTAATTATTAAAAATATTGTACAAAATTTAAGGTATTATTAATTAAATTTATGTAAGAAAGTGAAATTCTGTAGTCTTTTGCAATTATATTCATAAAACATAAATCGAAACTTTACAGATTTAGTAATTAGGTACTTATTTAATATTGATTACTTGAACAACTATCGATTAAACATCGAAATCGGCCATCATGCAAAACCATTCTGTCATCGTCATTACTGTCACTGTCATACGAAATTTTTATTTCGTCTAAAATTAATAAAATTCTTAAATCTTTTAAGTTTTGTATTATTGCAAATATATTATCAAATGGTGTTTTTGTTAAATCGATTACATATAGGACGATGACAGATATTAATGATAATTTGTTAGCAAATATATTTATTTAGATTTTCTACTATTCATCAAGGGAAAAGCAACTGCGGTGGGGAAGGCTACACTTCATAAACAATAACGTAACATTAACGGTATATTTAATTTTTGGTATTTTATTTTAAGTGTTAAAATTGGTTTAATATTTAAATAAAAATACGATTAAACTGTTTAAAATATATTTATTTCGTTGAAATTATAATAATAGAAGTATAACGTCTTACGTGCGTACCAAGTACACACACTCTTTTTTCATTAGGATGTAATTAAGTAAGTGTTAATGTTTGTTATGATTGGCGATAAAATTTTGTATGCACCACGCCAGTAAAGACTCTTTATCGAACTCGTCTGTTATTGTGCTCTATGAATGTTAAACATGGCAACTTACTAAATCCCTGGAACGACGCCTACTTGCATTCTGGAGAAGATCGGCTAGAAAATCAAGGCTTTAAAAGAATACAAAATGACCAAATCAGAAATATAATCGGAGTCAAGTCAACCATCATTGTATCCCTTTTGTGTCAAAGTCTAGTTTGGAGATAACATAGTCTAGAGCTATGTTAAACAGAAACGGAGAAAGCACACATCCTTGTCTGACTCCAGTAAGTACGTCAAATTCGTCACTGTTGATCTCATTATGTGTCACGCTGCATGTCGCCTCAGTGTACAGTGCCTGTTAGGACAAAGGTTCCAGGATGTGGCCGACCAATTGGAAACACTTTCCACTGAGGCCAATAAAATAGGTTTGAAAATCAATATTAGTAAAACCATGAGAATAAATGCAAGGAACAACACGCTATTTAATATCGACAACATGCAGATTGAAAATGTGGAAAACTTTACGTATCTTAGAGGTGTCATAACAGAAAGCGGAGGTACAGAAGACGATGTTCGTATGAGGATACGAAAAGCTCAACAAGCATTCAGCATGCTTAATCCTGTTTGGAGGTCTGGGGAATATACTACAAGGACAAAGATCGGAATATTCCAGTCAAATGTTATGTCTGTTCTACTCTATGGATGTGAAATTTTTTTTTGGGAGGTGGGAATCTTCGCAAGACCGTCTGGGATGGTGTCCCAGGTGTGTCGGATTCGGTTCGCCGCCTACCGACTAAACCCACCTCCTCTTTTCTCCAGCCGACGGGTCTGGAACCGCTCTTAGCGAGCATATCTAACCCGTCGACCTTACTCATATCTCCCCTCCGGCTTCTTCATCGTAGCAATGATCATAATATCCACGATCTTTTCTCTTCATCTCTTTGCCATGTATAGGAGGACATTTTTTGATACGATTATCGCGAACAGTGCCCGTAGCTCTGATACTTTTTTGTTTCAATGTCACTAAAAGTTAATAACTCGCAAAATAGTTATCGAAAAATATTATGTGATCAGTTGGAACTGTAATAATACTCAGGAGGTCTAAAACAACTTGTGGCCCTAGAGGCAGTTTAGACTTTTTCGGTTTCATCTGTTCTTCGTTAGCTGAAGGCTTAGCTCCGCAGTACGTATCAAAAGCGTAACAGTGGCCAGTACTTACTTACTTTCCGTGTCCGGAACACCAACAACTTTAAATTCTGTATTTCCAATGGTTGGCCACATAGATGGCCCTGTCATTTGCTATAATTAAGTCTTGTTCTGTGCAGGTCTCTCTCATCTCTGTGCATGATAGTAGATGCCGGCTAGTCTGAACCGCGCCACAGTCGCAGGTATCGTCCTCCTGGTATCCCCATTTTTTCAGGTTACTAGCACAACGTGAAACGCCAGTTCTTAGTCTGTTTAGCGCTTTCCAAGTCGGATACGGTAAATTGTGTCCAGCAGCCATTTCCTCCGAGGGAGGAAAATGTGTCGCGGTAGCTGACGCTTGCCATAGGTGTATTCGGCGCGTCTCTGGCGCTTCGGGGATGGATCTTGATGTTTTCAGGAAGCTTTTCCGAGATCTTAGTCTGCTTGGCTGAGTTTGGTGGTCATATAAGGGGTGCCTTCGGTGGAGCAATTCCAGCAATGGGGTATACCTCTTCGATAGGTGTCGGTTTCAGGCAACCCGATATTATACTGACCGTTTCATTTAGAGCCACGTCGACGTTCTTTGCGTGAGCAGAGTTTGCCCATACTGGTGCTCCAAACTCCGCGGCCGAAAAACATAATGCCAAGGCAGAAGTGCGGAGAGTGTGTGGTTGTGCTCCCCATTTTGTATTAGTTAGCTTGCGGATGATATTATTTCTGGCACTTACTTTCTTCTTGACATCTTGACAGTGGTATCGGTAAGACAGAGTTCTATCCAGACGGACGCCAAGGTATTTTGGCGTCTTGTTATGTTCCAGCATCTGACCACGCCATTCCACCTCCAGCGACCTTCGGGCATGCTTGTTTCTCAGGTGGAAAGCACATACCTGGGTTTTTGTGGGATTGGGTTTCAGATGGTTTTTATCATAGTATAGAGCTAAGTCTCCCAGGGCATCTGTCAGTTTCACTTCGACTTCATTGAAGGTTCTTCCCTGAGCTGCCACCGCTGTATCATCAGCGTAAATAAATTGCCTTGTTTGTTGGTGTATGGGTTGGTCGTTGGTGTATGGGTTGGTCGTTGGTGTATATGTTGTATAGAATCGGCGCGAGGACACTTCCCTGTGGTAGCCCATTTTTTTGGTCCCTCCACCGACTGTTCTTGGACTGGAGCGTTACGTAGAAGCGTCTATTCTGGAGGAGACATTTCACTAACCTTGTTAGTCGGAAATCCTTTGTAGTTTCGTAGAGTTTTGCGAGTAGCCGTTGATGGTTAACTGTATCATAGGCGGCAGTTAGGTCTATGAACGCTACTCCTGTTATTTCCTTCCGTTCAAAACCATCTTCAATATGTTGGGTGAGATTAAGAATTTGACTGCAGCAGCACTTTCCGGGCCTGAATCCTGCTTGTTCTGGAATAATTTTAGTCTCCACATATTCTGCGATCCGGTTCAGTATCATTCTTTCAAAGGCCTTGAAAAGGTGGCACAAGAGAGATACAGGTCTAAAACTCTTTGTATCCGCCGGATCCTTCCCTGGTTTTAAGAGGGCTACCACTCTAGCCTTCCTCCAGATTTTGGGGATTTGTAATGTACGGATGCAGCAATTCATCATTTTTACGAGCCACTCTACGGTTTTTAGTCCAAAGTTCTTTATTTGCTCTGTTCGTATGTCGTCCAGGCCAGCCGCTTTATTATCTTTCATTTGATGGATCGCGCCTCTCATCTCCTCTAGACAAAAAGAGGTACCTAGAACATCTCTTTCTTCGTCGATATTCCGTTGAGCTCTCACCTTGTTCTTTCCTGATGTCGTCTTACCGTTCATTAGAAGATGATGGGCTATCTGATCGGATGTTACTTCTGTCATGTTGACTGCCGGAGCAGCGGGATCGTTGCCAAGATTCCGAATCAGCTTCCAGGCACGTCTGCTGTTTTGTTTCATGTCCAGACTCGTGACCAGCTTGCACCACCTTTCCGTTCTGTTGGCGGATATCGCATGTAACATTTCCTCCCCAGCCTGTATTGTCGCTTCCGAGAAAGGGTCTTCTTCATATAGCTGTTCGTATCTTTTAAGTAGGGGTTTAGATTCTTCATTGAGCCCCGCTATGTACTCAGTTCGACAACCTCTAGGGATAAATTTCCGTGATACTTGCTTTACGATTTCTACAAATTTATCGTATGAATCAGGGCAAGGTTCTAGCTGGGAAACTTCTTGATCCAATGTTTCAGAGAATTTTTCCCATTTTGCTTTAGTAAAGTTGAACCTTCTCTTGAAAGGAACAATTTCGTATCTGATTGCCGCGTTGGAAAGACAAATTATTGGTCTGTGCTATGTCTTTGGGAGGGCGCTTCCAACGATTAGTGGCCAGTAGAACTGCACAACATCCAATCCTTGTAGCCAAAACGTACGGGCTTTGATTTGATGAATTGCTTCGCCGAATGGTGGCCAAAGTATTTGGCCATTGCCTCATCGATGGATAAATTTTTATGAAAAATGCCCCATTGTTGAAACTTAGGATTCAGTAAATCCATAAGCGGTCGCAGTTTAGACATTTTATCAATTTTGTTGAGTTTAGTATTGTCTGCCAAATGTATATACTTTTTAATTTCTGTAAACCTATTTCTGCTCATTGCGTTGGAAATACATGGAACATTCAGATCTTCATCAAAATTTCAATACATCCTTTCACGGGGTAATTTATTGTACCCGGTAAAAAGAAGAATTCCAACAAAAATTTTGATCTCATTTTTTGTAATTATAAAATGATGATTATTGGAGGCTGTTGCGTACAGATTGGTTTGCTCTAAAATATGATTTATAACTTCATCATCAAATAACTTTTCAAAAACTTGTAATGTAGTTAGTTCTGCAAGCTCAGCTTTTACCTTTTCCATTCGTTTATAGCTTCCATTGGTACCATTCATGCTCGTATTCACTGTTTTACGACACCATTTGGGATCTCCGGGCTTCTTCAGTAAGTTCTTTTTTGGAAGTTTGTTAGCTGTCAGTTCCCTCGTTGATGATTTTATTCGTTTGGACAATGGAATGTCATCATCTGTTTCATCCGAGTCATCTCTACTATCAAAATCATCGTAGTCAGGATCATCCTCATCTACGGACTCGTCAATAATAACTTCAAGTTCTCCAGGAACATCGTTAGGCATTTGTGTTGTTATCAAATCATCTTCATCAAACTCCTCCTCATCCGTTTGGTAGTCAACATTTGGTGGAATCATTACCAGATCTATTTCAACACTATTGGTAATCTCTACACTTTCAATATCATTTACAGCTGCTGCAACCGTTTGATACCTTTTTCCATAAAATGCAGACGTGGTTATTTCAGGAAGACTCATAAAATGTATTGTATGTAAAAAATGTATATTATATTATATACCCTTTTGCCCGATGTACCCAAGCAGGTACAAAGAAGTTTAGGTTGTTAAATCTCCGAGGTAAAACAAAAATGTGATAAAATTATATTCACTCAATATTCTTACACATATAATAAAACAAAGGGTACCCCCCGTTAAGATAGGCAAAATGCCCTCACTCCCAGAATTCAATTTTATTATTTTTTTACGTTCTATGCAACTAAAAAATGAGATAACGCGGATTTTTAGCTCGCCACCCTCCTTACCCCTCCCCCCACAGCCAAAAACGTAGATTTTTAGATTTAATTTTTTTTAGTTGGGTTACAATTGATTTAAAAATTTCAAAAAATTCACACGTGTAGCTGAGGCTTTTATAAAACATGTCTATTTTTTATGGACCCGTAGGTCAAGTATACATAACCTCAAATTTTTTTCTAACTTTTTTAAAACCTATAACTTTTTTTTGGAGGGGGCTGTAGGTCCATTTTTTTCAGCATTTTGTGTATTTTGTCAAAAGCTATCTCTCTGATTTTTTTCAGATTTTTCCGTCAGGTGCGCCATCTTGAAAAATCAGGAAAACTGTATTTTTAGGGGGTTTTTAGGGATTTTCTCAATTTTATAGACTGCAACATAGATCAACTGAAGGTTTTTTTTAATAGATTATGTATAATTTGAAATAACTGAGCATTTTAGGTTTATCAAAAACTGGGCAAAACACCTTTAAACCCCCCAAAAGCCATGTTTTTTAAGTTATGTAAGGGTTTTTGCGGGCTTAATGATATTTTTTGAGATCGATACAGCCTGAATATTTTTTTTTCATTTTTATACGTTATATGTGAATAAGAAATAAGACTAATCGCATTTTTAGCCCACCACCCCCTCCCCTGCCCCCACAAAAACGTCAATTTTTCTATTTTAATTTATATCGTCAATTTTTCTGTTTAGTTTAGTTGCAATTAATTTAAAAATTTTATGAGGCTTCTACAAAACATATCTATTTTTTTATAGACCCGTAGGTCGAGTGTACAGTACATATAACCTTTTATAACCAATACATATAAACTTTGAGTTAGTCACTTTATGAGTTTCATAATAATAATTTTTAATCGAGTTATTAAGCCTTGAAAATGGCCATTTTCGCGTTTTTCAAATTTTAAATTGCATGTAACTCGACAACAGTCCATTTTATAGAAAAATCACAAGAGACCTTTTTTACTCAGATTGATCCAGAGAATCGAAAACAAATTTGTCCTAAGTGAAAAAATTGATTTTTTGAATTCGTTTAAAAAATTGTTTAAACAATTTTCCGACCGCGGTACTGCCTTGCACCTTGTGGATTTGCTATAAGGACCTGTTTTTGAGTAAGTTTGTGCAAAAAAATGAATCGGAATAATTTACCTAATGGGGACAAGCATACAGCATGGTCTATTCGCATTATGAGCCAAACGAAGATAGTTTGGAAAACAGTAAACGATAGATACTGTTGTAGATGAGAGTTGCGGAAACGGCAACATAACCATAGGCTG
The DNA here is from genome assembly GCF_917563875.1 of Diabrotica virgifera virgifera. Taxonomy (NCBI): domain Eukaryota; kingdom Metazoa; phylum Arthropoda; class Insecta; order Coleoptera; family Chrysomelidae; genus Diabrotica; species Diabrotica virgifera. Next base: position 64,715,731 of record NC_065451.1, read on the forward strand.
TTGTTCGCATGTAACTGCCATAATATTATATTTATCGCATGGAAGATATTTTACAAAAATCATCAAGCCAGCAGAATATCTTACAAAACTCTTTGACAATACAGATGTTATACCTGTAATAGACGAAGACAGCGATGAAGACTTTAGAACTGTGAAGTTTAATATCAACGAATATACTCTCCGAATACTCTAAGAGTATATACGGAGCTATATATTCTTTGGTAATACTTTCTTTATTCTTTTTATGGTGTTTTACGTGGCAGTAAACGTGAAGCAAAATGACATTTTAATAGGCAGATCAGAGATATAGGTTATGTAGATGGTACAAGCACATGTTTGAATAATTAGAATATGTATAATGTAAAGTAATATTAGGGTACCTACTAAATACAAACTAATGAACAAAGAACAAAATGTTTTGATTCACAAAACAAACTATTTGTATTCCTATCCTATTTGTTATTTGTATCCTACCTAAAAGATATCATAATGACATCTTTACTTTATACAAAAATATTGCAAACATTTGAAATTATTTTGTTAAATTGTAGTTTACTTGAGGACAAACTGAGCAACAGATATACTGAGAAGAAAATGAAAACGAAAAAATGATGATTTATTGGGTAGGTTGAGAGGGAGGAGGTCTAAAATTGAGCTAAGGCTTTTATAAATGGGCTTTTATAAAGGCTAAATAAAAATATTCAGGCTGTATTGATCTCAAAAAATATTAGGCCTGGATCTCGCGTACCAAAAAAAGTTGATTAATAGCAAGCTGAAAATATGCTAATATTTTAACGGTGTCTAGTCGGACAAACTTTGATGTAGGTATGGAAACAGGGGAAGTTTTAATTGTGAAACGTAATTTTAATTGTGGAACGTGTCATCCTGGCAAGTTTATGATTGTGAAAACTAGCAGGTTGTTTTTAAGTTTATTCAATAGCAAATTATATAAAATATCCCTAAAAACTCAGTTATTTCAAATTATATCTACATAACCTATAAAAAAACCTTGAGTTAATCTATTTTGAAGTATATAACATGGAGAAAATCCCTAAAAACCACCGAACAAATCAGTTTTGCGGATTTTTGAAGATGGCGCACCTTACGGAAAAATCTGAAAAAAGTCAGAAATATACTTTTTGATAAAATACACAAAACGCAAAAAAAATAGACATGGAGTCATCACCAAAAAAAAAATATACGTACCTATTAAAAAACAAAAAAAAAGAGGTTATAATAATATGTAATATGTTAATAATTATTAATTATTCTAAATGGGAAATAAGCCACAATTTAACTAAAAAATGACCATTTAGAATAGTTAATTACAAAAATGCCACAAAGAAATAGCTGCAGAATAACATTTGTAATTGCAAACCGACTTAAAAAAAAATAAAATCCAAAAATTGATATTTTTGGCTGTGGGGGGGGGGGGGAATAGGGGAAGTGGGCTAAAATTGCGGTGAGTCCTAATTTTTTTAAATCATATAGAACGTAAAAAAATAAAAAAAAAATATTCAGGCTGTATCGATCACAAAAAATATAATTAGACCCGCAAAAATCCTTACAAAACTTTAAAAAAACATGGTTTTTGGGGGATTTAAAAGTGTTTCGCCCAATTTTTGAATATCCTAATATACTCAGTTATTTTAAATTATACATAATCTATTAATAAAACTTTGATTTGATATATGTTGCAGTCTATAAAATGGAGAAAATCCCCAAAAACCCCCTAAAAAAACAGTTTTCTTGATTTTTCAAGATGGCGCACCTGACGGAAAAACCTGAAAAAAATCAGAGAGATAGCTTTTGATAAAATACACAAATTGCAAAAAAAATTGGACCTGCAGCCCCCTCCAAAAAAAAGTTAAAGGTTTTAAAAAAGTTAAAAAAAAATTTGAGGTTATGTACACTCAACCTATGGATGCATAAAAAATGGACGCGTTTTATAAAAGCCTCAGATACACGTGTGAATTTTTTGAAATTTTTAAATCAATTGCAACCCAACTAAAAAAAATTAAATTTAAAAATCTACGTTTTTGGCTGTGGGGGGAGGGGTAAGGGGGTGGCGAGCTAAAAATCCGCGTTATCTCATTTTTTAGTTGCTTAGAAGGTAAAAAAATTAATAAAATTGAATTCTGGGAGTAAGGGTATTTTGCCTATCTTAACGGGGGGTACCCTTTCAGGCATGCAACAAAATAAATTTATGAATACAGAACGTTATTGATAAAAATGTTTACGTACCACAATTTAACCTCAAATCACAACTGCAATGGCTTTTTCAAAGTGCTGTATCTTAAAACCACGCGAAAAAATACAGTAATCTGTTACACCGTCTGAAAGATAAAACTATGCAGAAGCGTCTTGTGTCCCAGATATTGAGATTTTCAACCATAGATGGCATCAGCAGAAAATTATATTTGCCGTACCCGTGCAGGTACGCTGGGCGTTAATGGGTTAAGAAGAAGATAATTCAAAATATACAGGGTGAGTCATGAGGAACTGTACATACTCCTACCTCGTATAGAGGCCCCTATGGGGAATAACAAATGACCATTAAAAAGTGTCTGCTCCCATTGTTTAATAATATACATGGCGAGTTTCCCATTTTGACAGAAATTTGTATTCGTCATAATTCTTGAACGGTCTGATTGATGTGTCTCGGTATTTTGGTCAATCGTTACACTATTACCACCTAATAAACTGATTTATTCAAAGTAGAAAAAAATCAGGTCCGGCTTTAAAAAATTAGTTCGTTTGAGTCTTAGAAAAAATTTCACCCTGTATACGCTTTTTGAAAACTCTAATATGAATTTTACACATTAGACAAATATGCAATTAAAATGGAATATTTATTTTTTCCCCACACGATTACTTAATTTTTTATAAAAAAAAACAAATTTGACTATGAATTAAAAGTTTGGTAAAGTGAACCATAAATTTATAAAAATTAACTTTTATTACAAAAATTAATTTTTTTTAAACAAATATTTAATTTATGTGACCACCCTATCAACTGATTTATTCAAACTAGAAAAAAATCAGGGCCGGCTTTAAAAAATTAGTTCGTTTGTGTCTTAGAAAAAATTTCACCCTGTATAAGCTTTTTGAATAGACAAATAGGAAATTAAAATAACATATTTATTTGTTTCCCCACACTATTACTTAATTTTTTTATTAAAAAATCAATTTTGTCAAAATCGCAATTTTACCATAAAAATAAAAAAAAATTAAACGTTTTTCTTACAATTAAAAGTTTCACCATTTTTTTTATAACACGTCTAGATCTGTAACTCCCCATAACACTTCTCTTTGGACTCTACAGTTTAACATAGACGTGATCAAATAGATAAATTTTAAATTTTTTCACTTAATTTTTGCGATTTAACTTTGCAATTTACGAATCTGCACCTTTTATTTTTTTAAATTCATAACTTTTACGAGAAGAAGACTGAAAGTCTACAACAATTTTCATAGTCTTCACAATGGTAAGAGATATGTGCTGTAAAAATTTCAGAAAAATAATATTAAAATGGAACAGGGTTGTAGCGAGTTAAACCGTGATTTCACTGTTTTTTTTTTATTTTTAGGTTAAAATTCCGATTTTGACAAATTTGATTTTGTAATAAAAAATTAAGTAATCGTGTGGGGAAAAAATAAATATTATGCCATTTTAATTGCCTATTTGTCTAATTTGTAAAACTCATATTAGAGTTTTCAAAATGCGTATACAGGGTGAAATTTTTTCTAAGACCAAAACGAATTAATTTTTTAAATCCGGGCCTGATTTTTTCTAGTTTGAATAAATAAGTTGATTGGGTGGTAACATAAATTAAATATTTGTTAAAACAATTAATTTTTGAAATAAAAGTTAATTTTTTTAAATCTATGGTTCACTTTATACCAAACTTTTAATTATTCATAGTCAAATTTGATTTTTTTTATAAAAAATTAAGTATGTAATCGTGTGGGGAAAAATAACTATTCCATTTTAATTTCCTGTTTGTCTAATTTGTAAAATTCATATTAGAGTTTTCAAAAAGCGAATACCGGGTGAAATTTTTTCTAAGACCCAAACGAACTAATTTTTTAAAGCCGGACCTGATGTTTTTCTAGTTTGAATAAATTAATTGATTGGGTGGTAACATAAATTAAATATTTGTTTAAAAAAATTATTGTAATAAAAGTTAATTTTTTTAAATCTATGGTTCACTTTACCAAACTTTCAATTCATAGTCAAATTTGATTTTTCTTATAAAAAATTAAGTAATCGTGTGGGGAAAAAACAAATATGCCATTTTAATTGCCTATTTGTCTAATTTGTAAAATTCATATTAGAGTTTCCAAAAAGCGTATACAAGGTGAAATTTTTTCTAAGACCCGAACGAACTAATTTTTTAAAGCCGGACCTGATTTTTTTCTAGTTTGAATAAATCAGTTAATTAGGTGGTAATAGTGTGACGATTGACCAAAATAAGAGACACATCGATCTGACCGTTCAAAAATTATGACGAATACAAATTTCTGTCAAAATGCGAAACTCGCCCTGTATATTATTAAACAATGGAAGCAGACACCTTTTAATGGTCATTTGTTATTCCCCATAGGAGCCTCTATACGAGGTAGGAGTATGTACAGTTCCTCATGACTCACCCTGTATACGTGGTGGAAAATTTTAGTGTTTGAATTCGCATGCAGGACGCTTTAAACTCCCCGGTACAGCCATTTTAACATCAGTCGCAATTTTTTTTGTTTTTTTTTTGTTGACTAGTGTAATTACATTCAAGTAATGACACTTTTTTCTATTAGATATATCCCCTTCTCCTTTGTTTCGATATTTTTTTTACCGATCATAAATCATAACATGTTTTTATTTAATTACATGGTCTTGTTTAATCAGTAATCACGATTTTAGGTTTTTTCAATGAAGATATACAAACCGATGCAAGCAAATTATTCAAAGGCCATATTAGAATTAAAGCCGATTTGGACCAATGTCTAACTACCTCGACGAATGTGAACACTAAGAAAAACTATTTTACCACTGAAATTTGCGACAAACAATTTTCAACAACGAATCATATTGACTCGGATAAGAGTGTTCACACTGTAGATCAAGTTTTCACGTGTACAATATGCACCAATAACTTTTCAGAAAGCTACGATTTAAAATCAAGTGTGGAAACTAACGCTACAGACAAAGAACTTTTAACATGTAAAATTTGTTCTGAAGAGGTTAATAGAGAGAGTGTTGTAAAAATACCTATTGTAGATAATACTTTTCCATGTCAGATTTGCTCCAAAAGGTTTTCAAAATCTTTCAATTTAACACAGCATATGAGAGTACATACTGGCGATAAACCTTTTGCATGCGAAATTTGTACCAGGAAGTTTTCACGAAATTCGCATTTAAAAGAACATATGATAATTCATACTGGCGATAAACCTTTTGCATGTGAAATTTGTGACAAAAGTTTTTCAAAAAGTTCCAATTTAAAAGATCATATGAGAGTACATAGTGGATATAAGCCGTTTGCGTGTGCAATTTGTACCAGGAAGTTTTCAGAAAGTTCCGATTTAAAATCAAGTGTGGAAACTAACGCTATAGGCAAAGAACTTTTAGCATGTGAAATGTGTTCTAAAGAGGATAATAGAGAGAGTGTTGTAACAGTACCTATTGTAGATAATACTTTTACATGTCAGATTTGTTCCAAGAGTTTTTCAAAAAGATCCAATTTAACCAGTCATATGAAAATACACTCTGGAGAAAAGCCGCTTGCGTGTGAAATTTGCTCCAAAAGGTTTTTACTAACTGCCAATTTAACACAGCATATGAGAGTACATACTGGCGATAAACCTTTTGCATGTGCAATTTGTACCAGGAAGTTTTCACGAAGTTCCCATTTAAATGAACATATGAAGATCCACACTGGAGATAAACCTTTTGCATGTAAAATTTGCTCAAAAAGTTTTTCAAAAAGTTCCAATTTAACACATCATATGCGAGTCCATACTGGAGATAAGCCGTTTGAGTGTGCAATTTGTACCAGGAAGTTTTCACGAAGTACCCATTTAAAAGAGCATATGATAATTCATACTGGCGATAAACCTTTTGCATGTGAAATTTGCTCTAAAAGGTTTGCAAAAACTACCTATTTAACATATCATATGAGAGTACATGCTGGAGATAAGATGTTTGCTTGTGAAATTTGTTTCAAGCGCTTTTCACAAAGTGACAATTTAGAAAAGCATATGAAAATACACACTGAAGGTAAATCTTTTCCGTGTGCAATTTGTACCAAAAAGTTTTCACGAAGTTCCCATTTAAAAGAACATATGATGTCTCATACTGGCGATAAACCTTTTGCTTGTGAAATTTGCTCTAAAAGTTTTTCAAAAAGTTCCAATTTAACACATCATATGAGAGTACATACTGGAGATAAGCCGTTTGCGTGTGAAATTTGCTTCAAAAGGTGTTCTCAAAAATCCCATTTAGATAGACATATGAAAATACACAGCAGTTAAAAGAACTGTAAGACAAGACAAAAGAAGGTGGGCTGAAGACCTGGCAAAACAAGCAAAACAACAGAACTAGAGAGCTATACCAAATTACTAGACGACTAACAAAAAATGGGCCCAACTGTTTAAACATTGTAAGATCCAAGAAGGTGAATTACTTATTACAACACATGACCAAGCAGAGAAAGACGGAAAGAGAATTTTGAGGAGATGCTAGGCACGCCCAGAGATAATTCAGATCAAATTGTCGAAAGCCCGCAGAATATAGACTTGCATATATCTTGCGAATCCCCTTCCAAAACGGAGTTAGTAACAGCTATTAAATCTCTGAGAAATGACAGGTCCCCAAGAATCGATAACATTGCTGCCGAATTACTTAAAACTGATCCACATCTAAACGTTGAACTTTTGCTCCCCATAATCTGAGAGGTGTGGGAAACAAACCGCATTCCAGCGGGCTGGAAAAGTAACATTATTAAGCTTCCAAAAAAGGGCTTCACACTGTGCAAAAATTGGAGTGGAATAACCTTGCTTACCGTCATAAATAAAATTTTCACGACCATCATACATAAAATATTAACAAACAAGGTTGAATTTTGAGCTAATCAAGCAGGTTTTAGAGCGGAATACTCCTGCATAGACCACATTAATATTGCGAGGGTAATAATGGAACAGTCGGTTGAATGGAACACACCCCTATACATGCCTTTGACAGCCTATCTCAGGCTGCTATATTTAAAATTTTAGAGCTAAGAAACATTCCGCAGAAAATAATTTCCATTATAAAGGCACTGTACACTGAGGCGAAATGCAGCGTGACACACAATGGGATCAACAGTGACCAATTTGACGTACTTACTGGAGTCAGACAGGGATGCGTGCTTTCTCCGTTTCTTTTTAACATAACCATAGACTATATATTCTCTCCAAACTAAACTCCAAACACAAGAGGGATACAGTGGACGTTAACCACACGCCTAAGTGTGCACCTACATTGGATCCGTTTTTCTCCGATCAGATCAGATCCGATCCGATCCGACAGGCGGCGCCTACATTGGATCCGTATTTTTCCGATCAGATCAGATCCGATCAGACCGGTTTTCCGGCGAGGGTGCCTACATTGGTTCAGTAATCTTCCGACCACCGACAATGATGAAGATGTGTTATTAATTTGTTGGCTGTTGTTGGAAAACAACGTTCTTAAAAGACGCAGAAAAAAAACGTAGATGGATGCATACATTTAATAAGAACAGATCTTTAGGAGAATTTAATATAAACAAAAATCTACGTAACTATCCTGATAAATTTAAAATCCTATTTCCCATTTTTTTGTCACAAAAATGTAAAATAATTCATGAGAAAAGAAAAAATATATTGATTTCAAAATCTTTTTATATACTTGGCTTGGTTGGTGTCACGGACTCCGCAAATTTTGTAATCCATTTTAAAAATAGTTCTAGGCTGCCTAGACACCTGAAATTTTCAGGATAGCTTAGAACTAGCTAACAATGCAATATTTAACTGCTATTATACAGGGCGATTAATTATTAGTGGGGTGAAGCTCCGTAGATCCGTTATAGTAATGTATAGCGATAAAACTTAATAACAAAAATTGTAGCGAACTTTGAGCTTTATATTACAAAATTAGTTAGAATGTTACAGGGTGTTCGATAACATAGTGGCAGACCAAACTTATGTTTTTTTAAATAGAACACCCTGTATTTTATTTTATATTCGAAATCTTCGTAACTTTTCGATTACAAAAATATAAAGTTTTGGTATATTATACGGGGTATTTACAAAGTTATAACCAATTTTATATGAAAATCGTAACAAGTTTAACTACCTGTATAAATAAAAGCAAGCAAAAGGTCAATGGTTTATTGACGTCATATTTTTTTAATTATTGTCAAAATTTTCGTAAATGTTTGTTTTGCCAATTTTCTTTATATTGAATACAGGGTGAGTCAAAACGCAAGTACATTATTTTCTCAGTAATTTTAAATAGAACACCCTGTATTTTATATCATTATCGAAAAGTACCATTACCATACTATAATTTTTGTATAACATTCCCTATGTGTAAATTTATTAGTTTTCGAGATATTTTCATTTTTCAGAGCAAAATTATTAATAATTACGGGTCTAAATCTATCCAAATTTTAAGTAAGCCATTACTGAATAATTGTCTAAAACTTACAAATTACGATTACTGATTATCAATCTGTAATCAGTTGGAACAATTTTTGTTATTAACTTTTATTACTATCTATTACTTATAACGGATCTACAAAGCTTTACTGACCAATCACACTGTATGGATAAATCGATATTTTTTTTATTTCAAACTATTTTAAAAATGTGACTAATGCAATGATATTTCAAATTACGTTAATAAATCGATATCTACAAATTGATGGTGCCTCAGTGGCATTAGACTGCAGATCGAGAGGTCCCCAGTTGGAACCCGGCTGTTGCGTATCTTTTTTTAATTGTTTTAATAAATAATTAAAACTTTATATACTTAAAATTATATATACCATTTTAAACAACAGTGGTATTTAAAAAAATACTATTTTATACTAGTGTAATTTTTGGAATCATAATTATAAATAACAGTTAATACACATACCAAAAATTCATATTTAATAAGTTAATTATTCTTTCCAAATATGTTGTGTCCTACATATGTACATGTACAATAACAAAACCGTGACATTATCTAAAGTACTTTTTCTACTCTGTCATATTATGTATAAATTTTTAGTTTGTGAAAACTGTCATTATAGATAGCAGTGCGTGAAGGATTTAAAGTGTGCGTGAAGTAACAATGTATTTTAAATGGGATTTACTTTTTCGCACTGTTTTTAACTTTCGCGTTGTCATGGTGACAATCCTTAACTTTCGCGATGCCATGGTGATGACAATATGAGCAATGAATTACAACAAAAGTTTTGACAGTTTTGTGGTTTGAAAGTAGTTAGAATTTTTAAATGTCAAGTTAAATGAATTCCAGTGACGAAGAGTTACAGCTTTTTTATTTATTTATCGTAGATAAAATATTGTATGAAATTGTGCGTGAAGTACTTTTTGCGAACTTACGCGATTTATAGCACTCGCTCCGTTGTCGCTCGTGCTCTAAAATTCGCGTGCGTTCGCAAAAAGTATACTTCACGAACTGTTTCATAAATAACTATTACCTACTCTGTCATATTATGTATAAGTTTTTAGTTTGTGAAAACTGTCATTATAGATAGCAGTGCGTGAAGAATTTAAAGTGTGCGTGAAGTAACAATGTATTTTAAATGGGATTAACTTTTTCGCACACTTTCAATGGGTTTTTTGGCACACTTTCATATAATCAAATATCCTTAACTTTCGCGTTGTCGTGGGGATGACAATATGAGCAATGACTTACAACAAAATTTATGGCAGTTTTGTGGTTTGAAAGTAGTTTGTAGTAAATGCCAAAGTTCTAAAAATTTTAGAATAGAAATGAATTCCAGTGACGAAGAGTTACAGTTTTTATATTTGTTTATCGTAGATAAAATATTGTATGGAACTGTGCGTGAAGGACTTTTTGCGAACTTACGCGATTTATAGCACTAGCTCCGTTGTCGCTCGTGCTCTAAAAATTGCGTGCGTTCGCAAAAAGCATACTTCACGAACTGTTTCATAAATAACTATTTTTTATTAGAGTGTAATTTTTGGAATTTTAAGCATTTTATCGTTAAATCGTTTATCGTTAAATTATTTTATATTCTTTCCTATAAATAATAAAAAGGTTTTATAATAAAAAAGTTATTTTTTATAAAAGTGTAATTATATTACAAACTAGTATCCATCCCAATAAAACTATTTACCTAGAGGCACAGAATAGGGTGTTTCCTATTCTGTGCGAGAGGTATAAATGTAAATAAAGAGATTTTGTAACCATTCAAGACAACATTATAAAATATCTATCTGGTAGATATACATTATTACAAAATTAAATATTAAGATTTGGAAACTATTTATTGTTGATTTATTTCATGAAATAGTTAAAACAAAAAATTCAATTAATTATATGCAAAAACCGGAATGAAACCAAACACTTCTCGATGAGAATAACAGAAGCTACTCCCGACGTCGGCCGATATCGGATCTGATCGGATCGGAGAAAAACGGATCCAATGTAGGCACTCCCATTTAATACTATGGGTTTATTTTTTATTCCGACGTCGACCGACGTCGGATCTGATCTGATCGGAGAATAACGGATCCAATGTAGGTGCAGCCTAAGCGATCTAGAATACGCCGACGATATCTGCCCATTAGGACAAAGGTTCCAAGATGTGGCTGACCAATTGGAAACACTCCACTGATAACCCGATCAACGAACAATCTGACCCAAAAAAAAAATAAAGGAAGGATGAAAATTTGGGATTAGGTAGTTGAAATTGTCTATTATTATATAAGAAAAAGTTTACAATTCTACATCCCCTCCATTTTACAAAAATGGAGGGGATTACCCTTTCTCGGGGGTTAAGTTATTTACGAGTGAATATGTTCATTTTTAACAAAAAAGAAACATGTTTTTGGACAGTTTTTCGCAAATAACTCAAACAGTAAGGATTTTATCGAAAAAAATATTCTTAGCAAAAATATAGCCTATAAAAAAGTGAAAAAAATGGTGTATGCATGAAGTCTGCATACCCACCAGCAGAGGAGTTATAGCTAATGAAAAGTAGGTTCTTATTCGTCCAACTCCAAAATCGAATATTTCGAAGTGAAATGACAAAAAAACGGAGCACTTTCCTGGGAAAACTCATTTTAACTTTTTTAAAGAGTTTAAAAAAATTATTTTTGTTTTTAAAAAAACTTTTATCATTAAAAGTAAGTGAGTTACGCTTAAAATATTGTTGGTCGCTTTTATTTTTTGGTAAAAAAATCGCGAAAATCACCTTCTAATTAGCATCCAAAATAAAATTAATCGTTACCGCCTCACAAGTTACTTTGCTTATGTATTCTTTATGATCTATAAGTATCGTTGGTTAAAAGTGTTCATTCTTAAAAAAAAATGGTTTCAAAAAAATTTCTTTTTCTAATTAAAAAAAAATTTCATTTTTGTTTTCAAAATAACTTAAAAATTATTAGTAATACCAAAAACTTCAAAGAGTAATAAAATGTACGTTTTACTTTTCTGAATATTTTGGATTTTTTGTTTTCCCGATAGACAATTGGTTATGCTATGACTGTTCAAAATTTGCATACTCTCTTGATTAGTGACTCGTTCAAGCCATTTTAACTACAGCCTTTTCAAACACACGTACTTTAAACCGATGAAACTTACAGATCATATAAAGAATTCATGTGCAAAGTAACTTGTGAGACAATAGCGATTAATTTTATTTTTTTGATGCTAATTAGGGGGTGATTTTCGCGATTTTTTTACCAAAAAATAAAAGCGACCAACAATATTTTGAGCGTAACTCACTTACTTTTAATGGTAAAAGTTTTTTTAAAAACCAAAAATAAACCTTTTTTTAAGCACTTTAAAAAAGTTATAATGAGTTTTCCCAGGAAAGTGCTCCGTTTTTTTGTTATTTCACTTCGAAATATTCGATTTCGGAATTGGACGAATAAGAACCTACTTTTCATTAGCTATAACTCCGCTGATGGTCGGTATGCAGACTTTACGCATACACTATTTTTTTCACATTTTTATAGGCTATATTTTTGCTAGGAATATTTTTTTCGATAATATCCTTACTTTTTGAGTTATTTGCAAAAAACTGTCCAAAAACATGTTTTTTTTGTTAAAAATGTACATATTCACTCGCAAATAACTCGAAAAGTATTGACTTAGTGAAAAAACTCTATAGAGCAATAGTTGCTCAGAATTAGTCATATATTTTGCTCAGAACTTATTTTGAATGTATATTTTTTCATTCCCGAGAAGGGGTAATCCTTTCCATTTTTGTAAAATGGAGGGAGTGTAGAATTGTAAACTTTTTCTTATATAATAATAGACAATTTCAACTATACCCATTTCCAAATTTTCATCCTTCCTTTATTTCTTTGGAGGTTTTCGTAAATTTTTGTGTTCCTTGATCGGGCTATGAAGCCAATAAAATAGGTTTGAAAAGTAATATTAGTAAAACCAAATCCATGAGAATAAATTCAAGGAACAACACGCTATTTACTATCAACAATATGCAGCTTGAAAATGTGGAAAACTTTACGTATCTTGGCAGTCTCATAACAGAAAACGGAGGTACAGAAGACGATATTGGTATGAGGATACGAATAGCTCAACAAGCATTCAGCAAAGTCAACCCTGTTTTGAGGTCTAGCGAATATTCTACAAGGACAAAGATCCGAATATTCCAGTCAAACGTCTTGTCTGTTCTACTCTATGGATGTGAAACCTGGAAAGTGACAAAAACCCTAACAGACAAATTGCAGGTCTTTGTTAACAAATGTCTACGAAGAATTGTCCGTATTTTCTGGCCAAACATCATCAGAAACGAAGATCTACTACACCTGACCCAACAAAAGAGGGTAAAAAATGAAATAAAGTCCATAAAGTCGGGTTGGATCGGCCATACACGCCGAAAAAATAGTTCCAGTATTGCAAAGACTGCCCTAGAGTGGAATCCCCAAGGAAAAAGAAAAAGAGATCGCCCAGCACAAACTTGGAGAAGATCCATCATGGAAGAGATAAGAGGTCGAGGAAAGTCTTGAAATGAGGTGAAGGCCTTAGCGCGAAATAGAATCCGATGGCGCGTTTTCACTGAAGCTCTATGAGTTCAAGAACATTATGTATGGAAATACACACTGTTGATGAATCTTTTCACCCCTGATAGTTGCGCTAAATGGAAGTAATAGAGAACAATTTTATTATAAGTAAATAAATATTTATAAAAAATAAAACAAAATACAACGGCTATTACACTTAGAAATCTGACCCAGGTTTGTCAAAATGACAGTGACTATTTCTGTATGTTGCCTAATCAGTTATTAGTTATAATTTATAATATGTTCGATTTCTTGTCAGAGATAAATTTTTTTAGTAGTTCCAATGTGACACAAAATCTAGGCATGGGATGAAGAAGTTTATTTGAAGAAAGTATATTTTTTGTTCTTCTTAATGGCGGTACAGGCTCGTTTTTTAATATTATATTTAATTATAGAGTAATTTCCACATTCTAACATATTTCTCAATTTGGGCTCTGTACTGCCATTCTTTACTATATTACGAATATGTGTGCCACATATCTCGACAAAATATTCAAAATTAAAGCCGTAATCTTGGACCACGTTTTCCGTTTATGATGACGCGGTACTCTAGGCTCTTAATCGAAATGTAAAAGTGTAATTTTTGCAATCACACACGAGTTGCTAGCTCAGTACCTTATACTTCAACAATAACGACACTTCACATTTCCAATTAGTTAACGTTATAAAATAATTATAAAATTACTCAATATTTGTATAACATTTGAATATTATACAGGCTTGGCAACTCGGCAAAATGTTATGGTTGGTATAGCAAAATTTAATGCGATATCTAACAAAGATATAAAATCATGTTTTCAGCGAGTAGACAAAGATATCAATCGTATTTCCCCTTGTCCTCCCCACCACATTGTTCTACTGTCCTGTGCTTTAGCCAATTGTGTAGTTTTCATCGCCGAACCGTCGAATGTTCTATAGTCTATTAGTCTGGAAATTGTAGGGAGTGTCAAATTCTTAAAGTATGGACAATTACAGTGTAGAGAGGAAGGACGTGCTGGAGACTATAGGTGACGACGTTTTTGGATAAATATTTAGATGTTTTATTAATATTTTAATTTTGTAATTACCTTATAAATAGTTTTAAAACATACATTAAAAATTTAAACGTTATACATTATTACAAGTAGACGAATTACATACTATATTATTATTTTCGGTTTCAAATACACAAGAATCGAAATAAAATTCACCATAAAATTAAACAGCATCATCAAATAACACACAAAATGTAGAAGTCCTTTTCATGAGCATTTTTTCAGTGCGTCACAGTTTTTCGATTTCTTTCTAACGCATTAAATTGTATGTGACAGAAAAAAAGCCACGTCTGTGATTACAGGCATTTATAACATTTATTCTAGTTGTCGATAGATGGCACTATAATCGAAGAAAAAATTATTTGCTAATTATATAATATATCTACGAATATAATCTGTACAATTTATAAGACTATACAAATCACTGAAAATACCATTTTATAAATGCAATAAACACAATTGATTTGTTTTTTTGCCAAATTGCAAATAAAATGTGACAACTGTCAGATTTTACTAAAATGTCATGTTATAATAAACGTCATAAATTTGTATTATGACGGACTTACTTTTTTTTCTATCTGTGACGCACTGAAAAAATGCTCATGAAAAGGACTACCTATTATGTATGTGTTCCAATTTAACACATCATATGAGAGTACATACTGGAGATTAGCGGTTTGCGTGTGCAATTGTACCAGGAAGTTTTCACGAAATACCCATTTAAAAGAGCATATGATATCTCATACTTACGATAAACCTTTTGCATGTGAAATTTGCTCTAAAAGTTTTTCAAAAAGTTCCAATGTAACAAATCATATGAGAGTACATACAGTGAGCACGTAAAGGTTGGAATAAATTCATTTTCTCGAGAGTGGACGATTTTGGAAAAAAATCCCGAAACAGGTCAATTTTTATTTTTAAATTGCGACTTTTTGACATATGCATCATACTAGTGACGTCACCTATATGGACGTGATGACGTCATCTACAATTTTTTTAAATAGGAATAGGGGTCGTGTGATAGCTCATTGGGAGGGTAATTCAATTCTCTATTCAGTAGTATAAACATTAACATAATTACTTATACAGGGTGTCAAAAAAATTTTTTTTTAATTAAATTTATTGACTTTAAAAGAAGAATGTATGTAATTTATTTAACACAAAATACATTTTACTGCTATCAGAAAACAGGAAATGATGTTTATTTGACAAACAAATATCGTTTTTTGCTTAAATTCAATATTAAAGCCGCCACCCACCAGCCTCGTCATAGTTTGAACATTTAATTTAAGCGAAAAGCAATGAATATTTTTCAAATAAATATTTTTTTCTGTTTTTTGAGAGCAGTAAAATGTATTTTGGACTAAATAAATTACATGCATTGTTCTTTTTATGTCAATAAATTTAATTAAATAAAAATTGTTTTTAGACACCCTGTATCAATAATTATGTAAATATTTATATTACTGAATAGAGTTGTTCTGAAGCTATTTTCTTGTGGCATTTTTACAATTTTAACTATTTAGAATGGGAAATAAGCCACAATATTATTAAAAAATGATTTTTATTAACGTTTCGACGCCCAAATCGGGTGCCGTTGTCAAAATACAAAATACTATTAATATAAACAAAAATGTTGTTGCTTAGTAAAAAAAATTCTTCTAATAATTTATTTAATTTGACTCATTTATATCGGCAATTCAGATACATATGATACATTTTAAAGTAGAAGACTTTAAAATAATATTGCCAATATTTATGTTGCGTTCCTGGGACGACTTTACTGAAAGATAGTTCATTCGATTACATGAAATCAACCCCAACTCAAGAATATCCGTCACAAAAAAATCATAGCATGTGATCTGTCTTTAAAAAGACAACCACATGCAACGGTGACATTAAAATTCTCGCGTTAGAGATCTCATAGTAAATCACGAGGGAAAACCAGGAAAAACCTCGTGATACTATCCCGACATCGTAAGTATTTGGGCTTTAGTTTACTCTCAAAACTAATACCAAATTCTGACTTTACTATAATTTTGTTTAAATTATAAATAATATCAATAATACATGGGTATATAAGTAATACTAAAATATAAAATATATACTAACTCGACTATTGACTTACTAATTGTGGTATTTTCTTTCTATTGACTTCCTCTTTCAGTATGGGTATCCACATCCTACTGCATTCCACCGAGGAATTTGCGACACAATTGGTTTCGTTTAGCATAATTAGAGCCGCTTCTTTGATTTTTCTCTTTTTACTATCTGTTTCTTTCAGGACTATACTTGAATCTCTCCACTGAACTCTATGTTCATTATCCCATGCGTGTTGACATATTTGAGATCTATCAAATTCTCTATTTTTAATATAAGATTGATGTTCACATTTCCTCGATGTTTTAGTCTTAAAGAAGGATACTGGATATGAGACTCAAGTGTATAGAAAACCAACACATACCAACAGATATCTCAATTACAAATCAAATCACAACATCAACGTTAAAAAGGGAATCATAAAATCCTTATATGATAGAGCCAAAATTACTTGTTCTAACGAAAATTCCTTTTTAGAAGAAAAACAATTCTTAACATCTGTTTTATTAAAAAATGATTATCCTTTATCGTTTATAAATAAGGAATTGTCAAGATTGGATCGAATGGAACAGAACAACATAGAACGGGATCCTACAACATTCACAAGAAATAATACGAGGAAAATATCAATACCATACATAAAAGGACTATCCGAGAAACTTAAAATAATAGGAAATAAATTCAACATTTCAACAACATTCAAAACAACCAACACATTGAGATCTATTCTATCTAAAACTAAACCTAACAATGAACAAGAAAGGACAAAGAATTGTATTTATAAAATACCTTGTGAATGCGAACAGTTTTATATAGGTGAAACATCAAGACCATTAAACGTTAGAATAAGTGAACATCAATCTTATATTAAAAATAGAGAATTTGATAGATCTCAAATATGTCAACACGCATGGGATAATGAACATAGAGTTCAGTGGAGAGATTCAAGTATAGTCCTGAAAGAAACAGATAGTAAAAAGAGAAAAATCAAAGAAGCGGCTCTAATTATGCTAAACGAAACCAATTGTGTCGCAAATTCCTCGGTGGAATGCAGTAGGATGTGGATACCCATACTGAAAGAGGAAGTCAATAGAAAGAAAATACCACAATTAGTAAGTCAATAGTCGAGTTAGTACATATTTTATATTTTAGTATTACTTATATACCCATGTATTATTGATATTATTTATAATTTAAACAAAATTATAGTAAAGTCAGAATTTGGTATTAATTTTGAGAGTAAATTAAATGTAAGACCAAATACTTACGATGTCGGGATAGTATCACGAGGTTTTTCCTGGTTTTCCCTCGTGATTTACTATGAGATCTCTAACGCGAGAATTTTAATGTCACCGTTGCATGTGGTTGTCTTTTTAAAGACAGATCACATGCTATGATTTTTTTGTGACGGATATTCTTGAGTTGGGGTTGATTTCATGTAATCGAATGAACTATCTTTCAGTAAAGTCGTCCCAGGAACGCAACTCATAAATATTGGCAATATCATTTTAAAGTCTTCTACTTTAAAATGTATCATATGTATCTGAATTGCCGATATAAATGAGTCAAATTAAATAAATTATTAGAAGAATTTTTTTACTAAGCAACAACATTTTTGTTTATATTAATAGTATTTTGTATTTTGACAACGGCACCCGATTTGGGCGTCGAAACGTTAATAAAAATCATTTTTTAATAATATTGTGGCTTATTTCCCATTCTAAATAGTTAATACTGAATAGAGAATTAAATTACCTTTCAAATGAGCTATCACACGACCCCTATTCCTATTTAAAAAAAATCACCGATGACGTCATCACGCCCAGATGGGTGACATCATTAGTATGACATGTATGCCAAAAAGTCGTAATATAAAAATAAAAATTGACCTGTTTAGGGATTATTTTCAAAAATCGTCGATTCTCGAGAAAATAAATTTATTCCAACCTTTACATGCTCACTGTATAGTTGTCACTCAAGGTGGATATGAGCTATTACCTCCGATTTCGACTAGAGTACAAACAGTGCCGGATCCCACACACATGCATTAATTAATATTTAATTATTTAAGCAGTTATTTAAAAAAAAATTAAAATGTTAAAAAAATCAAATAGGGCTAACTGAGACGAAAAAATGGTTAATTTATGATTTCCAATCAAACTCAGTTTTTTCCAATCAAACTCAATCAAAATACAACCGATTCAAGACAAATTAAGCAGTTATCTTCAAAGGCATTTTTATATTCCATGTTCTAATCATTCCCTCAATTTGGTAATCAATTTTGCAAGCAAATTTTGATAAAAGCTGGTAATTATTTTGGTATGGTACGTTTTTTTTTTTTTCAATTTCTACCCACCGATGGGTCTTATAGTCAGTCCATTCACTCACGGTAAAATATTGCAAAACCTCCGGATTTTAATGAACCTTTGGATTTGAAACAAGAGCTTGGATTGACATGAAATTTGGTATAAGCATAGCTAACATGTCAAATAAAAAAGTAAGATTGTGCCAATGTGTGTTTTTGCTCTACGGTTGAGTCCACACCTTCTCCGGGTGAAAAAATATACCGTCAAAATACGTCCGGAACTGGATAAACTGACTAATTCTAAGCAACTTTTGTTTAATAGAGTTTTTTCATTAAGTCAATACATTTCGAGTTATTTGCAAGTGAATATCCTCATTTTTCAACAAAAAATAACACGTTTTTAGACGGTGTTTCGCAAATAACTAAAAAAATAAGTATTTTATCAAGAAAATATTCTTAGCAAAAATATAGCTTTTAAAAAATTGAAAAAATGGTGTATGTGTGCAGTCTGTAGACCCACTAGAAGTAGAGTTGTAGCTAATGAAAAATAGGTTCTTTTCATCAAATTCCAAATCGAATATTTCAACGTGAAATAATCACAAAATGAAGCACCTTTCATGGAAATCTCATCATAACTTGTTTAAATGTTTTAAAAAAGCATTATTCTTGTTATAAAAAAATTTTATCATAAAAAGTATGCAAAATACTGCTCAGAATAAAGTTGATCCCATTTTTTGGGTAAAAGAAACTGGTGAAAATAACGCCCTAATTAGCATTCCAAATGAAATTAATCCTTACCGCTTCACAAGCTACTTTACTTATGCATTGTTTATATGCTCTGTAAGTTTTATCGGTATAAAATGATTTTTTATAAAAGGGCTGTAGTAGAAAGGGCGTGAATAAGTCACTAATCATGAGTGTATGCATTGTTTTTATTTGGCTTCATGCCTCGACAACTAATAGCCATTGAAATGGTACAGTGGATTTTTCCAATCAGGTACCTAGTGTAGTGGGTAGTGTGTGTGTGTGTGTGTGTTGAGTAAATGTCTTGTTACTTAGCAAAGTAGTAATTGTTTTTGCAAAGAAACGCTAATTGTATGCGAACGTCTGCGGTCCCTCCGGTGAGTACCGATCCCACAAGGATAGAAACTATTTTCATTTATTAATTTTTAATAAATGAAAAATTCTCTACCCAGGGTATGCAAATTTTGAACAGTCATATTATCTTAACCAATTTTTATCTTCCAAAAAATCAAAAATCCGAAATATTCAGAAAATCAAAACCTATATTTTTTACTCTTTCTGGTATCACTGATTTCTGGTATCACTAATAATTTTTAAGGTATTTAAAAAAAAGACATTTTTTTTCAAAATTTCAAAAAATTTGTTTTAGTTTAAATCTCAATGTTTTGAAATATAAGCACTGTGAACCGGTGAAACTTACAGATCATATAAATAATATACTTTTTTCAAGATTTTCATAAATTTTCAAGATTTTTGTGCCAAAAAAAGGAATTAACATTATTTTAAGCTTTACTTGCTTAATTTTGATACTTGAAACTTGTTTTTAAAAAAAAAACTTTTTGTACACTTTAAAAAATTTGTGATGATTTTTCACCGAAAAGTGCTTCATTTTTTGGTAATTTACGTTGAAATATTTGACTTGGAATTTGTCGAATAAGAATCTACTTTTCATTCGCTCCAGTTCTGCTTATACTGGGTCTACATACTTCATACATACACCATTTTTTTTTAATTTTGTGTACGGTATATTTTTTCTAAGAATATTTTTTCGATAAAATACCTAATTTTGGAGTTATTTGCGAAAAACCGTCTAAAAAGGTCTTTTTTGTTGAAAAATGAACATATTCACTTGCAAACTCACTTCACACTCAAAAAGTATTGATTTAGTGAAAAAACTCGATAGAACAAAATTTACTTAGAATTAATCAGTTATCCATTATTTTGAATGTATGTTTTTTCACCCTCTAAGGGGTGGCACTCATACCCAGGGCAAAATCACATATCGACACAATATCCCTTTTTTCTTTGGCCTATTAGCTATGGAATATTAACGAGAAGTTGTTGTGAAATATAAAAAAAAAGAAAAATGATCTTTTTTACATTGTCGTAATTTATTTTTATAGTAACTATCTACTTCCCAAAACAACATAAATATCTGTAAATTTGTTTTAAGTAAATGGCTACTTCTTATGGCCGCCTAGGGCCCCATGATGCCTTAAACCGTCACTGAGTACAAAGAAGTTTGCTCTGGGGAGTTTTAGATCAAAATTTTTCTATAAAAAAAAATGGTGTTACTTTTAATACTGACGTTAATATGGCGCGGTCTGGGGGCGAAAGGATTGGCGCTATGATCTTTCTATGAACATGTAATTTTTTTACAAAAATGAAATTGGCTGTTTATAATTTCATTTGTTGTAATATATAATAATATAAATATTTAAATTTCCCGCCTAACTTGTTGTTAATGCCACTTAATACGTTCGGTGCCCATCTTGAACAAACGCCATTTGGCTGGTAGCACGTATTTAAATGGTTCATTTAGTAACGCAGCAGTACTGCCGACACTCGTGCGTTGTTGGTACCCTCGATGAAACTGTCATGACGACACTCTGTCGTCATGGGAACCGGACGTGTTAGCAAATCGCTGTCAAAATTGAAGATTTTGTACAAGATTTGTACTTGTAATTGTTTGCAGGAACTTGTTTGCATTTAGTATTAATAATTGTATTAGTGCATCCGTCATTAAGAATTACTTCTATATTCAGGATAAGTTCCTTCTTCTTCTTAACGTGCCCTATCAAGTCCCCTTGACGTTGGCGATTAAAATGGCGAAACTGTCTCTGTCGCGAGCTATTCTAAATAGGTGTTCTGCTTTCTTTATTCCTGTCCACTCCCGGATATTCTTCAACCAAGAGGCCTGCTTTCTACCAATTCCTCTGCGTCCTTCGATTTTACCCATCATAATAAGTTGAAGAATATTATACCGGTCTCCCCTTACTACGTGTCCAAAATAGGCCATCTTTCTATATTTGATTTTGACTGCCACATTTGTCAGCATAGCCGTCCATGGTATTTTCAGAATACGTCTGTGCAGCCACATTTCAAAGGCCTCCAAACGGTTAATGGTGGATATTTTTAATGTCCATGCTTCGACACCATACAAGAGGACTGACCAAATGTAGCATTTAATCATGCGCTTTCGAAGTTGAAGTTGCAAGGTATCATTACAGAAGAATGACCTCATTTTTAAAAATGTCGTGCGGGCTATCTCGATTCTACATTTTATCTCTTTATCTGGATCTAGTTGTTCAGTAATATGGCAACCAAGATATTTAAAACTGGGTTCTCTTTGAATTATATGACCATCAACATATAACCGTGAATCTTGATGGGCCAAACGGCTATAAATACTATGTATTTTGTTTTTGAACACTTTATATTTAGGCCAAACTCTCTTCCCACTGTGTCAATGGCATTTAAAAGGTGTTGTAATCCATTCATATCATCACTTAAAATAACTGTATCGTCTGCATATCTGATTGTATTTATCAGAATTCCTTAACTTTCACACCCCATTCCAAATTATGCAGCGCTTCCTTAAATATTCTATCTGGATATAAATTGAATAACAGTGGGGACAGTATACAACCCTGTCTGACACCTCTTTGTATTTTGCATATTTCTGTTGATTTTCCATTTATGGAAGCTGTCGCTGTTTGACGCCAGTATAATTTTTCTATGATTCGTACATCTTGACTGTCAACTCCTTTATCCTTTAATATTTTAATTAATTTGTGATGTTGTACTCGATCAAAGGCCTTCTCATAGTCAATAAATACAGCAAAGACGTCTTTCCTTTGATCTCGGCATTTCTGCAATAACACATTTAGTGCAAAGAGTGCGTCCCGGGTTCCCAGTCCATTTCTGAAGCCAAATTGTGTTTCATCCTGGTCTTCTTCACATTTATCTCTGATTCTACTGTGGATGATACGTAGAAAGATTTTCAAGGTGTGGCTCATAAGGCTTATCATTCTATAATCGCTACAGTTTTTCGGACGTTGTTTTTTTTGGTAGGGTTATGAATTCGGACTTTAACCAATCTTCAGGGATATCACCAGTCGAATAAACATCATTGAAAAGTTTGACTAGTATTCCAATGTTTTCCTCATTTATGAGCTTTAACATTTCTGTAGGTATGTTGTCGGGACCAACGACTTTCTTGTTTTTTGCCAATTTTATAGCATGTTGTATTTCTGATTTTAGTATTTCTGGTCCTTCACCTTCATTAAAGTCTCCAGTTCTTCGGGTCTATCATCATTATACAATTCATTTATATAATTATACCAGGTAGTTCGAATTTCGTGTCGTATATTATCATTTTTCCCGACGAATCGGTTATAGTATGTGGAGTTTTCTTATGATAAAGACCAGCTACTTCTCTAACTTTTTTAAACATATTAAACGTATCATGTTTTTCATTTAACTTTTCTAATTCCTTGCATTTATCCTCCATCCATTTTTCTTTAGCTACCTTTATTTTTTGTTTAATTAGTTTCTGTTTTTCTTTGTAATCTGTTTTGTTATCTTTCAGGATAAGTTTACACGTAAATTATCTTAATTAAAAGTAAAGAAGTTTCATTTATGTTATAATAATCGTTTTAGCGAACGACAATGTGAGTATTATATCCGTAGACGCGTTCGCTGCTGACGCGTGCGGAGTCAACCTCGGTATTAAAAGTTGCACCATTTTTTTGCTATAAAATGTTTTCATCCCAATCTTTCCAGAAAACTTCTTTATACTCTATGTTTTAATATGAACCTAACTAAAAATCAAATTGCAAATTTTGTCACTCAACTTTTGCGATTAAACTTTGAAATTCACGAATCTGCACCTTTTACTTTAAAAAATTCATAACTTTTACTATAATAAGACTAGAATCTTCAAACAGGTACGATTATCTTCAGGTAGGAATCAATTTATACGGTATAAATTTTAGACAAAAATATTAAAATAGAACAGAGTTGTAGCAAGTTAAACGCAAAAAACCATAGAGGTATATATTAACATAGAGTGAGCCTACCTTCCGCGCTTCCTGACGATAAGATCTCATTGACTGGTTTGCGGCATCTCTTTCTAACACATTGTATCGAGAAACTAAGATGACATTAAGTGTGAGTATAGGTACGGAAGGGGAGGACAACTGTCACAGCTTTACTATGCGTAAGAGTGAAACAGCACTAATCCAAATAAAAAAGATGGTGTCGTCACTTCGCTCTGAATGATACTCTCTCTATACTAATATATAACTCTATGCAAAAAATGTGATTTACCTTTTTTATTTTTAAGGTAAAATTGCGATTTTGACAATATTTCTTCAGTTAGAATTCAAAATAAACCTCATTTTCGTATTCAGTACCATCAAAAACATAAAGTAAGATTAAAATTAACCATTTACCACCCATGGTCACTATGGTCAGTATCTCGAAAAATAGGCGTTATTTTGGGGATTTATAACGTTGATATTAAAAGTTACACAATTTTTTTTCTATAAAACATTTTGATCTAAAACTTTCCATAAAACTTATTTGTACCCTATACTTTAACATACACGTGATGCACCTTTCACTTTAAAAAATTCATAACTTTTATTAGAATAAGACTGAAAGCTTGAAGTAAGTACCATTTTCTTAAGAAAGGTGAGCAATATGTAGCGTAAGAATTTCACAAAAAAAAATATTAAGAGGGAACAGAGTTGTAGCGAGGTAAACGCAAAAAATCGTGATTTCTTTTTTTTTTTATTTTTAGGTTAAAATTGCGATTTTGACAATGTTCCTCCACATAAAATTCAAAATAAACCACATTTTCGTTTTCAGCACCTTCAAAAATATAAAGTTTGAATAAAATTAGCCATTCACCTCTCCGTGGTCAGTACCTGGTCATTTTAGGGGTATCTCCTGCTCGCCTAATGATCTAGTACCATAACGATAATAGATCGGTACGATAGTGTTCTCGGGCTTTCCTTCCGTTATGGTGGTAAGCGAGGATTGAACTACCCTGGTGATGGGGTTGCTAAACTGGAAGACACTAAGTACTCATAACTACTTTATTTTGTTGAACTAATACCATATAAATGTATTCAGTTGATAGGTGATTACATTATTCTGCTCTAACGGCAGCACACCCCCAAACCTAACTAACTCGACTGACCCACTAATGACTCGAATCTGATCTAAAGGGCCTAACCGGGTAAGATGATGAAAAGTGCCCCCAACTCGATTTGAATTCCATAAGGTCACCGTTTAGCATATATAGTGAAACTAACTTTCTGAAATTTTTAGCCCCCTAGGTGGTCATGTGACCCACCTAGAGCCTAATTAGAGTTTTTATTTTTTTATTTTTTATCTCAGCCGCATCGAGAACTAGCGAAAAACTTTAAATAAAAAAGTTGTAAGATTTAGAAAGTTCTGTCCGAATTTTTTTTTTAATTTTTGGCTGGAAATTTAAATTTTAGAACGATTTTAAAATTTTAAATGAGTATAAAAAAATAACTACACTGGGGTGCAAAATTAACCGGACACCTTAAAAATGGGTCATTTTTGATGTCTCAAATTTCCTAAACCTGTTGTCCGATTTAAGTGATTTTTTAATATGTTATAGCCTTATTCTTTGTCAATATCTCTGTAAGAGCACTGTTGCTAAACAGGTAAACTTTCATTGTATACCGCGTGTACGAATCAAACTCTGTTTTTTTCTTAAACTTCGCATCACCCTGTGGAATATTCTAGGATTTATAAAATACTTAAATTAAAACCAAACTATAGCCTTATGTTTTCTCAACATTCTGTTTTTTTATTCATTCGCTGAAGTAGAACCAGTTAGGAAATTTAACAACTAGCCATGTTCTTTATCAATACAGGGTGTTTCTAAATAAGTGCTACAAACTTTAAGGGGTAATTCTACATGAAAAAATAATGACAGTTTGCTTTATAAACCTATGTCCGCAAATACTTCATTTCTGAGATAGAGGGTGTTGAAATATTTCTTACAAACTGACGATTTATTTATTGCTTAAAAACCAGTTCAGATATGCAAATGAAATTTGGTGGGTGTTAAGACGTAGTTATTGTATATTTTTGACATACAGGTAAGAATTTAATATTCACCATTGGCGCGCATACGGGTAATATAAGCCCTCATATTACCCGTATGCGCGCCAATGGTGAATATTAAATTCTTAATTGTATGTCAAAAAATGTGGAATAACTACTTCTTCAAACCCACCAAATTTCATTTGCATACCTCAACCGGTTTTAAAGCAATAAATAAATTGTCAGATTGCAAGAAAACTTTCAACATCCCCTATCTCGGAAACGAAGCATTTGCAGACATATCATTGATAAAGCAAACTGTCATTATTTTTTCATGCAGAATTACCCCTTAAAGTTTGCCAATTATTATTTAAAAACACGCTGTATTAATGAAAAACATGGCTAGTTGTTAAAGTACCTAACTTTTTTATTATCCAACATAAGCGAATGAATCAAAAAACAAAATGTTGAGAAAACATGAGGCTATAATTGGATTTTAATTTCAAGAGTTTATAAATGCTAGAATATTCCACAGGGTGATGCGAACTTTGAGAAAAAAACACAGTTTGATTGATACACTCGGTATACAATGAATATTTAACTGTTTAGCAACAATGCTATTACAGCGATATTGCTAAAGAATAAGGCTATAATATATTAAGAAAATCACTTAAATCGGACAACAGGTTTATGAAATTCGAGACATCAAAAATGACCCATTTTAAAGGTGTCCGGTTAATTTTGCACCCCAGTGTAAAACATTCGTTTTCACGAAAAAAATATATAAAGTGTATTTTTGCATAATGTTTCACCCTGATTTTTTTCAAATTTTTAAAAGTGGTGAAACGCACTTTTAAAAATAAAATACCGCATTTTTTTGGTTTTTTTTTTTCGTTTTTTGATACAATTTTATACATATTTTTCAAAAAAATGGGTAAGACCGTTACTGGAGTAGGTAAAAAACTGAAAAATAATTGGGGTTTGCCTAATAAAAATTTTTTGTAACGTTAAGAGGTAGTTATTGTGCATGTTTTGACATACAATTAAGGATTTGATATTCATCATTGGCGCGCTTAGGGGTAATGGTCTGAACTTTTCTCAAAGAAAAAAGATAGTACGCCACTGACATATTTCAAATTAACAATCATTTTTGAATTCCTCGTTCAATTTGCGACAAAAAAACGATCTTCTGATTTTTCATAAGAGGCGCCGTTTTGCTGCAAAAAATAAAATATCTTAACGCTTCCAAAGTATTCGAATTAGTTTTTATAATGGATGTACGAGTCTATGTAGATGTAGAAACTACTAATATAGTCGGTTCGCTAAACTCGGACACAACTGGCTAGTGATTTTAGTGTATAATTTTTTTTCCGCAAATCGCCAGGAAATTTTGACGCCAGGAAATTTTGACATTCCTGTCAAAATTTCTTGAAGAAAAAGTCAGGACTTCCTTACTGTAAGGAAATGATATTTCCGTACAGTTGTTAGTGTTCTACATAAATGATAATACATATTTTTACTCATGCGATAATCCATAAAACGTCTGTATGCATTTTCGTACTTTTCTCTTGATTTCTTTGGCAATAATTCTAATGAAGCAGTATTCACTGCCTCAACCAGCTCTGGAGGAGTCCCAGGAATGGAAATTTCATCATCACTTATCATTTTACTTTCGAGAACACCAGCAATTAAATTTATAAGCGTCAAGTTTGACAATTCAACCTCAATACGTTTCCATAGTAACCCAAGTAATTTTATTAGGAATTTCAAAGCACCATTTATTTGGGAATAAAATTATCGCGTTTTTTTTAAATCAATCAATATCTGTCGAATTTTAAACGATTTGCGGAAAAATAGTATGTTTACCTCGTAGGAAAAGCCACATTCCTGGACTCTGTGTTGCTAGGTCTCGGCTTGCGCCTCGACTTAGCAATCTTCACAGTCGTCCAGGAATGTTAAGCTTTTCCTACCCGGTAAACAATGTACTATTGTTTTTGGTAAATTTTGCTGAAATTGGCAAAATTACTAACTATTTAGTAATTATTAACTATTTAGTAATTATTTTTTTGACAATTTTACCAAATTGGCAAAATTACGTACTAAATCACTAGCCAGTTGTGCCTGAGTTTAGCGAACGGACATAGTAGTATTTTATTTCATAGAAGTTGGAATACTTGGTAAAGGTTAAGATGTTTTATTTTTTGAATAAAAATGGCGCGTCGTATGAAAAAATAGGAAGATTTTTTGTCACAAATTGAACGAGGAATTCAAAAACGATTGTTAATTTGAAATATGTCAGTGGCGTACTATCTTTTTTCTTTAAAAAGTTCAGACAATTACCCCTATGCGCGCCAATGATAAATATAAAATTCCTAATTGTATGTCAAAAAATGCCCAACTACCTCTTAAAACTCGCCAAATTTTATTACAATGTTACCAGTAGTTTCGGGAAAATCGTAAAAAATGTGTAAAATTTTGTTTTCTTCAACGCCCTATATCTTGAAAATGCATTACAACAAATTTTTATTAAGCAAACCCCAATTATTTTTCAGTTTTTACCTATTCTAGTGACGGTGTTACCTTTTTTGAAAAATATGTATAAAATTGTATCAAAAACGAAAAAAAAACCGAAAAAATGCGATTTTTTATTTTTAAAGGTGCGTTTCACCAATTTAAAAAAAAAATCAGGGTGAAATATTATGCAAAAATACACGTTATATATGTTTTTCGTGAAAACGAATGTCTTAGTTATTTTTTTATACTCATTTAAAATTTTAAAATTGTTCTAAAATTTAAATTTTCCGCCAAAAATTAAGCTTTTAGTTAGTTTTTCGGACAGAACTTTTTAAAGCTTACAACTTTTTTATTTAAAGTTTTTCGCTAGTTCTCGATGCGCTGAGATGAAAAATGAAAACATAAAAACCCTAATTAGGCTCTAGGTGGGTCACATGACCACCTAGGGGGCTAAAAATTTCAGAAAGTTAGTTTCACTATATATGTTCAACGTTGACGTATATGGAATTCGAATCGACTTGGGGGCACTTTTCATCATCTTACCCGGCTAGGCCCTTTCAACGTGTTCCCATATTTATCAAATACTTCGTTATGTAAATATGTTTGTAATATATATTTTCGTTACTGTGTCAAATGAAAAATCAACCTTGTTGATGTAAGCAAAACGTGCACTTTAGCTAAGGTGTTTCACTTATGCAATTATGACAAATATGCCTGATGTTTATTGTTTTATAAATAAATATCTAACGAATATTTTAGTTATTTTAAGGATTTTTAAAAGATTTTAATAATGAGATAAATCCCATTACACCGTCCAGAGTTTTTTCTATTAGACATAACCCCTTTCCCTTTGTTCCCACATTTTTAACTGATCATTACAATGTTTTTATTTATGAACATGATAGTGTTTAATAGGCAATCACTATTTTAGGTTATTCCAAGGAAGATATACAAAATAATGAAAGCAAACTATTCACAGACCATGTTAAAATTAACGGCGATGTGGACCAATGTCTAACTACCTTTGAAGAAAATACTTTTCCATGTCAAATATGCTCCAAGAATTTTTCAAAAAGATCCAATTTAAAAAGACATATGAGAATACACACTGGCGATAAACCTTTTGCATGTGAAATTTGTGCCAAAAAGTTTTCACGAAGTTTCATTTTAAAAACACATATGAAAGTACACACTAGAGATAAGCCTTTTGCGTGTGAAATTTGCTTAAAAAGTTTTTCACAAAGTGCCAATTTAACAGATCATATGAGAGTACATACTGGAGATAAGCCTTTTGCCTGTGAACTCTGCTCCAAAATGTTTTCGCAAAAATCTAATTTAATAGCACATATGAAAATACACACTGGAGATAAATGTTTTACATGTGCAATTTGTGCGAAGAAGTTTTCACAAAGTTCTCATTTAAAAGAACATATGAAAATACACACTGGCGATAAACCTTTTGCATGTGAAATTTGTACCAAAAAGTTTTCACGAAGTTTTATTTTAAAAGATCATATTATGAGAGTACACACTAGAGATAAGGCTTTTGCGTGTGAAATTTGCTTCAAAAGTTTTTCACAAAGTACCGATTTAACACGTCATATGAGAGTACATACTGAAGATAAGCCTTTTGCATGTGAAATCTGCTCCAAAATGTTTTCGCTAAAATCCAATTTAAAAATACATATGAAAATACACACTGGAGAAAAATCTTTTACATGTGCAATCTGTGCCAAGAAGTTTTCACAAAGGTCCAATTTAAACGTACATATGAAAATACACTCTGGCGATAAACCTTTTGCATGTGAAGTTTGTGCCAAGAAGTTTTCACGAAGTTCCAATTTAAAAAACCATATGAAAATACACACGAGATAAGCCTTTTGCATGTGGAATTTGCTCTAAAAGGGTTTTACAAAATTCCAATTTCAAAAAACATAATTAAAGGACGTTATTCTTTTGTTGTACTCAAGAGAGGTCTAGGAATAATTCAAACGATCGAAAACATCTACCAGAATAACACAATAAAAGTAAAAGTAGAAGATTATAACTGACCCAATTGAAGCTGACAATGGGATAAGACAGAGGGATTCCTTGAGTCCTTTATTGTTTAATCTGATCCTGGATGAAATAATGAAAAAAGTAAGACTAAAAAAGGATACCAAATGGGGGAAAAGCAACTCAAAATAATCTGCTATGCAGACGATGCAATACTAATCTCTCAAAGTGAAGATGATTTACAACGTATGCTGCACCAATTTAACATAGCCACCGCCAGAAAATTTAAGATGTTAATTTCCCCAATAAAGACAAAATGCATGGTTCCTAACAGCAAATCCAATAAGATGTAAATTGGAGCTGGAGGGTCAGATAATAGAACAAGTGATGGAGTTTAAATACCTAGGCATCACGCTATCTAGTTACGGAAGGCTCGAAACAAAGTGGAAAATAAAGTGAATAGAGCAAACAGAGCCGCAGGTTGCCTGAATGACACAATATGGAGAAATAAAAATATCGGAAAAGAAATGAAAGGCAGAATTTACAAAACAGTCATCAGACCAATAATGACATAATTGATGGATTCGACCGTTACTTGATGGAAGTTCATTTTATCTAAAAATAAAACACTGAAAAAGTTAGTTTTCTATACTTCCACAAGCCTTATTACAACTAAGTGACTACAGCTGTTTCGGCAGAGTGCCTTTCTCAAGTGATATAGTTTACAATATGTTTGCCTTTTTAAGTCTTTAACTGAAGAGGTTGAGGAGTTGGGAGCTGTTTGTCTCGAGTTGGTCATTCAGAATTATATCCGTATTTTTCAATTTATTAATTTCCATATATTCTAAAAAAGATAGCTTAAGGCCTTTATTTTGAATATGCAGAATTTGAAACTCTTCATTGAAAGAATGATTATGATCTAGAAGGTGAAGTGCGTATGTCGAAGTGTCTGTTTTTCTATTGTTGAACCAACTTGAAACAAAAATTTCTAAACATCCCGTATTTAAACAGTTCTTATATTGGGTGAGATACGTGGATGATATACTAGTATGCTTTACAGGAACTAACAGACAACTCGACCAATTTCTATCATACATTAATTCACTTCATAGTAATATTGAGTTTACAATAGAAACAGAACAGAACAATTCCATAAACTTTCTAGATGTAACGATTATCAGACTACACAACAAACATGAGTTCTCCGTATATCATAAACCTACCTATACTGACACATCTATACACAACTCATCATCCCATCCTACACAGCACAAATTAGCAGCCTACCATAGCATGATACATAGACTGACAGAAATTCCCATGACAAAAAATAACTTCGAGATAGAACTAAACATCATTAAGCAAATAGTAGGAAACAATGGCTATAACGAACAAAAAGTTAATAAAATGTTAAACCAAAAACTCCATAAGAAAGCCCTGAAATTAGTGTATCCACCACCACAGAAAGAACCCAGTACCTTCTGCTCTCTCACATACACTGGCAAGATAACAACAAAAATAGCCAGATACATAAAAAAGAAAGGAATAACACCAGCTTTCAGAACTAACAACAACTTAAGCAAATATATTAAGAACAATAAAAGCCGAAAGAAAAAGCAACTACAGAGTGGTGTGTACAAACTAACGTGTGGTGACTGTCCGAAAACTTACATCGGTCAAACTGGCAGAACCTTTGACAAACGGATAGCAGAACACAAAAGGGCTTTCAACAATAGAAAAACAGACACTTCTACATACGAACTTCTCCTTCTAGATCATAATCATTCTTTCATAGACAAGGCGGAAACGGCGGGTTCGTTGGGAAAAATATTCCCATGAGATATTTTTGCATAATCACATTCGTGAGACATCCCAGAATAAGGTTCAAGAAGTCGCCCAAGTGAAAAGTGGGCCAATTTTTTTTAACAATTTTTTTAATCGAATTGCAAAAATTAATATTTTTGGCCCAGACTATTTTTTTTTTAGATTTTTTGGGCCATTCTGGACAAAAAAAAAGATCTCATAATTTTTCTCTAAAGTTGATTTTTTTTCGAGTTGTAAGCAATTTAAAATTTGAAAAACGCGAAAATGGCCATTTTAAAGGCTTAATAACTAAGTTAAAAATTATTATTATGAAAGTCAGAAAGTGACTAAATCAAAGTTTAAAGTCGCCGCTACATGATTCTGAAGAAATCTGTGTCATTAATTTACTACTAAGCTGTTATTTTTAATTAATAACAATAAGAGGTTAGATCGTATTGACTCGGCTGTAAATGTGAGTGCGAGTAAGATGCACAATTGGACTGCTGGAATGGCTTCTCTCTGGCACTCGGCATTTACAGCCGCCGCACACGTGCATGGCGCTTATTATTTCTTAAAAATAACAGCTTAGTAATAAAATAATAACAAAAATTTCTTCAGGATCTTGTAGGGGGGCTTTAAACTTTGATTTAGTCATATATTGACTTTCATAATAATAACTTTTAACCGAGTTATTAAGCCTTGAAAATCGCCATTTTTCGTTTTTTTCAATTTTAAATTGCTTATAAGTCGAAAACGATCAACTTTAGAGAAAAATTGAACATCTTGGATATTAGTGCACCCTAATATGTCTGTGTAGATTTTGGCATTGGATCCGACCATCACTTGTAACACCGTTGCCGTATCCTCTATTTTTTCATACTATCACGTTATAATTTTTTGTGATAATATATTTGTGTGTGAAATGTATCATTTGTGTATTTTAGGTATATTCTAATATGTTATGTATAGATAGGTTTTTACTTAATTATTTTAAATCATTGTGAAGTTTAACTTGCTAGGAACCTTGTAATATTGTGTAATGTGTTAAAAGTAAGTAGTTTTGAAACACCAATTAAGTAAAGTTTATTATGTTATTGCTTTCACCAATTTTGAAAAAATGTGAAAACATTGAATTATCCACGTCCGTCTGTCCGTCCGTCCGTCTTGTCTGTCCAACCGCGAATATAACTCCCCCGTCACTATAGCAGGTAGAATGACAAATGAGGTGTCAAATAAAAGCTTATAATCCAAGGATGGTACTAAAGGAGAGAAATTTAACGTAGGCTGTCTGTCCGTCTGTCTGTCCGACCGCGTATATAATTCCTTCGTCACTATACCAGGTAGAACAACAAATGAGGTGTCAAATAAAAGCTTATAAAATTCCTCACCTTTAGTACCATCCTTGGATTATAAGCTTTCGTTTGACACCTTATTTGTCATTATACCTGGTATAGTGAGGAGTTATATTCGCGGTCGGACGGACCGGCGGACAGACAACCTATGTCAAATTTCTCACCTTTAGTACCATCCTTGGATTATAAGCTTTCATTTGACACTTCATTTGTCATTCTACCTGGTATAGTGACGGAGGAGTTATATTCGCGGTCAGACAGACAGACGGACAGACAACCTAGGTCTAACTTCTCACCTTTAGTACTATCCTTGGATTATAAGCTTTCATTTGACACCTCATTTGTCATTCTACCTAGTATAATGACGGAGAAGTAAACGTTCTTATTCTATTATTCTTGTAGGTACATTTAACATTGATTGAAATTGTGAAAAAATATAGAAAACAGCATGGCAACACTGTGACGCACAAACATAAGATTCAGCTGTGCGTTACATAGGGTGCACTAATAACCAATATGTCCGAAAAATTATAGGAGCCTTTTTTGTCCAGAATGGTCCAAAAAGTTAAAGAAAAAATTGTTCGGGCCAAAAATATTGATTCTTGCAATTTGATTAAAAAAAATTGTTAAAAAAAATTGGCCCACTTTTCACGTAGGCGACTTCTTGAACCTTATTCTGGTATGTCTCACGAATGTGATTATGCAAAAAAATATCATGGGAATATTTTTCCCTTCGAACCCGCCGTTTTCGCCTTGTCTATCAATGAAGAGTTTCAAATTCTGCATATTCAAAATAAAGGTCTTAAGCTATCTTTTTTAGAATCTATGGAAATTAATAAATTGAAAAATACGGATATAATTGTGAATGACCAACTCGAGACAAACAGCTCCCCACTCCTCAACCTCTTCAGTTAAAGACTTAAAAAGGCAAACACATTGTAAACTATATCACTTGAGAAAGGCACTCTGCCGAAACAGCTGTAGTCACTTAGTTGTAATAATTTTTGTGGAAGTATAGAAAACTAACGTTTTCAGTGTTTTATTGTTAAATAATGACATACGTGGCAGAAACACGACCCGACACAAAGAGAACAAAAAGATTGCTCGAAACGGCGGAGATGAAAACCCTTCGAAATATCGATTGTAAGACTCTATGGGACAGAGCTAGAAGTACAGATATACGACGCAGATGCAAGGTGGACAACATTAATGACTGGGTAAGAAACAGAGGAATAGAATGGAAGGACCACATAAACCGAATGACAACAAATAGAGTAGTAAGAAAAGCGAGAGACAGTTCCCCAATAGGAAGACGCTTAGTTGGAAGACCACGAAAACGATGGAACGACAACTTACTAGAGGCACATTGAAAAAACAAAGTCATGTCTGTACAAAAAGAAAAAGAAGAAGAAACATACGAAAATACCGTTGCGTCACCCCTGATTACTGTCCTGTGCTTTAGCGAAGTGCAGAATAGGGAACTTGCATAAATTTTTAAATAGTAAAATAATATTAAAATAGTGTTACTATCCACTGTTAAGATCTTGTTACCATAAGGTAACATGGTCTTAAAACGTTTGCATGCAAAAAAATATATTTTTAACCCAAACGCTTATTACGAGGCTTTGGAAAAACTATAAAATTCAAATTTCTTAGAAGGCGCCTGAACGTCCTTCTATTGGTCTGACGTCACGGACCACAATCAACCGAGCTACGAGTCGAAAACAACGCGAATATACTGGGTGTAACAAAAATACAGGTCATAAATTAAATCACCTATTCTGTGACCAAAAGTAGTTCGAATGAACCTAACTTACCTTA
Organism: Diabrotica virgifera virgifera; assembly: GCF_917563875.1. Lineage (NCBI taxonomy): Eukaryota > Metazoa > Arthropoda > Insecta > Coleoptera > Chrysomelidae > Diabrotica > Diabrotica virgifera. The sequence continues at coordinate 64,751,067 of NC_065451.1, forward strand.
GTACAAATATGCACATAAAAAAAGTTACAGCCCTTTGAAGTTACAAAATGAAAACCGATTTTTCGAATATATCGAAAACTATTAGAGATTTTTTATTGAAAATGGACATGTGGCATTTTTATGGCAGGAATATCTTAAAGAAAAATTATGGTGAAATTTGTACAGTCCATAAAAATTTTATGGGGGTTTTGTTCCCTTAAACCCCCCCAAACTTTTGTGTACGTTCCAATTAAATTATTATTGTCATACCATTAGTTAAATTCAATATTTTTAAAACTTTTTTGGCTCTTAGTATTTTTTCGACGAGGCAGTTTTTATCGAGTTGCGGCTTCTTTTCTAATATGTTTACATACAGATTTTATGGGGGTTTTGTTCCTTTAAACCCCCCAAATGGTTGTGTACGTGCCAATTAAACTATTACTGCGATACCATTAGTTAAACACAGTGTTTTTAAAACTTTTTTGGTTCTTTGTATTTTTTCGATAAGGCACCTTTTATCGAGATGTGGCTTCTTTTTTAATATGGTTCAAAATATACCTAAAAATGTAAATCATAAATAAATGTTCCTATTATTATCAAGTCTCCATAATCGTACTTAGCCATATACAAATATGTGGTGGATTTGACAAATATGCAAAATATCTCGATAAAAACTGACTTTTCGAAAAATTACTAAGAGGCAAAAAATTTTTTAAAACATTGTGCTTAACTAATGGTACTACAATGATAATTAAATTGGAACGTACACAAAAGTTTGGGGGATTTAAAGAAACAAAACCCCCATAAAATGTTTATGGGGTGTCTAAATTTCACTATAATTTTTTCTTAAGATACTACTACCATAAGAATGCCACATGTTCATCTTCAATAAAAAATCTCCAATAGTTTCCGATATATTGAAAAAAATCGATTTTCATTTTGTAACTTCAAAGGGCTGTAACTTTTTTATGTGCACATTTGTACTAAGGTAAGTTAGGTTCAATCGAACTATTTTTGGTCCCAGAATATGTGATTAAATTTATGACCTGTATTTTTGTTACACCCTGTAGTATTCCGGGGATGGTATATTACATTTTAATCGCATTTAATTGGAAATTTAGTATAGTATAGTTGATCCAAATAATGGCATAACCCAGACATCCAAAGTGAAAGTTATCCTTCAACACCAAATTGTTCTATATGGTCCACACAATGTCCAGAAAAAAGTCACACCATTTTGAGCGTCGGGTTTGGGGGGGGGGGGAAGAAATCGGTAAATTCGTAGTTTTTTAAGTTTTTCGCCAATATTTCTAAAACTATGCGGTTTAGCATGAACAACCTTCTATACAAAATTGTTCTACATTAAATTTGAAATAAAAAAGGCCCTATGCATAATCTTTCTAAAGTGTATGGTTCCAAAGTTACGGAGGTAGTATTGTATAACTGGTCCAAAAAAAAGCCTAACCCAAACATCCAAAGTAAAAGTTTTCCTCCAACACCAAAATGTTCTATATAGTCCATATATTGTACAGTAAAAAGTTACACCATTTTGAGCGTCCGGTTTGGGAGGGAGATGGGAGAGAAGCCGGTAAATTAGTAGTTTTTTTACGTTTTTCGTCAATATTTCTAAAACTATGCTTTAGCGTAAACAATGTTATATACAACAATGTTCTACATACAATTTAAAACAAAAAATGTTCTATACATAATTGTTATAAAATCAACGGTTCCAGAGTTACGGAGGGTGAAAAGTCGAGGTTTTCGATACTTTTTATATTTTTTGGGCAATATTTATGATATAACTATACCAAAAACCCAGACATCCAAAGTGAAAGTTATCCTCCAACACCAAATTGTTCTATATGGTCCACATAATGTTCAGAAAAAAGTCACACCATTTTGAGCGTCGGGTTTGGGGGGGGGAGAGGGGGGAGAAATTGGTAAATATAAAAAGTATCGAAAACCTACACTTTTCACCCTCTGGAACCGTTGATTTTATAACAATTATGTATAGAACCTTTTTTGTTTTAAATTTTATGTAGAATATTTTTCTATAGAACATTCCTTACGCTAAAGCATAATTTTAGAAATATTGACGAAAAACGTAAAAAAAACTACTAATTTACCGACTTCTCCCCCATCTCCCCTCCAAACCGGACGCTCAAAATGGTGTAACTTTTTACTGAACAATATGTGGACCATATAAAACAATTTGGTGCTGAAGGAAAACTTTTACTTTGGATGTCTGGGTTAGGCCTTTTTTTTGGACCAATTATACTATACTACCTCCGTAACTTTGGGAACCGTTCATTTTAGAAGGGTTATGCATAGGGCCTTTTTTATTTCAATTTAATGTAGAACAATTTTGTGTAGAGGGTTGTTCATGCTAAACCGCTTAGTTTTAGAAATATAGACGAAAAACTTAAAAAACTACGAATTTTTAGATTTCTCCCCCCTCTCCCCCCAAACCCGACGCTCAAAATGGTGTGACTTTTTTCTGAACATTATGTGGACCATATAGAACAATTTGGTGTTGGAAGATAACTTTCACTTTGGATGTCTGGGTTTGGGTCTAACTATACCATACTAATTACCAGATATTATTTGTGTCCTTGCATTGTTCTACAATCAGGTTATTTGATTTCAAAGTGAAATTTATAAATCTTTAGAAAGTGATACTTTCTAAAGTGTTTAACACGCATAAGTAATATTACTCACGAGGGTTTTCAAAAGAAAGCGATTAGGTTATTCCGATTGTATACTACATTTTAATCATCTTTAATTGAAAATTCCTAGCTTTTATTTGTTTTCTTCTTATATATTGTGAGTAGTTCCCCAATCAGCTTGTCGGTATTCTCGAAGCATTGCTTTCGTTTATGCCGAAATCATCTCCAAAAGACATATATGTGTGTCCTGTTCTTACCTTTTTTAGAGTTAAAAATAAATGCAATGTTTGTGTTTTACAATATTTTTCGATTAGGTAATTGAAACGTATAAAATGCATATTCTGGTAGCCCCATATACAATCTAGGTCTGTGTTGAAACTTCATCACTGTACACTTCAGAGACAAACTTTTAAATTGTTTTGCCTCCTCTTCTTTCGCATCTTCATCACAAGATAAATAATCACTTTCATTGTACCTACAGTCATCACTACCACTAAATTCTTTATTGTCTTCAAATACAGAACTTTCTGATTAACTTTTTGTATTTCAAATTTTTGCAAGTCTTTTATAGGTGAAGTTCCTGCATCTTTATTATCTATCTTCAGTGCCGGCAACCTGACTGAACACTCCTTTGAAATTTACAGTGAATACCTTTACTTCTGATTTTGATGTGAGTCTGTGTTGATGCATTCAGTTTTTGAGGTAAAGCTGATTGGTTTAATTTAGGTCCTGATTGAACTAAGTTTGTGAAACTAGGATCACACTGTCTTTTATAATCACTTCCTCCAGAACATACTTAGATGCAGAAGCAGCATATTCAAGAAGCTGTCGTTTAACCCTTTTAAGGGCTGTTTCCTTCACATTCTGAGAAAAAGCTCGTTTTTTGTCTGGTTGACAATCAAATATGTGCGGGACAACACCTGACTTAATAATTTTGGGACCATCCATAATAATTTTGAATTTTATATAATAGTTATCCATGTTTTGTTCCAACTGCAACAAATAAACAAGTTTAAGTAGATACATTTCATGAAATAACAACTAATATTTTTTCTTGAAATAGAAAATGTCTTATTAGGTACCTAATTAGATAAATACTCACATAGAAATGATCTTCACAGACATAAAGACCTTCGCTAACTTTGTGAAATATCTTTTTATCTCGCCTGCATGCGTTTAGTCATTTCAATCGAAATTTTGGTTCTACTGGTAGTGTAAAAAAATATTTGTTGGATGATCTGACAGTTGTGCTTTGGCATCCCTGCACTATGCAGTATTTACATTGTGCAGACTTGTTTTCCATTTTGATTAAGTATATTACACGTTAAATACAATAATGTAAACTCCGAGCAAACAACATAGGGTTTCGACACGCACAACTAGTAATGGCAAAATTCATTCAATGCAATAGCGCACCGAAGGGGCGAACGAGAACAGTGGAAATTCATGGTTGGTGACGTCAGACCCAAGCGCGCGCTTTTAAAGTTGTTTGAAACGGAAATTTTGGGCGCGGAACTATTGTTGTACGTATACTATTCATTCTTAAGACGTAATATTTTGAATATAACATTTTTAAACATAAATTAACAATTTTATGCAAAAATATTTTTATGTGTAAGTTCTCTATTACTTTTACCCACCGAATGTTCTAATCACCCATTCTATTAACGTGGAGAAGTTCTCAGGTACCGCTTTAGGTACCAAAATATGTAGTTGTCCTTATATAAGCCCTTTAAGGTGATCTGTTATCATTAGCATTGTTTATATATGGATAGTTGGTCAGCCAAATAGGAAAATTTTTTTGATTCAAATTGAGAGTCACCAGATGTCCCCACAATTTCTGTCAGGATTGCAACGTCAAAATGCATAGACACCAAGTTGGATACGATCCTATTCATAACACCCCAACTCGCATACATATTAAGAAAAATAAATACATACCTATATATGGAAGAATAAATTTAGAAATTGAATTAATGATGTCATGCTATTATATACATTATGTATAGTAGCATGACATCATTAATTCAATTTCTAAATATGCTCTTCTATATACATCTTTATTTATTTTTCTTAATATGTATGCGAGTTGGGGTGTTATGGATAGGATCGTATCCAACTTGGTGTCTATGCATTTTGACGTTGCGACCCTGACAGGAATTGTGAGGACATCTGGTGACTGTCTCAATTTGAATCAAACATATTTACCTATTGGGCTGACCAACTATCTCCCTATATAAACAATGTCATTAGTATTGATGAACTGTTTTGTAAGCGATATCAATGTGAATTGTAAGCGATAATTATTAATGTAATTAGAATTTCGTGATTTTTTGAGTTACAATAAAGTTAAGTTACAAGTTACAAGTTGAGTTACAATCAAGTTAGTTACTCGTATTCATGTTTGCTTCACTGAATCTCGGAATCCACAGAAAAACGTAACGATACACACAGTGCTGGATAAGGGGCGGTCTTTTTTCTATTAGACATAACCTCTTTCCCTTTGTTCCCAGATTTTTTAACTGATCATTACTTATGTTTTTATTCAAGTACATGATAGTGTTTAATAGGTAATCACGATTTTAGGTTATCCCAATGAAGATAGACAAACTAATGAAGGTAAATTATTCAAATACCATGTTAGAGTTAACGGCGATTTGGACCAATGTCTAACTACCTTTGGAAAAAATACTTTTCCCTGTCAAATTTGCTCCAAGAATTTTTCGAGAAGATCCAATTTAAAAAAACATATGAGGGTACACACTGGCGATAAACCTTTTGCATGTGAAATTTGTGCCAAAAAGTTTTCACAAAATTTCATTTTAAAAACACATATGAAAATACACACTGGAGATAAGCCTTTTGCGTGTAAAATTTGCTCCAAAAGTTTTTCACAAAGTGCCAATTTAACACATCATATGAGAATACATACTGGAGATAAGCCGTTTGCATGTGATCTCTGCTTCAAAATGTTTTCTCAAAAATGCCAATTAATAGTACATATGAAAATACACACTGGAGATAAATCTTTTATATGTGCAATTTGTGCCAAGAAGTTTTCACAAAATTCCCATTTAAAAGAACATATGAAAATACACATGAGAGAAGGCACTAGAAGTAAGCCTTTTGCGTGTGAAATTTGCTCCAAAAATTTTTCACAAAGTATCAATTTAACAGTTCATATGAGAGTACATACTGGAGATAAGCCTTTTGCCTGTGAACTCTGCTCCAAAATGTTTTCGCAAAAATCTAATTTAATAGCACATATGACAATACACACTGGAGAAAAATCTTTTACATGTGCAATTTGTGCCAAGAAGTTTTCACAAAGGTCCAATTTAAACGTACATATGAAAATGCACACTGGAGATAAGTCTTTTGCATGTGAAATTTGTGCCAAGAAGTTTTCACGAAGTTCCCGTTTAAAACAACATATGAAAATACACACTGATAAGCCTTTTGCGTGTGAAATTTGCTCCAAAGGTTTTTCACAAAGTGCCAATTTAACAGATCATGTGAGAGCACATACTGAAGATAAGCTTTTTGCATGTGAAATCTGTTCCAAAATGTTTTCGCTAAAATCCAATTTAAAGATACATATGAAAATACACACTGGAGAAAAATCTTTTATATGTGCAATTTGTGCCAAGAAGTTTTCACGAAGTTCCCATTTAAAACAACATATCAAAATACACACTAGAGATCAAGCCTTTTGCATGTGAAGTTTGCTCTAATATTCCGTTCTGTAACGGTAAAATATTGCAAAACCTCTAAATTTTAAAGAACCGCTTGGATTGACATGAAATTTGGCATACACATAGCTAACAAGTCAAAGAAAAAAAGTGATATTGTGCCGATATGTGCTTTCGCCCTGGGGGTGATTTTCACCCCCTCTCGGGGGTTAAATAATATTCGTCCAAAAAAGTCAGGAAATGGATAAACTGGCTAATTTTAAGTAACTTTTGTCCTATAGAGTTTTTTCATTAAGTCAATACTTTTCGAGTTATTTGGTAGTGAATATGTTTATTTTTTCAACAAAATAACCACGCTTTTAGACGGTTTTTCGCAAAGTTATAGTAAGTATTTTGCCGAAAAAGCATTCTTAGCAAAAATATAGCCTGTAAAAAATTTAAAAAAATGGTGTATACATCACGTCTCTACACCTAGTAGAAGCAGAGTTATAGCTAATGAAAATTAGGTTCATATTCGTCAAATTCCAAATGGAATACTTTAACGTGAAATAACCAAAAATGAAGCACATTTCGGGGAAAATTCATTACAACTTATTTAAAGTGTTTAAAAAAAGCTTCATTTTTGTTATATAAAAAAAATTTCTAGCATCAAAATTAAACAAGTTACGCTCAAAATAAAGTTAGTCCCTTTTGGTTTTGGTAAAAAAATCGAGAAAATCACCCCCTAATTAGTATCTTAAATGAACTTAATCGTTACGACTTCACAAGTTTCTTGACTCGTGTATATATTGTTTATATGATCTGTAAGTTTCATCGGTTCAAAGTCCTTATTATTGAAAGGGCTGTAGTTAAAAGGGGGTTGAACGAGTCACTGAGCACGAATGTATGCAAATTTAGAAACACAAAATCTTAATCAATTTTTGTCTAACAGAAAAACAAAAAAATACATGATATTCAGAAAAGCAAATCTGACTTTTTTTGTTTTTCGAGATTTTTGGTATCTCTAACAATTTTTAAGTTATTTTGAAAAAAAAAACATATTTTTCAAAATTTAAATGTTTAAAAATTTTACTTTGAAACCAAATTTTTTCAAAAATAAGCACTTTGAATCGATGAAACTTACAGATCATATAAACAAAACATAAGTAAAATAATTTGTGGAGCGGTAACGATTAATTTCATTTGAGTTGCTAATTATGGGTTGGTCTTCCCGATTTTTGAAGATATTCTTCTTTAGCGGCGAATCGATTGAGGGTAAAATTTGATTGATCCACGCGCATGCGCACACCGACAGTATGGTATTAGTCGTTATACGGGCTCTGATTGGGTGTTGAAATTTTGAAATGATCTGTCAATAATTGTTCAATATGGAGGTTATCGGTAAACACAAATATTGTAGAATATTAGTTTTTATTGATGTGTGGACAGAAATAAAATCAAATTTATAATTATAGTGACTTTTTAAATAGTTTTGAAAAGCCGCAGGTACGTAATTCTAAATGTTTCATTTGGAAATACCTAATAGTTTCAATACCTATCTATTTGGAAAATGTAAACAAAATAATGTAGTTACCTATTAGTAGGCAATGCTTTAATTTACATAATCTGATTACGAACAAACTTTCTACAAATCTTCATCTCATATATCGTTTTCTTACTCTATATTTTGTTGTATTTTATTTCGACAAAAATCAAACTAATAATTTTATTAAATTCATATAAATTTATGGTGTAAACGTTTAGTTTGTGTATATTCCCACATGACGTATACGCGAATGTGGTGCAGTTTGAAATGCCGTCAACTTTCGTACGGCACGGTAGACGTGAAGTGGGTTCAAGCCCCAAGCAAGTTATTATTTTTTTTATAGATTTTATGATTGTAAGTATATTATTATATAATTTTTGAAGATATTCTTCTTTTTTGAAAGTGGTAGATAAGAAAGTTTAGTTTGATTTTTAAATAAAATAAGTACAAATAACCTTTTAAGTATATTTACTTCGTTTAAATTACCTATTATATAATAGAAGAATATCTTCTTACGTGCGTACAAAGTACACACACATTCTTTTTTTTTTGCAAAAACAAAAGGGACCAACTTTATTTTGAGCGTAACTTGCTTAAATTTAATGCTAGAAATTTTTTGTAAAAACAGTAATAAAGCTTTTTTTAAACACTTTAAAAAAGTTATAAGTAATGGGTTTTCCCCAAAAAGTGCTTAATTTTTTGGATATTTCAGGTCGAAATATTCTATTTGAAATTTGGTGAATATGAATCTATTTTTCATTGGCTATAACTCTGGTTCTACGAGATCCAGAGACCTAACGCGTACACCATTTTTTTTACTTGTTTATAAAAGCCGTCTAGAAATGTGGTTATTTTGTTGAAAAATGAACATACTCACTCGCAAATAACTCGAAAAGTGTTGACTTGGCGAAAAAGCTCTATAGAACAAAAGTTACTTAAAATTAGTCAGTTTACCCATTTCCGGATTTATTTTGGACATACATTTTTTCAGCCCCAAGAGGGGGTGAAAGTCGCCCCCAGGGCAAAAGCACACATCGGCACAATATCACTTTTTTCTTTGACATGTAAGCTATACGCATGCCAAATTTCATGTCAATCCAAGCGGTCCTTTAAAATTTAGAGCAAAAACCGTGAAAGAATGGACTATAAAAGCATTTCACAAAAATCCAATTTCAAAAAAACATACGAGAATACTGTTGTGTCACCACTAATTACTGTCCTGTGCTTTAGCGAAGTCCAGAATTATTTTTTCCCACCGAATGTTCTAATCACCCATTCTATTGATGTGGAGAAGTTCTCAGCTTCCGTTTTAGGTACCAAAATACAGGGTGATTGATTAGTGGGGTAAAGGTAAAGCTCAATAGATCCGGTATAGTAATAGATAGCAATAAAAGTTAATACCAAAAATTTTAGCCAACTTTGAGCTTCACATTACAAAATTAGTTATAACGTTACAGGGTGTTCGATAACACAGTGGCAGACCAAACTTATGGTTTTTGAAGTGAAAACTTCTTTAGGGGCGTTGTGCGATTTTTGGATAGGGGAAAAAGCATTGAAATCGCGACCGTCATCGCTAATGCTATATATTATTTGTATGTATACATATATAAATTGAATAGAAGTATTTAAATTTAAAATAAATGTAAAACCTATTTTAGTATGGGGAAAAAATATTTTTCGCGACCGTCATCTCTTCGACGAAATAAATTTTGTACGTATCTATATTATGTGTATCTATACATAAATTGTATAGAAGTATTTAAATTTAAAATAAATGTAAAACCTATTTTTCGATAGGGAAAAAGGATTTATTTCGCGACCGTCATCTCTTCGGCGAATTAAATTTTGTACGTATATGTATTGAAGTGAAAACTTCTTTAGGGACGCTGTGCACTTTTTGGAAGGGAAAAAGTATTAAATTGGCGACCGTCATCGGTTCCAAGAAATAAATTTTTGAAGTGGAAACTTCTTGAGGGTCGTTGTGCACTTTTTGGATGGGGAAAAATTATTAAATTAGCGACCATCATCGTTTCGACGAAATAAATTTTTGAAGTGAAAATTTCTTTAGGGACGTTGTGCACTTTTTAGATAGGGAAAAAGTATTGAATAAGCGAACATCATCGCGACCGTCATCGCTTCGGCAAAATAAACATTTGAAGTAAAAACTTCTTTAGGGACGTTGTGCTCTTTTTGGATGGAAAAAAGTATTAAATTATCGACAGTCATCGCGACCGTCATCGCTTCGATGAAATAAACATTTGAAGTAAAAACTTCTTTAGGGACGTTGTGCTCTTTTTGGATGGAAAAAAGTATTCAATTATCGACAGTCATCGCGACCGTCATCGCTTCGATGAAATAAATTCGTGAAGTGAAAACTTCTTGAGGGACGTTGTGCACTTTTTGAATGGGGGAAAAGTATTGAATTATGGACCGTCATCGCTTCGACGAAATAAATATTTGAAGTGAAACTTCTTTAGAGTCGTTGTGCACTTTTTCGATGGAAAAACACATTAAATTAGCGACCTTTATCGCTTCGACGAAATACATTTTTGAAGTCAAAACTTCTTTAGGGACGTTGTGCACTTTTTGGATGGGTAAAAATTATTAAATTTGGATGGGGAGAAAGCACTGGCGAAGCGTCCATGTAACCACTGTTACCATTGGTAACAGTTAAAAATCTTGCAAATAAATATTTTATGACGATGAATAATTCCATTTATCTATATTTTTACCGAGAGAAATATATTATTATATTATGAGTTAATAGTACCTAATTCAGTAAATAGCCAACTATTCGTAAACACACGAAAATATTGGCGAGTTTATGTGACTCAGTAACACTTTATTATATTCTGTTACAATACCAGTCTCATTTGTGGTTACAATGAATGGTTATCTCGCTGTCGCTCGGGCGGCTCGAGACCGGCTAGTGTCTGAAAATTTTGAAGGAGCGACGGGCGTAAGTGCGCTTTGTATATCAGTAGGGCTGTTAATACCAGATTTAAATTTGGTTACAGTACCTATAAAAATTGTGCGTGCAGTTCACCATGGATGAGTGTCGCTGCGTAATCAATCAACTACTTGAAAAGTAATTCTGATTGAAACAAAATGAGATTATTGAAAATGACAGACCTATTGTAAACAATTTAAAAAAGGAATCAAAAAAAGTAGTTCGATATTTTAAATTTAGTTGGTACAGTGAAAATCCTTGGTTGTGTGGTTGCAAGAAAAATAGACTGTATTGTTGGCTATGTCTTCTGGTTTGTACAGAAAAATGGGTGGACCGGGTTCACGATTTAAATAGATTTAGAGTTTTAAAAAAGATACATAAAATTTCTCCGTTGTAAGATGTATACCCAATTTGATTCAGTTTGGCAAAACAAGAATCGAAAGTTATCTCAAGCTTTTAAAGCAAATATTGCTAAACATAACTAGTTTGTTAAAAAAATAGATAGGTGTATCCTTAGCTCACTTATAATAGATACCGTATGTTTTTTGGCCAAACAAGAATTAGCGTTTCGTGGTCATTTTTGAGGGCGACGGCTCTGACGTTCGAGGCAATTACAGGGAATTGTTAATATTAATTGCGAAAAAAGATCAAAAATTTTGTCAACATCTAGAAACATCAAGTGTTTTTTCGAGAGTTTCAAGTGATATACAAAATGATATTATTATTGAAGCTATATATACATTTAGCGATTTAGCCATATCTTCATTTTTTTAAACAAGATTTTTTGCATCTGGTTTTGGTAACACTTTAGAAAAAGTTACGCGTCGCCACTGGGAGAAAGTAACAAATAAGCGACCGTCATCCCTTCGACGAAATAAACATTTGAAGTAAAAACTTGTTTAGGGACGTTGTGCTCTTTTTGGATGGAAAAAAGTATTAAATTATCGACAGTCATCGCTTCGATGAAATAAATTCGTGAAGTGAAAACTACTTGAGGGACGTTGTGCACTTTTTGGATGGGGAAAAGTATTGAATTATGGACCGTCATCGCTTCGACGAAATAAATATTTGAAGAGAAACTTCTTTAGAGCCGTTGTGCACTTTTCGATAGAAAAACACATTAAATTAGCGACCTTTATCGCTTCGACGAAATAAATTTTTGAAGTCAAAACTTCTTTAGGGACGTTGTGCACTTTTTGGATGGGGAAAAATTATTAAATTAGCGACCGTCATCGCTTCAACGAACTACATTTTTGAAGTGAAAACTTCTTTAAGAACGTTGTGCACTTTTTGGATGGGGGAAAATATTGAAATAGGGACCGTCATCGCTTCGACGAATTAAATATTTGAAGTCGAACTTATTTAAGGACGTTGTGCACTTTTTCGATGTAAAAAAGTATTAAATTAGCGACCGTCATCGCTTCGATGAAATCAATTTTTGAAGTGGAAACTTCTTGAGGGACGTTGTGCACTTTTTGGTTGGGGAAAATATTATATTAGCGAACCTTCATCGCTTCGACGAAATAAATTTTTGAAGTGAAAACTTCTTGAGGGACGTTGTGCCCTTCTTGGATGGGAAAAAAGTATTGAATTTGCGACCGTAATCACTTCGCTGAAATAAATTTTGTATTTATGTATATATAAATTAGGTATGTGTATGTATACATAAATAGCATAATAGGGCATACGCATCGCGTATATCGTATATGATATAGGTATAGCACTTCTTTTAGGATGGGGTAAAAGCAATGAGCTCGTAATTTATATACTATAAGAAGTTTTCACTTCTGTCGGCACTCCCACGATTGCCTTTAATTTTTTTTAAATGGAACACCCCATATTTCATTTTAAATTCGAAATCCTGTTAACTTCTCCATCACAAAAATATAAAGGTTTATTATGTTATACAGGGTATTTACAAAGTTATAACCAATTTTATATGAAAATCGTAACAAGTTCAACTCACTGTATAAATAAAAATAAGCAAAACAGCAATGGTTTATTAATGCCATATTTTTTTACTTATTTTCAAAATTTTCAAGAATGATTGATATTGCTAATTTTCTTTATGCCAAATACAGGGTGAGTCAAAACGCAAGTACATTATTTTCTCAGTTATGTTAAATGGAACACCCTGTATTTTATATCATTATTGAAAAGTGACATTACCCTACTTTATTTTTTATATAACATTCCCTATGTCCAAATTTATTTGTTTTCGAGATATTTTCATTTTTCAGAGCAAATTATTTTAGATGTCTAAATTTATCTAAATTTTAAGTAAGCCATGACTGAATTGACAATTGACGATTACTGATTATTAATCCGATAATCAATGTACCAATGTAGCAAATAAAGAAATAAAAATAATTTATTAGTAATACTTACTTACTTAAGCCGTCCTCTTGTACCTTACGGTGTCGTGGTAAGTGGAGAAATCAGACGTCTTCATGCCTTTCTGTCAGTAGCTAGTCTTTCTGCTTCTCTCTACCCAATTTTTCATTTTTCGCAAGCATTTCCAATATTTGCGTTCCACGTTCTTGCTGGCCTGCCTCTTCTTCGTTTGTTGTCGGATGCCGCTTTCCATACTCTCTTTACAGTTCTGCCTTCACTCATTCTCACTCAGTATTAGTAATACATTTTACAAAAAAAAAACACAACCACAACATGCAACATTTTTGAAACAATTAAAAACTACTTTTTTATGTAAATGTAACAAATAAAGAAAGAAAATTAGTAATAAATTTTACAAAAAAACACACAAACACAAATTAACATTTTGTGAAGACAATTAAACACTACTTTTGTATGTAAATGTAACAATGTAACAAATAAAGAACGAAAAAAAATTATCAGTAATACATTTTGCAAAAAGAACATGTTTGAAAAAATTAGAAGCTACTCTTAATAAAATATATTTAATTAAACGCTGTTCAAAATTACCTCATAACACATTTATGCACGCCTAAACACGATCATTGAATGAGCTACTTACTCTACGAAGCATTTGTAAATTAACACATCGAAATACACTTTGTATTCCATTTTTTATCTCATTCCTTGTTGTTGGAGGTATTTTATAAACTTCATTATTAACGTAACCCTAAAAAATCGGTCCAGTTTATTAAATTCTGGTGATTAGGGTGGCCACGCTACTGGTTCATTGAAAAATGAAAATATCTCGAAAACTAATAAATTTCGACATAGGGAATGTTATTTAAAAATTAAAGTACGGTAATGGTACTTTTCAATAGTGATATAAAATACAGGGTGTTCCATTTAAAATTACTGAGAAAATAATGTACACCTGGTTCCAAAAAAAACTGATACGACTCTTGACGCGTATTTTGTAGAAAATTGAGCAGTGTATTTTGAAGGATAAATACTTAATATTTACATACTGTCAATGTCACTGCCAAATCTTAAAATTTGTCAGATAGCTTATTCTGTTCCACGGTTATTAGACTTTATTATTAATCTTTATTATTAATACTTTCTCCACTTTCTCCGCAACTGAGGATATCTTATCAACTGTATTGTTTTTAAACAATAGATGATAAAATAAAAATATTGACAGTTCAAAAATGTGAACATTATTGCATTGTGTGTGGCCTAAGTTTGGGCTGAAAACTGAAATGTATTACGTTTTTACAAAATTTTGGAATATGTTTAATTACGTAGACCAATTTTAACAGTTGTTTTCAATACAGATTTGAATCATCTACAAATAGTTTCTAATGTCTTTTGATGTCAAATAATTAGGGAAGCTGGAATTCAACAGTTTAGAATTTTACATTGAGTTAATGCAAAATTGTGACGCATGTCAAAATTCTCAATGTATTTTAATTGTATTCATTTTTTTTCGAATCCTGAGAAAGCTAATAAATATTTTTGAAAAATTTAAACTCAGAATGAAAGACTACATTATTACCGAGGGCTGAAAGTCCCTGAAAACTTCTATAATATTTATTTTGATAAGTTACAGGGCTGAAAATAAAAAAAGTGTGATATTTAATTTCAAATATTTCATTCAATAGAAACTGCTTGTTTATTCTAAGGGGCTTTCCGCCCTCGGTAATAATGTAATCTTTCATCCTGCGTTTAAATTTTTCTAAAATACTTATTAGTTTTTTCATGAATCAGTTGTTTGTTTTTGTTTATTTTATTATTTGTCTGTCATAATAAATATAATGTCAGATCAATCAAATACACTGCTCAACATGATGAAATCTTACTAAGAGTCGTATCAGTTTTTTTAGGAACCGGCTGTACTTGCGTTTTGACTCATCCTGTATTTGATATAAAGAAAATTAGCAATATCAATCATTCTTGAAAATACGTAAAAAAATATGGCATTAATAAACAATTGCTGTTTTGCTTATTTTTATTTATACAGGGAGTTGAACTTGTTACGATTTCCATACAAAATTGGTTATAACTTTGTAAATGCCCTGTAGAATATAACAAACCTTTATATTTTTGTGATGGAGAAGTTATAAGGATTTCGAATACAAAATAAAATATAGGGTGTTCCATTTAAAAAAAACGTAAGTTTGGTCTGCCACTGTGTTATCAAAGAACCTGTAACATTCTAACTAATTTTGTAACGTGAAGCTCAAAGTTGGCTACAATTTTTGTTATTAACTGTTATTGCTATTTATTACTATAGCGGATCTATTGAGCTTTACCCCACTAATCAATCACCATGTATGTAGTTGTCGTTAGAATAAGGCCTTTGAGGTGGTCTATTATCATTAGTATTGATTAACTGTTTTGTAAGCGATGTCAGTGTGTGCAATGTAATTCGAATGTCGTGAGTTTTTTTAGTTACAATAAAGTTAACAAGTTAGTTATTCATATTTGCTTCACTGAATCTCGGAATCCACAGAAAAACGTAGTAGTGCCGGATAAAGGGGCGTGCAAGCCGGGCGACCGACCGGTGCGCCAAATTTTAAGGGACGTCGATATAAACATAAAATATTGTGACGGTGTTTCTAGGCTGGTCATCTATCCTGGCCTATTTCTTTCTGAACCATCTCGAACCCGCCAGAGAACACTATTCCTTTCCACGGCATTCGGTATGAGGGATACCGAAGTATATAAGAACCAGAGATTCATTTAGCAGGCCAGTCAATAATCAACGCATATTGTAAGCGAACTCATGTACTGCATAAAGTATTTTTTTTTCTTCCTTATTGGCTTTGGATTACTTGATCCATTCAGCCACGATAAATATAATAAATTACTGTTTGCTACAATATTCCAAATAAAATAACATTACGTGTATATGCGCACATATAATACTTATTTAGGCACATACCTACATAGGTAGATACTGAAAGAAATAAAAAGCAAAAAATATAAAAAAAGAGGTGGAAACATTAAATTGACCAGCAGGTATACTCTTCATTCATGGCCCTAGCCAACTTAAATTAATTTACAAATAATGAAATTAACAAAACAACTAAACGCTAATACTAAATACTAATAAATATATGTTCTTTTTTACACAGCGCTAAGGCTTCAACCCGGTTCGACACCTCGGAGGTTTAGACCTTCTTTGTGTTTTTAATTGTTTTTTAATTTATTTTATTTTTTTAATTGGATTTAATTTTTCCTTTTTTGTTTTTTAATATTTTTTGTTTTTTTTTTAATTTTTTGTACACTTTTTTTATTTTTTCATTTTTTCAATATAAATTTTTATAAAATTATATTCTTATTACCTCCCTTCAAAATTTCCTTAATAAAATTTCACAGGGAGGCAATATTACATAAGGATAAACATAAAACAAACAATAATTATTGCTAAACATATTCAACCGAACTCATTCAGTACAAGTTAAACTTTCCTCTTAGTCCTTTTTTAAAAATTCCCAGATGATTTGTTAATCTTAGAATTTCGACGAGGCAAATATAAAAGAGAAGCATTATTTTGTGGGAAAGGTATTCGTTCTTGAACCAGATTGTGCATCAAATACTTGATTGCATCATCATTATGTTTGCATCCAAACAACCAATGATTAATATCATCAAGATATCCATTGCAATCGCAAAGATCTGAATCGGATAGGTTAAATCTATAGAGGTATGTCTTGACAGTGGCATGATCAAAGAGACATCTAACAAACATGGAATATATATTTCTATTGAGATAACTTCTGAGAGCAAAAGGCTCAGTGGGTAAAATAGGCTGAATTTTGGTGTACAGATTGTTGCTTCGATTGCAGAAAGCGTACCACTCATATTCCCAATTTTGTTTCAGATTTTTCTTGCGAGTAGCTATTAGATCACTTCTATCTAGCCAAGTTATTTCCGATCCTTTTAAGATTGCCTCTTTAGCAAAAAGCCTGCTTTCATGCTACCGGAAATACCAATGTGTCCCTTTACCCAGACGAAAGTTACAGAAGTCTGTTTTCCAGTAGCTTTAGTTGAAGGCTGTTTTTATACAGTGCGTCCATAAAGTAACGCATAAATTCATTATTTCGTAAACCGGCGACTTTAACGAAAAATCCCAAAACAGGTCGATTTTTATTTTTAAACTACAATATTTTGGCATATATATCATACTAGTGACGTCATCCATCTGGGCTTGATGACGTAATCGGTGATTTTTTTAAATAACAATAGGGGTCATGACGATAGCTCATTTGAAGGTGTATTCAATTGTCTGTTTACTAATATAAACATTAATATAATTATTTGTACAGGGTGTTCAAAAAATTTTTTTATTAAAATAATTGAGACAAAAAGAATAATGTATGTTATTTATTTAATTCATTAATTTTAATTTCATTAATTCATTTATTTCAAGCTATTTAAGCTTTTCGCTTAAATTCAATGTTAAAGCTGCCATCCACCTGCCTCTTGGCTATTTAAACAATTCGTATAAGGGACAATCAATGTTTATTTTTTAAATAAAACCTTTTTATGTTTTGTGACAGCAGTAAAATGTATTTAAAATTAAACAAATTACATAGATCTTCTTGTGTCAATTAATTTAATTAAAAAAAAATTTGTCACAAAATTTGTAAAAAAAATCATCGATTACGTCATCACGCCCAGATAAATGACGTCACTAGTATGTTGTATATGCCAAAAAATCGTAATTTAAAAATAAAAATCGATCTATTTCGAGATTTTTCCTCCAAGTCACGGGTTTACGAAATAATGAATTTATGCGTTACTTTATGGACGCACTGTATAAATGTTTACGTGAGCTTTCAAGACCACCGACTGATAAGTCTGATGAGCCATTCTTTAAAATATTCCTCAAAGTTCTTCACTACAGAATCTCCACAAAATGCGATAAGGTTATTGGTTGCTCACAATTTGGATTTCGAAAAGGCCTGGTTACCAGGGAAGCACTAGTTGCAACCCAAGTGCTAGCCCAGAACTGCTACAATCAAAGGAAATATGTAATGATGTGCTTTATAGATTATGAAAAAGCCTTCGATCGAGTACATCATAACCTCGTACATATACTAAAACAACTCGACATAGATCAAAAAGACATTCGTTGCATAGAAGCTCTTTACTGGAATCAAACAGCTGTCGTCAAGGTGGATAATGAAACAACGCAAGCTCAAAAAATTCTCAGATGTGTAACACAGGGATGCATTCTCTCCCCACTACTGTTCAATTTATATTCAGAAAGTATCTTCCAGGAAGCTCTTGAGGAATGCGAAAGCGGCATCAAAGTAAATGGTACCTGGGTCAATAATATACGATATGCGGATGACTCGGTCTTAATAGCAGACAATATACACTCACCGGCAGAGAAAACGGGCACCCCAAAACATGGGTCATTTTCAATGTCTTGTATTTCCTAAATCTGATGTCCGATTTAAGTAATTTTTTTAATATGTTATAGCCTTATTCTTTATCAATATCGCTGTAATAATATTGTTGCTAGACAGGTACATTGTCATTGTATACAGGGTGTACGAATCAAACTGTGTTTTTTTCTCAAACTTTGGAACACCCTGTGGAATGTTCTAGCTTTTATAAAATACTAAAATTAAAACCCAACTATAGCCACAGATTTTCTTAACATTCTGTTTTTTTATTCATTCGCTTATGTTGGATAATAAAAAAGTTAGGCACTTTAACAACTACCCCTGTTTTTCGTCAATACAGGGTGTTTTTCAATAAGTACGGCAAGCTTTAAGGGGTAATTCTGCATGATAAAATAATGACAGTTTGCTTTATAAACTTATGCCCGCAAATACTTCGTTTCTGAGATAGGGGGTGTTGAAATTGTTCTTACAAACTGACGATTTATTTATTGCTCTAAAACGGTTTGTGATATGCAAATGAAATTTGGTAGATTTTAAGAGCTAGTTATTGCGCATTTTTTGGCATACAATTGAGAATTTTATATTCACCATTGGCGTGCATACGGGATATATCTAAAATATTTATACCCGTATGCACGCCAATGGTGAATATAAAATTCTTAATTGTATGCCAAAAAATGCGCAATAACTACCTCTTAAAATTTACCAAATTTCATTTGCATATCACAAACCGTTTTAGAGAAATAAATAAATCGTCAGTTTGTAAGAACAATTTCAACACCCCCTATCTCGGAAACGAAGCATTTGCGGGCATACGTTTATAAAGCAAACTGTCATTATTTTATCATGCAGAATTACTCCTTAAAGTTTGACGTACTTATTTAAGAACACCCTGTATTAACGAAAAACAGGGGTAGTTGTTAAAGTGCTTAACTTTTTTATTATCCAACATAAGCGAATGAATCAAAAAACAGAATGTTAAGAAAACCTGAGGCTATAGTTTGGTTATAATTTCAGTATTTTATAAAAGCTAGAACATTCCACAGGGTGTTCCAAAGTTTGAGAAAAAAACACAGTTTGATTCGTACACCCTGTATACAATGACAATGTACCTGTCTAGCAACAATATTATTACAGAGATATTGATAAAGAATAAGGCTATAACATATTAAAAAAAATTACTTAAATCGGACATCAGGTTTAGGAAATACAAGACATTAAAAATGACCCATTTTTTGGGGTGCCCGTTTTCTCTGCCGGTGAGTGTAGAAGACCTCCAAAACCTTCTTAATAAAATTGGAGAGCATAGCGAGAACATGGGACTTAGCATCAACATAAAAAAGACGAAGGTCCTTATAATTAGCCGTCAATTATGTCAACATCAAAATGCAAGACTAGCATATAACAACCAAGATGTAGAGCGCGTAAGAAAGTTTAAGTACCTGGGAACCTGGCTATGTGAAGACTGGATGTCGGATAGAAAGGGCCAGAAGTGCATTCATGAAATTCAGAAACGTCTTTACGAACTCTGACTTTGACCTAAACCTAAGACTAAGATTCACAAAATGCTATATATGGTCGGTGCTCCTATATGGCATGGAAGGATGGACTTTAAAAATAAACACAATGAATAAGCTAGAGGCATTTGAGATGTAGATCTACCGACGAATCCTTAAAGCTCCCTGGACCGCAAGAATAACAAATGAAGAAATCCTGAGAAGAATTGGTACAGAACGACAACTGCTATGCACAATTAAACAGAGAAAAACCATACCTGGGGCACCTAATTAGAAATGAAAGATACCAGTTTCTGCAAACCTTAATTGAAGGAAAGATCGAAGGAAGAAGGGGAGTGGGCAGGAAGAAAATGTCATGGCTCCGTAATGTCAAACAATGGACAGGACTAAAACACATAGGAGACCTAATACATACTGCAAGGGATAGAGAAAAATGGTCAAACGTGATCGCGAACATCCATTAGTGGATTGCATAAGAAGAAGAAGAAGAGCTTTCTAGAGCTAATAACGAAGACTTTGAATCTGACATAATTACAACTTACTTGTTAGAAATTTTTTTGTTGACAGCCCATTCTAGAGCTTGATAAATCGCGAACATTTCTGCAGAATATACGGAGCATTGTTTATCTAACTTGAACATTAAGGATTCTTGGTGATCCTAAATATATACAGCACTTCCAACTCCCAATCTTGATTTTGAACCATCCGCGAAAATCCTGCATGCATTATCAAGCTTGGCTATATATTGCTGAAAGTCAACTGGATACTCGGTGTCAAAATTTGGGTACCAAACATTGATATTGGCATAAGATATATTAAAACTCGACTTAAGAAAGTTAATTCACCTGGACTGTTTAGATGCTGAGAAACGTTCGAGTATGCCACTGCTAAAATAGGAGAATTCCTGTTATGCCACCATTTGTCGACAAGATTAGAAACGGAGATGTCACATATTTTTTGTAGTAGTTCAGTTTGGTTATAAGATTGAAATAGTGAGGCATTCATCATCCCACCATGGTGGCGATTTGAAAGATTTGATTGAGGGTTTGATAATTTTGAAAGATTTGTTGGCTGCATCAGTAATAGAATCTAATAAAAAGAAAATCATTTCGTTTGTTTTGTTTGTATTTGGTTCGTGTCTGAAGGCACTTTCTACGGTGTTTCTAAAATCATCCCAGTTTGCATTAGACATCGACCATTTAGCCGATGATATAAAAGTTCTATTTTCAATTTTCATATCCTACACAGAAAGTCTAATTGGAAAATGATCTGATCCATAGGTATCTGGAGGAACAGTCCAGTCAAAGGATGAACATAAACTAGAGGTTATAATAGTAAGATCTTCAACAGATTTCATATGGCCTGGAGGAGTAGCTCTAGTAGCCGACCCGTCATTTACAACAATTAAATTAGGAAAGGAATCTAATGCTTCTATTAGTATATTACCATCGACGCAACATGAATTTGATCCCCATAATCCATGATGTGCATTAAAATCTCCGGTAATAATACAATCATTGCCAATTTGAGAAAAAAAACTAACGTAATCTTGCACTGTTACTCTAACATTTACTGGACGGTACACACTCAGGATAGTATACATTTTTTGGTCAATTTTAATATCTACACACAAACTTCTAAATAAGGATTGAAATTTAACAAATGAAATGGGATTACAAATAATGTCATTTGCTAAAATTATGGCAACTCCGCCATATCCTCTAATTCTACTTTTATTAACTACATTGAAATTATTGAAGCAAACAGTATCGGATGGTTTTGACCAAGTTTCCGATAAAAGAGCAATGTCGAAACGTTCTTCAGACAGTAATTGCTGTAAAGAATATTTGTTCGCATTTAGCGAGCGGATATTCCATTGAACAATTGTGATACTTTTGTCAGCCATTAAAGTCATGTAAAAATATTACCTATAATATCTTTAATTTTATTATCTAATTCAATTTCGTAATGTTTAAGATTAGTTTCTACATTTGAGGAAGAATTACAATAGTCATGGATACTCTGTTTGATCAAATTTTTGACTGAAACACTCAGCTGACCGATAAATATATCAAAATTCATTACGGGGTTCATGGTTTCCAAACTGAAATACAGATCCCGAACAGAAACTGGTCGGGTATTCCCTACGAACAGGAGGAAAATTAGGAGTTGTATCAGTAGTTTTCCTTTTTTGGGGGGGCTAGCGATAGGGGTGGATATATGCATGTGATAATTATTTTTACTAGTAGTGGTGGAATTTGTGGCTTTAGGGTAGGAGCTTTTTAATGGAGGGAAGTCTCTGTCACAGGTTATTAAAGCTGCAAATTTATTTTTTAGACTAAACTGGAATAACATGGATTTTCAATAGCTTTTTCGGCTTCTTTAAATGAAATATTTAAGTTAGCCATAGCTTCTTTAGTTTTTTTTGTTTTAAATATTCGGGACATTCTTTAAAAGCTGACTCGTGGTTATTATTTTTACAATAAACGCAAAATGTAATACATTTATCGGGGCAATCATTGTTACCTTCATTGCCGCATCTTTTTTTTTCGACTTGCATCGAGTCGTTGAGTGGTCGTATCGAAGACAGTTGAAACATTGCATAACCGGACTAACGTATATTTCAACTGGGCACCTAACTTTGTTGATGTAAATATACTGGGGAATTAATTTACCTTCAAAGCTAATAATAACCATTTGTCTAGGAACACTTGTCTTTCCGATACACCGTCATTTTGAATTAGTCTAGTCATTCTATGAACTTTTTTTTTATGGGAAAAAATCTTTATCTACTAATTTATTCGCAACAGCACCTGAATCGACTTGAATTTTAATACGATTTTTAACTACACTAACGATTCCAATAATATGTGTATCTTAACTAGATAGCGAAAGTAGTTTTTCCCCTAGTTTCATTGGGTGTAAGCGACCGATACTCAAATTTATCTGAAGATACCATGGACAGACAAATTCACCAATGAAGAAGTACTACGGAGGATGAACACAACCGCAGGTTTAGTCAACATCGTGAAGGGCCGTAAGCTGCAGTACTTGGGACATATAATGAGAAATCAAGGCAGATACGAGCTACTACAATGCATTTTACAAGGTAAAAGTGAAGGAAAAAGTGCCTTAGGACGAAGAAGAATGTCCTGGCTTGCTAACATGAGAGTCTGAGAGCATATGAGAAATACCTCAACACAACTATTCCGTATAACAACCATCAAAGCCATCGTAGCAAGAATGATCGCCAACGTTCGGAACTGACAGGTACCCTAAGAAGAAGAGGTGGCTAAAATTAATAAATAAAGTAAAGATAAAAATAGTAAAGTCAACCGAGTAAAAAATACTACAATAAAATTCCGCTACCCAAAATTTTTGACTAAGTTTGACAAGCTATAACTTTATTATTTGTACTCCGATGTTCAAGGTTCTTGCATCAATTTGTAGGTACATGTATTGATGTCGTTTTTTATTATTTCGGTGAAAAAAAATTGCTTAGATGGCATTATACGGGGGTGAATAGAAGCGTTGTACTTTCTCCTAACTTTAAAAAATTCTGTCGAAAAATTGGAGGGCTCATTTTGTTTCATACTCCTCTTGTATTATCCTGGAAGTATAACTAAGGTTTTGTTTTTTGGATTGCCCGAATATCTCTTTTCTTGTAAGAGCTGTAAATAAAAATACTGCTTTGAAGGTTTTTTAATTAAAAATACCAAACGCACTAAAATTAACAAAATAAAACAAAATTAACAACAAAACAAAACAATTCAATAGCGGGTATGTCCACCTCTTGCAGCAACGACTGCTCGCAATCTGCTTGGCATCAAATAAAGATGTGTTATCCTTGCCTGGGGAATAGCCCGATATTCCTCTACCAGGGCCATAACTGTACCAAATTTTCTGGAGGCCTAGGATGACGGCGAATGAATTTTAATTCATTCCATAAATACTCAATAGGATTGAGATCTGGGCTGCATCCGGACCATCCTAATCTTATCAATCCACCCTCTATTTTGAGTCAACCAGTGTTTTTATTTACAAAAAATGATACAGCTCTTACAAGAAAAAAGATATTCGGATAATTCAAAAAACAAAATTTTAGTGATGTCTCCGGGATAATTTGACAGGACTATGAAACAAAATCAGCTCTTCCGTTTTTCCACAGAATGTTTTAAAGTTAGGAGAAAATACAACGCTTCCATTCACCCCCCTATAATGCCACGCAAGCAAAATTTTTGAGTTACTGGAATAATACTAAACGATATCAATACATGTACCTACAAACTGGTGCAAGAATCTTGAAGATCGGAGTACAAATAATAAAGCTATAAATTTTCAAACTTAATCAAAAATTTTGGGTGGCGGAATTTTGTGCCGGTGAGTGTAGTTCGTAATTTTTTTTTTTTTAAAAAACTTTGTTCATCAAACTTCTAGACTCTAGACAATGCTAATTAGGTAAGACGACTAAAGGGGGTAGGCGCAAAATTTCGGCTCTAATGCTTTTTAAATGGATTCATTTTTTTCGAATCCTGAGAAAACTAAAAAGTATTTTTGAAAAATTTAAACGCAGACTGAAAGATTACGTTTTTACTGACGGCCTAAGCTGGAAACTTCTATAATGTTTATTTTAATAAGTTACAGGGGTGAAAAAAAAAAGAAAATTTAGTGTGATTTTTAATTTCAAATATCTCATTCAAAAGAAACTTTTTATTTATTCTGACTTTCGGCCCCCGGTAGATAATAATTTATTTTTTCATTCTGCGTTTAAAAATATGTATTAGTTTTTTCAGGAGTCGAAAAAATGAACACCATGTCCGTGGTGATATTTTCCAAATCGAACATGCGCTATCTTTGTCATACTCACGCACTTAGGATGTTCTCAAAATTTATCTAAGTGTTCCATAGTAGGTAATAATATAAGGTTTGTTCCAACACAACGAAAACCGTCATGAAACGATCACGAAACTGCGCACAACTGCGATCAAACCTATAGTATTAAAAAAATAACTTTTCCCTTTTCTCGAGTATTAGTTTTTATTGTATACTTAGTATGTATATAAATTATTGTAATCACTGAATACATAGTTAGTGAAAAATAATCATATTAATTAACTGCAGTACTAATTTAAGCGATTACACAAGTACCGGTTATCCAAGAACATTCAAAAGGCAATGTCATTAATGATGACAATGTCATTGTCAACTAATCTCCATATCAGTGAGAATTTTAGTACACGTAATTTGCCGTGTAAAGATAGAAAAAGTAGGGATAGCCGTAAAATATTTGCGAATACGCTCTTAAGTGAAAAAAGAGCTTCACGCGTTCCTAGGCCTTTGCGAAACCCAAATTGTGTATAATTACTGTCTATGTCCAGTTTGTGATATATTCGGTTGTGGATGATTTTCAGTAGCAATTTTAGCACATGTGACATCAAGCTAATGGTGCAGTAATCGCTGCATTCTCTTGCGATTTTCTTTTTGGGAGACAAAATAAAGATCGACGTTAACCATTCTTTGTGTAATATGCTTGAGTTATAAATTTGGTTCGAGAGTATCACCAAAACGTCAATGTGCTGTTCATCTGAGTATAATAATTTTTATTAGTTCGATAGGAAGCATGTCAGCTTTTTCCCGCTATTCATTGTTTTTAATACGTGTACTATTCCCTTTAATCTGATTTGATCATGTGATCATATAGGACATGTGTCTTATAAATTTTACTTTTGTTTATTTTTATTATGTTAAGTATCAGGTTTCAAGTACAGTGGAACCTCGATAAGTCGGCCCCCGATAACCCGGAAGTCCGGCTAACCCGGTCCGATTTTCATCAGACAAACATTTCAACAATATAAAAATGTACAGTGACTCACAGCTTAAATGATGCAGACACGATAAAGCATTACACAACTAATCAATTTGAAATTTGCGAAGTAGGCGTTAGATTAAATTCATAGTGCAGTTTTTTTTATTGGCTTTAGGATAAGACCATGCGACCAGAAACAAAGTAAGTAGTACATAATATAAACATAATACAAACAAAACAAATATACATAATATAAACAAACATAAATAAACATAATATATCTTATCTAAATTATCTAATTATTAATCTAAGTTAAGGTTATCTAAGTCTAACCGACCTTTTTGTTAAGAATAGATATATTATTATTAACAATTTTTTTAAGTGAATTTTTGTTAAATTAATCTTAATAAACATTTTGCGATAAGGACAAGGGTCACACTTTTCTCATCCAAGGGTTTTTTTAATCATTTTTTATTAATTATTGATTACCCACCCCACACGGTAAGGCAGGCATGTAGTAAATCAAAAAGAAAGACATTTAAGGTTACAAGCCTAAACTAGTCTTCTATAACTTAATTTTAGAGTTATATAGGATAAACAAAATAAAATCAAAAATCTGTTTATCACTCAGAGCCAAAAGATACATAACATTATAGGGACCGTAAACGTTTAAACTTCTTAAATTTTTGTAAGAATGTCCGACTGATGTGTGTACTTCTTACAATTAAAAAATATATGATCTAAGTCTGCCGTTTCATTGCAAATATCACAAAGATTGTTATCAATTATTTTTATTTTGTATAAATGTGCCGGATAGCAAGCATGTCCAAACTTCATCCGAGATATGGTTGTTATGGAACTTCTCGGATAGTCGTAATTTGTAAACCAGTAATTTTTTCGAGTATCGGGTTCTAGCAACGTATTTCTTGTGCCTTTTGTCAAAATAATAATAATATCGTATGTCATTTTTGCCGGGGAGATCCTTTCGGATAGTTCCGGCGCCATTTACATCTTTAACCCTGTTTTAAGTAACTAGTGCCGATGTACACTAGCCCAGGGGGACCGACGGCTTTACGTGCTCTCCGAGGCACGGTGAGACGGCTCGTGTCATTATTGGAAATGAAAATGGTTTGTCTTTGGCAGGGCTCGAACCCACGTCTACTGGCGGATGAGGCCAGCGTTTATGTCGTTACTCCACGGCCGCTCACATTGTCAAAATGAAATGTTTGTATTGTTTAGACCATTTTTTATATAAATTATGCTTAGCAATATTTATTCTCTCATCAAATGTTAATAAGGGTGTAACATCTTCTCCCAACTGTATACTTTCTTTAGCCGCTTTATCAACTTGTTCATTGAATGTGATACCTGAGTGTACTTTTACCCACACAAAAATAAGTTTTCTAGTTTTTTGCATTTGAGAGAGCAAAGTTTCTATTTTGGCTATGTAAGGATGACTATATGCGGAATTGATTTGTAAATGTGATTGTAAACTATTTAAAACCGAAAGTGAATCAGAAAAAATTATGGAGTATGAAATGTTATTTTCCATTATAAATTCTATAGCTTTTAAAATAGCAAACGCTTCTGCTGTAAAAATGCATGTTTTTCTACTCAATTTAAATCTGTGTTGTACTTGCAGTGGGACAATAAATGCCGCACTTGTGCCATAAGGATCTTTTGATGCATCTGTGTAAATAGCAGTATACATTTGATATTTGTTTAATATCTGATTGATTATTTCATTATTAAGATATCATAATTCAGAATATCCAGGTATAATTACCTGAATGTTCAACAATAAAACATCTAAGCTGACTTTAACTGTTGTAGGGGTGAAGTCTATTGTGTTTCTAAATCCTTCACATAAAGGAGGTGAGTTTCTATTAGTCCAGTATGATCCTGTAAGGTCCTGAATATTTAGGGTGGAGATCTTTTGAGTAAGTGATGAATTTTTTACTTTGCACTTGATTATCATTTTTTCTGCCAATAATTGCCTTCTCAGCTCTAACGGAGGTTCCACAGTTTCTACTCTTAACGGTTTAGTTGGATTTGATTTCATTGCACCAATGCAGAGTCGCAAAGCTTTGTTTTGTAAAGTATCTAATTTTTTTAATAAGTTATTATTAGCACTGCCATATAGGAAGCTGCCATAATCTATAATGGACCTTATATATGATTTATAAAAAGGTAAGGCTGTTTGGGATCTACCCCCACCATATCCTCATAATACATTTCAAGAAGTTTAATCCCTTACTACATTTTTGTAAAATTTCTTCAATGTGTGCTTTAAAGGTTAATTTTTTATCTAGAGTGATTCCGAGATATTTTATTTGGTTGTTAATCATTAAAAATAAATGGAAAAAAAGTTTAAGTTAAAAGAAATAAGAGGGCTGAAGGTATATATTAACGAAGATGCAACCATAAGAGAACGAGAAATACAGAAAACAATTAGAAACATTGCTCAGGAAGAAAGAAACAAAGGAAATGAAGTCAAGATTGGAGTAAAAAAAATATGGGTAAACAACAACGAATGGAAGTGGAACGACAAAGAAGGAAAAATGATCAAAACAACATCAATTTTTCGAGTATCGGGTTCTAGCAACGTATATCTTGTGCCTTTTGTCAAAATAATAATAATATCATATGTCATTTTTGCCGGGGAGATCCTTTCGGATAGTTCCGGCGCCATTTACATCTTTAACCCAGTTTTAAGTAACTAGTGCCGATGTACACTAGCCCAGGGGGACCGACGGCTTTACGTGCTCTCCGAGGCACGGTGAGACGGCTCGTGTCATTATTGGAAATGAAAATGGTTTGTCTTTGGCAGGGCTCGAACCCACGTCTACTGGCG
The DNA here is from genome assembly GCF_917563875.1 of Diabrotica virgifera virgifera. NCBI lineage: Eukaryota > Metazoa > Arthropoda > Insecta > Coleoptera > Chrysomelidae > Diabrotica > Diabrotica virgifera. The sequence continues at coordinate 64,779,852 of NC_065451.1, forward strand.
GATGAGGCCAGCGTTTATGTCGTTACTCCACGGCCGCTCACATTGTCAAAATGAAATGTTTGTATTGTTTAGACCATTTTTTATATAAATTATGCTTAGCAATATTTATTCTCTCATCAAATGGTAATAAGGGTGTAACATCTTCTCCCAACTGTATACTTTCTTTAGCCGCTTTATCAACTTGTTCATTGAATGTGATACCTGAGTGTACTTTTACCCACACAAAAATAAGTTTTCTAGTTTTTTGCATTTGAGAGAGCAAAGTTTCTATTTTGGCTATGTAAGGATGACTATATGCGGAGTTGATTTGTAAATGTGATCTATAGCTTTTAAAATAGCAAACGCTTCTGCTGTAAAAATGCATGTTTTTCTACTCAATTTAAATCTGTGTTGTACTTGCAGTGGGACAATAAATGCCGCACCTGTGCCATAAGGATCTTTTGATGCATCTGTGTAAATAGCAGTATACATTTGATATTTGTTTAATATCTGATTGATTATTTCATTATTAAGATATCCTAATTCAGAATATCCAGGTATAATTACCTGAATGTTCAACAATAAAACATCTAAGCTGACTTTAACTGTTGTATGGGTGAAGTCTATTGTGTTTCTAAATCCTTCACATAAAGGAGGTGAGTTTCTATTAGTCCAGTATGATCCTGTAAGGTCCTGAATATTTAGGGTGGAGATCTTTTGAGTAAGTGATGAATTTTTTACTTTGCACTTGATTATCATTTTTTCTGCCAATAATTGCCTTCTCAGCTCTAACGGAGGTTCCACAGTTTCTACTTTTAACGGTTTAGTTGGATTTGATTTCATTGCACCAATGCAGAGTCGCAAAGCTTTGTTTTGTAAAGTATCTAATTTTTTTGATAAGTTATTATTAGCACTGCCATATAGGAAGCTGCCATAATCTATAATGGACCTTATATATGATTTATAAAAAGGTAAGACTGTTTGGGGATCTACCCCCCACCATATCCTCATAATACATTTCAAGAAGTTTAATCCCTTACTACATTTTTGTAAAATTTCTTCAATGTGTGCTTTAAAGGTTAATTTTTTATCTAGAGTGATTCCGAGATATTTTATTTGGTTGTTAATCATTAAAAATAATGGAAAAAAAGTATAAGTTAAAAGAAATAAGAAGGCTGAAGGTATATATTAACGAAGATGCAACCATAAGAGAACGAGAAATACAGAAAACAATTAGAAACATTGCTCAGGAAGAAAGAAACAAAGGAAATGAAGTCAAGATTGGAGTAAAAAAAATATGGGTAAACAACAACGAATGGAAGTGGAACGACAAAGAAGGAAAAATGATCAAAACAACATAAAAAAACTAGCAAACAATTGTACCATGGGAATAACGATGACGACACAAGTACAGAAAAAGGATAACGATAATACAAAAAAAGGACAAAAGAGAAAAAAAATGAAAACCGGACAAAAACACAAGAGAACATGTCGAAAAGGACACTTACTTTTAGGAACATGGAATGTAAGAGGCACATATGGAGAAGGTAAACTTAAACATCTAGCGAGAGAAATCGAAAAGTTCCAATTTGACATAGTAGCCCTGCAGGAGACGAAACAGCTGGGAAATGATATATTAGAAATAGAAGATACAGTGTTTTTTAATAGCGGCGGAAAGAATAGAACATTAGGCACAGGTTTTATGCTACGAAAAGAACTAAAGGAAGCAATAGTAGAATTCAAACCAATATCAGATCGAATATGTAGTATCAGGATCAAGGGAAAATACCAAAAAATCACTCTCATGAATATTCACGCACCATCTGAAGAAAAAGATAATGATGTCAAAGAATCTTTTTACAGTGAACTAAATAGAACAATCGAAAGTATACCCAGATACGACATGAAAATTATTTTAGGCGACGCAAATGCCAAAATAGGGAAGGAAGAAGTATTTAGACCGACAATAGGAAAACATAGTAAACACAATGAAACTAATGAGAACGGACAGTTCCTCATAGATTTTGCAAGAGAAAAAAATATGATCATAATGAGCACATATTTCGAAAGAAAAGAAATACACAAGGAAACATGGATATCACCAGATAGAAAGACCAAAAACCAAATAGATCACGTGCTGATCGAAAAAGAAGAGCAGCAATGTATAAAGAAGATTAGAATATACAGAGGACCAGATGCCGACTCCGACCATTACATGGTGGGTATCAAAATGAAGCAACTGATACCTGAAAACAAGAACAAAATAAAAGAAAAGAAATGTATAAATAAACCAATTCGGTTTGCAACAAAAAAAGAGCAAGAAACATACAGAGAAACAATGGAAAGAGAACTAAGAAAGATACAAATAGAACAACAAACGGAGAACAACTGGGAAATCATAAAGCAAGTAATGAACAAAGCAGCAAAAGAATGTAATAAACAAGAGATTAAAAAGAGGAAGGAGTGGTTCGACATAGAGTGCCAAAACGAAATAGAACTAAGACAATCACTAAGGATGGAAATGATCAAGAAAGAAACAACAGAGACGCATAATAGATATATAGAACAAAGACAAAAAGTAAAGAGGTTGTTGAGAGAAAAGAAGAGAAAACACTTAGATAATAAGCTAAAAGAAATAGAAGAGAACTACAGAAATAAAGAAATAAAAAACCTTTATCAAGGTGCCAGAAACGAGAAAAGAGGATACCAGCAAAAACCCATATTCGTTAAAAACAAAGCTGGAGATAATATAAGCGGTGAAGCAGAAATAGTAGAGAGATGGAAAGAGTATTTTGACGAATTACTAAATGGCAAGAATAAGCCAAACCAAAATGAATCCATAGAAGCAGAGACAGAAAATGAACAGTTAGAAGACATAGAAGATAATCCACCGAGCAAAGAACAAATGGAGGAAATAATTAAAAATCTTAAAAACAACAAATACCCTGGAAGCGATAACATAACAGCAGAGATGATGAAATATGGTGGAAAATTGCTGAATGATTGGATACACAAAATCATAAAAGACATATGGTTAAAAGAACGAATACCAGAGGACTGGAAGGAAGCAATTATCTGCCCATTACATAAAAAAGGCGACAAAACAGAATGCAGTAATTACAGAGGAATAGCATTACTAAATACCGTATACAAAATCCTAGGAAAATCCATAAAAGACAAACTTGAAAAAGAAGCTGAAAATATAATAGGCGAATATCAGTGCGGATTTAGAAGAGAGAGAAGCACAACGGACCAAGTATTCGTAATCAGAGAATTACAAGCAGAAAGTTATGAACACAACCTACCAACGATAGCATTATTCATCGACTTCCAACAAGCATACGATAGAATAAAGAGGAAGCAATTAAAAGAGGCGCTTGAGGAATTGGGAGTTAGCAGAAAGTTACGTAACATGATACATCTTACTCTGGAGAATACAGAAAACAGAGTCAAAATAAACAATCAATCATCAGAAAAATTTATAGTAAACGAAGGATTAAGACAGGGCGATCCTCTGTCATCTTTACTCTTCAACTTATGCCTAGAAAAAATAATGCGAGAAGCGAAAATCAATAGAGAAGGACTCATATATCAAAGAAGACACCAAGTTCTGGCGTTTGCGGATGATGTGGTGTTACTGGCAAGAGGAAAAAAAGAGCTACAGGAGATGGTACAGAGAATAGTAAAAGCAGCGAAGAAAATGGGACTGTATATAAATTCAACTAAAACAAAATGTATGGAGTGGACAGATGGTCAGTTTAGGAATGGACAAAAGTTTAAAGTAGAAGTAGAAGGAACATCATACGAATTCGAAATGGTAGAAAGATTTACATACCTAGGGGCAATAATATCACGTAAACCTATCATTAAAGAAGAAATACAAGCTAGAATAATGGCAGGCAATAGAAGTGTACATGCGCTTAATGCAATATTGAAAAGCAAGTTTCTATCAAGAAGGGCAAAAGTACAGTTATACAAAACAACTATACAGCCAATAGTAACATACTGCAGTGAGACATGGACAATGACAAAAAATGAACAAAATTGACTGGAGATCTGGGAAAGGAAAATACTAAGGAAGATATATGGAGGAAAAATAAGGGACGGTTTATGAATGAGAAGATCAAATGATGAGTTAAAGCAATTATACAACCAACCTAATATAATAGGAGTGATAAAGGCTCAGAGACTTAGATGGCGAGGTCACATTGAAAGGATGCCAAACACGAGGACTCCAAAAAAGGTACTAAACTACACTATAACTTCAAGAAAGAGAAGAAGAAGGCCGAAAAATAGATGGAAGCAAGACGTCAAAAAAGATTTGGAAAGAATGGGGCTAGAGGGCCAAAAAAGAAAAATGAGTAACAGGAAGGAATGGAGGAAAATCACATATCAAGCCAGAGAAGAGCTCAGCACATAAAGAAACGTGAAAATGAAGAAAAAAAAACAAACTTTTCAAGCCATGGGCCTCTAAGGCCTTTAGTGCTATTGTATATATATAAGGAACGCTTACAATTTTGAACATCTTTAACAACAAAATACTTGGATCACAGAATATATCTTGATGTATTCTCTGCTTCTATCTTCCATAAATAATACACAATAAATAACTTTTTATAAAGTTCACATCTTAAATCAATTATTTATCAAATACACTATATATCAATATTATTTATTCAATTACTAAAAATATTCCCTATTCATGTCAAATAATTATTTAAAATTGTCACTGATTGTAATATTCTATTCGACTAAGTGCGTTGTATGACAAAGATAGATTTGGAAAATATTACCACGACATTGTGTTAATTTTTTTCGAATCCTGAAAAAACCAATAAATATTTTTGAAAAATCTAAACGCAGAATAAAAGACTAAAGTATTACCGAGGGTCAAAAGACCCTTAGAATAAATAAAAAGTTTATTTTGAATGAGATATTTGATATTAAAAATAACACTAAATGTTCTCTTAGTTTTTCACCCCTGTAACTTATTAAAATAAACATTATAGAAGTCCTCAGGGACTTTCGGCCCTCGCTAATAACGTAATCTTTCATTCTGCGTTTAAATTTTTTAAAATACTTTCTCAGGATTCGAAAAAAATGAATCCCCATTTGAATAACATTGCAGCCGAAAAAACGTACCGATCCTCTTAACTCTGGCTATAACTTGTTTGCACAGTATGTAATTTTCCAGAGTGCTATTTGTTTTATAAATATGCAGTTTGTGTTTTCTTTCTTTTATAGATGCCTCACATTCGTTGTCCCACCAAGGTGGTAACAATTTTGTGAATTTATTTCTACGAACCTTGTTTAAAGGTATTGCTATTGAAGCCGCAGTATTAATTTCTTCTATTAAAAAATCGTATTTAGATTGCGTTGTATTAGCTTCAGGATGATTTTCTGTAAAAAATGTACACGCTGTATCTTCGTATATATCCCAGTTTGCCTTGTGTAGATTCCATTTAGTCTTACGCCCGGTTTCATAATCAACTTAAAGTGAACATTAACTAAAGTTCACTTTAACGTTGACATTTACCCATATGCATTGCATTGATAAGGGTACCAACTTAAAATTTAAAGTCCACATTAACTGATTATGAAACCGAGACTAAGGGTTGAAAATTGTATCATTTGGATGTAAATGTTTGTCTATTTCGATAATAACTGGAAAATGATCTGATCCCATCACATCTTTAAGTGTATACCACTCACAATCAATAGCAAGATCTGATGACGAAAATGTTAAGTCAACCACAGATCTAATGTTATTTCTTGTAAATCTGGTAGGTTCTCCAGTATTCAAAAGCACTAGATCAGTATTCTCAAGAACGTCTAATACCTGAGTTCCTTTGGGATTTATTTTATATGAGCCCCACATCTCATGGTGTGCATTGAAGTCGCTTCCTATAATACCTGTACCATTTAGTGTGTTTAATACATTTTCCCAATCTGAGCGGCTTGGCCTTATGTTGAGTGGGCAGTAGACGGAAAAACATTTAAAATTTTCCGTATTATTAGTTATGATCTGGATACCACACATTAATATTTCATTAGAAAAATTTTGACGAACATTAGCTAGAGTATAGTTAAAAGATTTTTTATTAGGATTGCAACACCGGCGTAACCGTCATCTCTATCTTTGCGTACAATATTGTAACCACGAAAAGAAATCTGTCGGTCAGACCTAAACCAAGTTTCGGATAATAAAGCTATATCAATTTGATGTTCTTCTAAACATTTCACTAAACTTATCTTATTAGAAACTGCTGATTGAGCATTCCATTGCAAAATTTTTAATTTATTATTTCCTTTATTAGCCATTTCCATAAAAGTGACCTATTTTATTGCGAATAAGATCAGTATCAATGTTTTTAAGATCATCAAAAGAATTAATATCTAAAACACTTTGAAAAATGTTAAGAAACATGGACACAAAATCATTAGAATTATTTTCAAGGTTAGATTTATCAATTGAAGGTAAAGGTTTACTGAGCCCAAACGTGAAAGGGAACATTGGAGTTTCTACAGGAGGAGACAATTTCTTTCTTTTAGCCTCGATTCTTGGTTCCGTAGTTTGTGAATAAGGATACACAGGAACTGTGGTGGTTTTGTTCTGCTGTGAAGTAGTTGGGTTTGTGGAGGAAGCTCTAGGATTATTAATGAAGTTGTAGCTATTTGTTTTTACTTGAGGAAGAGGAGGGAAGCTATCCATGTTTTGTGTATCCAAAACTGCAAATCTATTATTTGTATTTAAAACTGAAGAGTAGTTATTCCGAAGTAGTTTTTGCTTCCAAAAAGGTTAAATTCTGCTCCGCCATAAATTTTTTAATTTTGTTTTGCTCAATGAATCTAGGACAACTTTTAGAAATAGATTTATGCTGGTCAGACTTACAATGTTTGCAGAAACTATCTTGCGGATCTCTACATTCATGTTTGTCGTCTTTTTCTTTTGTACAATTAAGGCAGAGAGTTTTAGTGCTGCGACAATTTTTTGCCACGTGTCCATGTTCAAGACACCGGTAGCACTGAAAAACTTTATGCATATAAGATTCGACTGCACATGAAACACTGTTAAGAAAAACATGTGTAGGTAGTACATTGCCTTCAAAAGTCAATAAAATCATCTGTCTTGGTATATAAGTATTTTCTCCGTCTACGATTATTTTTCTTTTAAATCTACTTACCTCTGTTATAGTTATAGGAGAGATAATATTTTCAAACAGATATTTATCATTAAAACTTGTATCAACATTGCTGATCATGGCTTTTCTTTGCAACAAATTATTAGGAATGAAAGCATTTAGATTATAGTCTTGTAAACGTTTGTCATGAATTAATTTATTAGCATCTTTTATTGATTTTAACTCAACTCTTACTATATTCTTACCTACACTACTGATGCTAATTATGTTTTGGACAGCAAGAACCTTATGGAGAATGTGGCCTATCTTCATTGCGTGAATTTTACCCATATTCTCTTCATTATTTGATTTTTCAATGAAAATATACACTTTATTAGAATAGAGATGAGCTTTCTGCAAATTAAACAATTTTTTGGATGATTCCTGACAATGATTGGATCAACGACAGCATTATTTTCAACTTGAGCATTATTTGGTATATTTTGGATCTCCAAACTATTTTCCAAGTCCATATTGTGTGTTCCCCTTCATCAGGGGGATCTTCTTCCCCCATTATAGTGAACTGAACAATTCACTTCTAAAAACTTTCCAAAACTTTTGTGTATAGATAAATTGGTTTTAGATAAATCGAAATTGACGCGTACTGAAAGAAAGAGCCGGTAAATATCCACAGAAAAATTAATTTTACTGGGAGCAGATTTTAATCGGTACTTTCAGTTTGACATTTATTTGACACTGTCCTCATACTGCAGTTATTTCTGTTTAATTTGACATTTCAAAGTATTTAATTGTCACTTCACTTCACTTAATCCAGAACTCGTCTACCTTTCGGTGTGAGTTGTTACGGAGTTAGGTTCTCCGTCGTTTTCTTCCACATTTCCTTCTATCCATGGCCAATGCTTTTGTTTCCTCCCATTTTGTTCCTCTTTTGTCGGCCACTTCCCTCACTTCTTCTGTCCACGTCTTTCTTGGTCGTCCTCTCTTCTTTCTTCCCATATCTCTCGCTTCATATATCTGTCTTACTACTTTTTCTTCTCCTCTTCTCAGTACATGTCCGAGCCATCTAAGTTGTCCTTGTTCGATTGTTGTTGTAACTGGGTGTATTTTCAGATTTTGTCTTTTGTATATATTTCAGAGTTTGTATTTAATTGTCAAATAACAAAATTATTTAAAAATACGCCGCTGAACTACGATTAGTGAAAGAAATTTAATTATTACTCACCATAGAAATGGATATAGCCAAAGAAACATCCAAAATGGTAAATAAATGTTCATCAACAGTTCAGCACATTATTGAACGTTATTGAAATGAAAATAGAGTTGAAAAATAAGGCTGGCGCCTAATAAAATTTTTACCGACCGCGAGGAAAGATGGATTCTCAGAGAAATAGCAAATAATCCTAAAAAAAGTGCACCAAAATTGCGAGATGAGGTTGAAAGGCAGTTTGGAAAAAGATGTAACCCCGAAACAATTAGACGAATATTACGAAAAAATAATCCACAAGGCCGAACTGCTAGAAATAAACCTTTTATTAGTCAAAGAAATAGGCGTATTAGATTGGTGTTCACCAGGGAGCATGTTAATAAAGATTTGAACTTTTGGAATTCAGTAATATTTGCCGATAAAACCAAAATAAAATTGTTTGGATCCGATGGAAAAATATCAGTGTGGAGAAGGCCGAATGAAGAACTAAAATTAAAAAATATGAAAGCTACGGTAAAGCACGGTGGAGGAGGAGTGATGATGTAGTGGTGTATGTCGTCTGCAGGAGTAGGTAACATGCATTTTATTGAAGGGAATATGAATCAATACATGTATTTGGATATACTAAGGCAGCATCTCGCCGCTAGTGCTCAAAAATTAGGTATCAATAACAATTACCGGTTTATCAGGACAACGATCCAAAACACACGTCATATCTGGTTCGTACGTGGTTGCTTTATAATTGCCGAAATGTCATTAAAACACCAGCCCAGTCGCCAGATTTAAATGTTATTGAGAATTTGTGGTTGAGATTAAGAAATAAAGTGAATAGTCCCCATTATCAAATCGAAATAAATTAAAAGATAAAATTACTGAAGTTTAGGACACAATTTCCCCAGAGTACACTAGAAAGTTGGTGGAATCCATGCCTAGACGACTACATGCTGTAATTGATAATGAAGAAGGACCTACAAAATATTAGCAATCATTTTTCAATGCGTTAAGTTTGTTTTCTTTATTAATTTTCTTCTTTTAAAATGTGCATCATTGTAGCTGTGACATCAGAATCATACATAAAATAATTAAATATTTATTGTTATTTAAGTAAGGTATATTTGAAACCCAAAAGATAGCTCATGCTATTTTAGAAGACTTATAGTTATTTAATTTTAGTATGTAATTTTTTTTCTAATAAATATTGAGCCACTGACACGAGCTAGTTTTATTGAGTAGGGACTGCATCATTTAAGCTGTGAATCACTGTATGTAATATAATATATGAAAGAGAATGGGTATTTCTGTAATTTGAACTATACGATAGTAAAAATGACTCCACGGCGGCAGACGGGAGTGTCATTGTCTGGGATTATCGGAAACAACAGGCACCTGTTATTCCTTTATTTATTTCAAACTGTCTTAGCATTGTTTAAAAAAGACTAAAAGACTATTTAAAAAAATTTTTTTTAAACAATGGTCTTAGTCTCCACTCTTCTTAAATAACATAATATCGTTCTAATTGTGACCGTACTGTGTATAGTACAGTCGTATCTCAATTATAACGGAGTTTATTTGTAAGTATACCGTGTTTTATTAATTTTTACCATATTCTCCGGCTAACCTGGATTTTCGATAACCCGGATCGGCCGTGGTCCCGATTAATCCGAGTTATCGAGGTTCCACTGTATTCGACAAGTCCGTTATATTTTTTATTTGCAATGTATATTCTTCTTTTGCTGTTTTCACTAATATTATTCTCGGAAGTGACGATTAATATGGAAGTTGTTGCAGATTTAGTTGCTGTGGAGAAGAAACAAAATCCTCCCAAAACCAATTTCACCAAAGAGATGAGTACGAAAGGTGGTAAAGATACTCAACAAAGAAGAAGCGATAATAGAAGAGGAAGAAAGAACAATCAAGCTGCTAAAGATAGTCAAAATGCTTTCGTTCTTGAACTTGGTCTAACTGAGTCTTCAACTCTCGCCGCTTTGGACGTACCACAATCCGTACGCCCAGGAGCTGTCCACATCTCACTTTTAGGTGCAAATGAGACAATAGGAAATATGCTTCACAGGTTAAGTGCCATTGCGCAACATCCTCTGGCGATGCAATTGACCCAAGAGAACCAAGAGATATACCGGAAGGTCTTCCAATACGTAGCAACCTCCCGAGTAGCTGCTGCCCAAACGCAAGTCCCCTACGCTGCGGGACACATTCTAGAGTACGTAGGAGTGTTCACTTACGACCAATTTAGATTCATTGATGGTCGATGCGGCACCCTTCCCCGCCCACTCGCCTGGACCTTAGCTAATATAGGCAAGTTTAAGATGTTTGGTGTTGATAATGTACCTGCAATGCCTTATCAAGATGCAAACCAAGCTGATTTATATGGATTGGTCTCAGGAGGGTATTTTAATATCATTTGTTATGTGCGATTGCACGGCCCTGGCCTACCGCCAATCCCTGAAGAAGACGAAAACGCCGTTCGAGTTATTTCACAGTTCCTACCTTGCATTACGCTTGATGGTAATCGAAGATTCAACCAACGCACTCTTGATTTCTGGCAAGATCAGATTCCCACTCAAGCTGAATGGATGGTTTTTGTCAACATAAATGCCTCTGTACGAGAGCAAGGTCTCGCAGTGACGGGGTTTAAAGTCTCAACTGGAACTGGTTCGCCCAGCCAGACAATCAGATTCCCGAATCTACAAACATCTGTGGACGTGAATCATTACTATTGGTTGATATTGGCACAGAACCCAACTATCCGAGCAGCCATAGTACTCCGTCTCGGTTTAGATGCCCACCTACCTACCGCCCTATTAAGAGACCGATTTATAGGCAATCCCAAAACAGCACCGTTTTGCGGATACGCTACGCCAGTCGTATACATCGACGCACTGCTAAGAGATTGATTCACCCGTGTTGAGTTCCCCCCCCCCCCCACTTGCAAAAATTAAAAAAACAAATAGCGCTGATTTATGAGCTTTTATATTCCGCAAATTAAAAATTTTGAGCTCGTTACGCTGAGCAGGAATTTAATATTTTAGGGGGGGGCTGCCTCAGCCACCCCACTACTTAAAAATAGTGATATTGGATCTATCTTTGCGGCAGAATTACGAGCTATTTATGAGCTCTTGAAATTATATAGTTTCGATTTTTGAGCTCATCCCCTTCACCCCCAAACAACCCTTTAATTGATTTAACTGAAGAGAAACATGCTGAAAAAAATTAAAATATATCGTATCGCGGATATAATTCGTATACAGTCGGAAAAATGAAAGAATACCCATGAACGAACGTACAAAACACGCTGTATTTTCCTGTCCCCGTGTCACACAAAAAATTGCTCTTTAAAAAAATTGCTGTCACACAAAATAATTATTGTTACATGTACTTGCGCTGGGCAATTTTCTTTGTGACACAGTGACAGTAAAATACAGCGTGTTTTATATGTTCGTTCATGGGTATTCTTTCATTTTTCCGACTGTAGCTTATAATATATTCTAATAGGTCTGGATCCAGCGTATGAAAAAAAAGTTGATTAATAGCAAGCTGAAAATTTGTTAATAGCTCAAGGGTGTCTAGTCGGATAAACTTTGATATATGGGAACACTGGAACAGGGGCAGTTTTAATTGTGGAAAAGGTTAAAAATTTGGAACGGTCAGACCACGAAAACGGCACATTTATTTTGTCCGACAGAATAGACTTAAACTCTCCGAACAGAGATTAAACTCTCATGCAAAAATCAGACTGCTATTTATCACCTGTCATAATTCCTGTCATTTGACATATTCTACATGTTCCTCTCATTAAAACGCCCAATTGGCAGTCTGATTTTTGCATGAGCGTTTAATCTCTTTTCGGAGAGTTTAAGTATGTTCTGTCGGACAAAATACATGTGCCGTTTTCGTGATCTGACCATTCCAAATTTTTAACCTGTTCCACAATTAAAACTTCCCCTGTTCCAGTGTTCCCATATATCAAAGTTTGTCCGACTAGACTATTAACAAATTTTCAGCTTGCTATTAATCAACTTTTTTTTCATACGCGGGATCCAGACCTATAAGAATAAACTCTTAAATCACGCGCATTTCGATTATTAAGCTACAACCCCTTCGCAAGAAAACTACCCCATCCCATCTTCCCGGTTTAAGAAAGAGTTGTACTTAAAATCCATTTGATTAATAATTTGGCCACTACATATCGTTTAATAATTTATGAGCTCCCAAAATACGCGCATTTAAATCATTAAATTGCAATTTCTTTTGTATAGTGCAGTCACTGAAGGTAAAAATCAATTATTACCTTCAATTTCGGTGAACCTTCATCGATGTTCACGAAAATTTGTGACTGGTTAGATGATACGTCAAGAAACAAAGGTGATATGGTGCCACCTTGCGCCTTTACCCTTAGGGAGGATACCGCCGCTTCTCGGAGGTGAAGATTATTTTATTAAAAATAACTCCAGAAATCGATAGAAGGACAAATTATAAGCAAAATTGCTATAAATTTATTGTATATAAAGTTATAAATATATATATATATATATATATATATATTTAAAAACATAAGATGTAGATCTTTGAAACACACTCAGTGAACCAAAGATCCAAGGTTATTGGTTTAACGACCACTCGTACGAAATCAAATAGATGAAATAGAGAATGTGGAAAAATCCCCTTGCGAACAATTCACACATCCACCATTTCGGGCTGGGAAAAATTTTTCGAATAGAATCAAAGATCCAAACACCAGTTCTTAGAAATGTCTTGTCTTTACCGACGAGCCCAGAGAGGTTGAAGAGGGCGAAACACATTTCTAAGAACTGGTGTTTGGATCTTTGATTCTATTCGAAAAATTTTTCCCAGCCCGAAATGGTGGATGTGTGAATTGTTCGTAAGGGGATTTTTCCACATTCTCTATTTCATCTATTTTATATATATATATATATATATATATATATATATATATATATATATATATATATATATATATATAATTGTTATATAAAGTTATTAAAATAAGTCGATACTTTTTGAGTTAATAAAGATCAAAGATTTTAATTTTTCGTGAAAAAAAATGCGTGCTTAAAAGCGATTTTTCATAAATAACTCTGCACGTTGTTACAAAAAAGTTTTCATTAAGTACCAAAATTAAAGCTAATAAAAAATATAATAAATTCCTTACTTGAAAAACCATTTAATATTAATTTAAAGTAAGGTATAGGTAATTGAATGTATATTTTATTTCTATGAGTATTCATATCTAAGGATCCAAGCTTAAGTAACGGGAAACGATGCATTATATACACTTACTAAATACTTGTCAAAGTACTTAGAAATATCTATCAAGTGAGTTCCAGAAGAAGTTGATAGCATCAAAATTTATACTCCAAAAATTTTTCCAAAAAAAATGTTATTATTTTTTTTTTAATAACTTTGTTAATTTTTACGATATCAGGCACTTCCAACTATTTGAAATTCTTTGCTAATAAAAAACTCAAATTTCGTTCTCTATTATTTTTTACGCGTATCGAGTATTGTTGGGAGTTATTATCAAAAGCAAATAATTTACGAAAATTTTAAAAATTTTGATTTTTTTAATCATACAGTGCACTGGAATAAGTGTTACCCCTCCCTATTAACTTTTATATTTTTAGCACATCCAAGCAAAACGCTTGGGTCGGTCGATTTTTAAAATAATCATAGTATTTTATAGCATCAATGTTTCGAACTTTATGCCATATACCTCTTCGGGTGACAGTCATAACTTTGCTTTTTTTAAATAGAAAACACCTGCTTACAAAAATGTATGTATAACAATTTAATACTTTTTAAGAGTGTAGGCGCAATATTTCCGTTCTAATTCTTTTTAAGTGCATTTTTTTCGAATCCGGAGAAAACCAATAAATATTTTTGAAAAATTTAAACGCATAAAGAAAGACTACAGTATTCTCGACGCGACGGTCGAAAGTACATGAAAAATTCTATAATGTTTATTTTCATATGTTATAGGGGCGAAAAAAAGAGAAAATTTAGTGTGATTTTTAATTTCAAATAGCTCATTATAAAGAAAGTTTTTGGTTATTCTAAGGGATTTTCGGCCCTCGGTAATAATGTAATTTTTCATTCTGCGTTTAAATTTTTCAAAAATACTGATTAGTTTTCTCAGGATTTAAAAAAAAATTAATGCATTTAAAAATAATTCGACCAAAATTTTGCGTCTACGCTGCCAAAAAGGATTAAAGTATTATACATTTTTGTAATCAGTATTTCAAAGTCTTTTAAATGAGGTGTCATATGATGTACTTTCCCATTAAAAAAATTAGGGCACTCGTGGGAGTGCCGGCTGAAGGGAAAACTTCTTATTTACGAAGCAAGCCCCTTCGGGTACACACTCTATCCCTCCTCCAACCATTATAACTTCAGTCGAACTCATACGCAATATCAACCTATTGTATATAAATTACTAATATCTCGCCGTGTCGATAACGATCGTCTGTCTGTTCAATGCTTTTTCCCCATCCAAAGAGAAGTGATATATACCTACATTATATACCCATTGGGTGCATCCTATACTATTTATAGATACATACACCATACACATAATACATTAACGTACAGAATTTATTTCAGCGGAGCGATGACGGTCACGAATTCAATGCTTTTTCCCCATCCAGAAAGTACACAAAATCGCTACAGAAGTTTTCACTTCAAAAATAAACAATAATCACTTATTATAATCATTGGAGTAGGGACCGTGTGGCACCTTATGCGCTTGCTTCGCAAGCTCCTTCGGGTACACACTCTATCCCTCCTCCAACCATTATAACTTCGTTCGAACTTATACATACGCAATTTCAACCTATCGTATATAAATTACTAATATCGCCGTGGCGATGACGGTTGAAAAGAAGTTATATACCTATATTATACACGCGTTGCGTGCGTCCTATACTATTTATATATACACACACCTAATATGTAGTTACCACAAACGCGAAAATTTCAAACCAATAAGTCTGTTGCCACATCCGTACAGAATGCTTACAATTACTAACAGGCTATCAAATAAATTCGATAGTTACCAGCCTGTTGACATAGTACCATAAAACACCTACAGACAGAACGACACTTATCGAAAAGTGCAACAAATACAATGACCCTCTTCATTTGGCATTTGTAGATTACTATAAGGCATTCGATTTCATAGAACTCTGGGCCGTATTAGAAGGAATGAATAACGCAAGGATTGATTCTAGATATAGAATACTCCTCAAATACATATACGACAATGCAACTATGCAAATAAATGTATCAGAAGGTATAACAACAAGCAAAATAAAAACGGAGAGAGAAGTTAGACAGAAGACAAAAACTAATAAAACAAAAGTGATGACAAATCATTATATCACAAACCACTTAGATGGAAGTTATATCAAAAGTGTTGAAAAGTATATATACCTAGGTCACACGATCAAACTGGGCAAACAGAATCAAACGGTAGAAATAACGAGAAGAATCCGAATGATTGGGCAGCAGTAGCAAGACTCAGTGATGTGTTGAAGAACAAAAGGTACCCATAAATCTAAAGAAAAGGGTATTCAACAGTTGTATTCTACCAATTATGACCTATAGAATGGAGACGATGACACTTACAGAGGTATCAGCCAATAGATTGAGAACGACACACAGGGCGATCAAACGAGCTATGTTAAGGGTATCTCTGAGGGAACATATACAAAATGAGGACGTTCGAAGCAGGACGAAGTGGAATATGTAATTGGAAGAATTGAAATGCAAATGAAACGGACCTGGGTAGGACACGTGGCACGACAAAACATCGAAACGTGGACGAGAAACATTGTACATTGGAGACGACGAGAGCGCAGTCCTAGTAAAAGAAGACCACAAGAACGGTGGCTAGACGACATCAAAGCAAAAATGGGAAAAAACTGGCACCAAATAGCACAAAATAGAGAAGAATTGAGAATGGAGTGGATCCAAACAGGCTGAAGAAGAAGATAATATATATACATACAATATTTATTTCGACTAAACGATGACGGTCGCAAAATCAATTCTTTACCCCCCATCCAAAAATAGGTGTTATACCAATATTATATACGCGTTGCGTGCCTTCTACACTATTTATATATACATACACATAATAATATATGTATACGTACAAAATTTATTTCGCCGAAGCGATGACGGTCGCGAATTCAATGCTTTTTTCCCATCTAAAAAGTGCACAACGTCGTTAAAAAGGTTTTCACTTCAATAATATTACTATTATTATGCTTACATTATAATAATATACGTACAAAATGTATTTCGTTTAAGCGATGACAGTCGCGAAATCAATCCTTTTTTTCCCATTCTAAAATAGATTTTACATTTATTTTAAATTTAAATACTTCTACACAATTTATATATACATATACGTAATAAATAAACGTACACAATTTATTTCGCCGAAGAAATGACGGTCGCGATGACGGTCGCGAAATAAATCCTTTTTCGCCATCCAAGAATAGGTTTTAAATTTATTATAAATTTAAATAGGTACTTCTACACAATTTATACAGTGAGCACGTAAAGGTTGGAATAAATTCATTTTCTCGAGAATGGACGATTTTAGAAAAAAATCCTGAAACAGGTCAATTTTTATTTTTAAATTGCAACTTTTTGGTATATATCATACTAATGACGTCACCCATCTGGGCGTGATGACCTCATCGATGTTTTTTTTTAAATAGGAATAGGGGTTGTATGATAGCTCATTTGAAAGGTAATTTAATTCTCTATTCAGTAATATAAACATTTACATAATTATTTTTACCGGGTGTCTAAAAAATTTTTTTTTAATTAAATTAATTGAGATAAAGAGAAGAATGCATGTGATGTATTTAGTCCAAAATACATTTTACTGCTCTCAGAAAACAGAAAAAAAATGTGTATTTGAAAAATAATCATTGCTTTTCGCTTAAATTAAATGTTCAATCTATCAAGAGGAAGGTGGGTGGCGGCTTTAATATTGAATTTAAGCAAAAAACGATATTCATTTGTCAAATAAACATCATTTTCTGTTTTCTGATAGCAGTAAAATGTATTTTGAGTTAAATAAATTACACACATTCTTCTTTTTATGTCAATAAATTTAATTTAAAACATTTTTTTTGGACACCCTGTATAAATAATTATGTTAATGTTTATATTACTGAATAGAGAATTGAATTACCTTTCAAATGAGCTATCACACGACCCCTATTCTCATTTAAAAAAATTATAGATGACGTCATCACGCCCAGATGGGTGACGTCACTAGTATGATACATATGTCAAAAAATGGCAAATTAAAAATAAAAATTGACCTGTTTCAGGATTTTTCTTCAAAGTCGTCAATTCTCGAGAAAATGAATTTATTCCAACCTTTACGTGCTCACTGTATATACATACACGTAAAATATACAGGGTGTAACAAAAATACAAAAATCACGTATTCTGGGACTAAAAATAGATCGATTGAACCGAACTTACCTTAGTAGAAATATGCACATAAAAAAAGTTATAGCCCTTTGAATTTACAAAATGAAAATAGATTTTTTCCAATATATCGAAAACTATACGAGATATTTTATTGAAAATAAACTTGTGGCATTATTATGACAGGAACATCTTAAAAATAAATTATAGTGAAATTTGTAGATCCCATAAAAATTTTATGGGGGTTTTGTTCCCTTAAACACCCCAAACTTTTGTGTACGTTCCAATTAAACTATTGTTGTGATACAATCAGTTAAACACAATGTTTCTAAAACTTTTTTATCTCTTAATACTTTTTCGAAAAGTTCATTTTTATCGAGATATTTTAAATATTTGTCAAATCCGCCACATATTTGTATATGGTTAAGTAGGATTATGGAGACTTAGGAATAATATGAAAATTTATTTATGATTTATATTTTTATTTAGATTTTGAACCATATTAAAAAAGAAGCCACATCTCGTTAAAAGGTGCCTTATTGAAAAAATGCAAAGAGGCAAAAACGTTTTAAAAACACTGTGTTTAACTAATGGTACCGCAATAATACTTTAATTGGAACGTACACAAAGATTTGGGGGGTTTAAAGGAACAAAACACCCATAAAATTTTTATGTAAACATATTAAAAAAGAAGCAGCATCTCGATAAAAACTGGCTTATCGAAAAAATACTAAGAGGTAAAAAAGTTTTAAAAACAATGTGTTTAACTAAATATACCACAATAATAATTTAATTTGAACGTACACAAAAGTTTGGGGGGGGGGGGTTTAAGGGAACAAAACTCCCATAAAATTTTTATGCAGTGCACAAATTTCACTATAATTTATTGTTAAGATGCTCCTGTCATAATAATCCAACACGTCCATTTTCAATAAAATATCTCTAATAGTGTTCGATATATTGGAAAAAATCGATTTTCATTTTGTAACTTCAAAGGGCTATAACTTTTTTTATGTGCATATTTGTACCAAGGTAAGTTAGGTTCAATCGATCTATTTTTGGTCCCAGAATATGTGGTTCAATTTATGACCTGTATTTTTGTTACACCCTGTATACAGGGTGTTTCATTAATAATTGTCCATATAGTAACTGGAGAAACCTTAGCACAAAATAAGAAGATTTAACCTAAAACATTTAAATAAAATGTGGTTCCTTACTGAGCTACAGGGTGTTTTATCTAAAAATTTAAAAATTATTTTTGCTCAGCAATTTAAAACTATTCGACGTATCCTTTTCATACTTGGCAGAAAGTGCGACTACTATACACCCTACTAAATTATGATAAACCAACGTTTCTAGCTACTACCAGAGGCATACGACAGGGGATAGTGAATGGTTGACCCTTCTCAAATTCTACGCCACTGGAGGAATTACTATTTTAGTGCCATTTTTAGATTCTCCAAAACTTTCGACCTAAATAATATACTCATCATTGGTAACGATAAAGTTATTAGTTTTCGAGATATTTGAAGTTAAATATGAAACGGCACAGTTATTTTGATTAATTTATGATACGATTAAAATTTTAAAATTATTTGTACCCAGTACTTTAAAACTATTTGGCGTATCCTTATCATACTTGGCAGAAAGTGTAGGTACTGTACACCCTACTAAATTAAGATAAATAAACGTTTCTAGCTACTACCAGAGGCGTACGACAGGGAATAGTGGCTGGTTGACCCTTCCCAAATTCTACGCCACTGACGAAATTGCTATTTTAGTGTATTTTTTGATTTTCCAAAACTTTTTATGTAAATAATATACTCTTCATTCGTAACGATAAAATGATTAGTTTTCGAGATATTTGAAATTAAAAATGAAGCGACACAATACATTAATCAAAATAACCGTGTCGTTTCATTTTTAACTTCAAAGATCTCGAAAACTAATGACTTTATCGTTACGAATGATGAGTATATTATTTTTATAGAAAGTATTGGAGAATCCAAAAATTGAACTAAAATAGCAATTCCGCCAGTGGCGTAGAATTTGGAAAGGGTCAACCATTCACTTTCCCCCGTCGTACGCCTCTGGTAATAGCCAGAAACGTTTGTTTAACATAATTTAGTAGCTTGTACAGTACCTATACTTCCTGCCAAGTATGAAAAGGATACGTCGAATAGTTTTAAATTGCTGAGCAAAAATAATTTTTAAATTTTTAGATAAAACACCCTGTAGCTCAGTAAGGAACCACATTTTATTTAAATGTTTTAGGTTAAATCTTCTTATTTTGTGCTAAGGTTTCTCCAGCTACTATATGGACAATTATTAATGAAACATCCTGTATATATGTACGTACAAAATTTATTTCGCCGAAGAGATGACGGTCGCGAAATAAATTGTTTTTCCCATCTACATAAAATGGTTTTACATTTATTTTAAATGTAATACTTCTATACAATTTATATATACATACACATAATATATACGTACAAAATTTATTTCGCCGAAGAGATGACGATCGCTAAATAAATCTTTTTTCCCATACTAAAATAGATTTTAAATTTATTTTAAATTTTAATAATTCTATACATTTTATATATACATACACATATATTTGTACAAAATTTATTTTGCCGAAGCGATGACGGTCGCTGTGATGGTCGCGAAATCAATCATTTTTCCTCATCGTAAAATAGGTTTTACATTTATTTTAAATTTAAATATGTCTACACAATGTATATATACATACATACACATAATATATAGCATGAGCGATGACGGTCGCAATGACGGTCGCGATGACGGTCGCAAATTCAATGCTTTTCCCCTATCCAAAAAGTGCACAATGTCCCTAAAGAAGATTTCACTTCCAAAATTTATTTCGCCAAATCGATGACGGTCGCCAAATCAATACTTTTTCCCCATCCAAAAATAGGTCTTACATTTATTTTAAATTTAAATACTTCTACACAATTTATACACACATGCATTATAATATATGTATACGTACAATATTTATTTCGCCGTTGCGATGACGGTCGCCAAATCAATCCTTTTTCCCCATCCAAAAATAGGTTTTAGATTTATTTTACATTTAAATACTTCTACACAATTTATATATATATATATATATATATATATATATATATATATATATATATATATATATATATATATATATATATATATATATATATATATATATATATATATATATATATATATATATATGCAATATTTCTACTTTTCGGTGAATTTTGTGGGGAGGGTCCTCGGATTTTCTTCAAATTTTATTATGTTATTGGACTTATTGAGAAAACGTCATCCTGAGAGTTACAGCCCCCTAGGGGCCTTAGAGCCCTAGATAGGGCCCGTCAAAGACCCAAAAAAGGTCGTTTTTAGCCTATATTTGACAGGCTGTATATCGACTCCCAGTTAACCGATTTTAACTCACCAAACGTTATTTTCTTTATAATTTTAAGTAGTTTTATAAGTGACAATTTCAAGTCTCTAATTAATAACCTTGATTTTTGGGACCATTTTAAGTAACGCTAAAAATTTCAAAAAATTGCTATTTTCAAAAATTTGTTAAAAATCTAATTTTAATCCGATTTTCTTTTTCTGGTCGGCGGTTTAAACGTAATAAAAAGGTCTTTAAAACAATATTTCAAGAGTTAAAATCCGTTCGGTAGAAGCGGATATACAACAGATTGAAAATGGACATTTTTGTAAAAATCGCGTTTTTATGGATTTTCAAAGTGCTGACACGTTTTGGGGTATATATTAAATTGTACCAAAATTTTTTTAGACGTAACTTTTTATATAAATAATAACTTCGTATTGGAGATTTTCTTGGCCCGGGCCTCTATCTACCTTATATGACCCTCTAAAAATGAGTATTTTGTTACTCAAATGAGGTGACTTAACAAACAACTTACGGCCTATTTATATCAATCAGAGAGCCTGAAGACTTTAACTATTACGGATTAGAAAAGTAGAGATCACAATCTTTTATTTGAGGGCTCACACAAACTTCTAGGTAGCCTAGAAGTACAGTTATGATATTTCAAAGTCCTAACTAAAATTAAAGTATCAATTCTGTGAACGCTACTTTTATAGACTAAGTGCCGCTATGGGTGAAATTTGTTAACTATTTTAGGCACGATAAGAGGCCATAAGTTAAACAATAAAACCTAAAAGAAAACGTATGAACACTATACCGTCACTTTTTAGAAGCACATACCTCGACAGTGGCGCATCAAACTTTCCACTTATGAACGGGATAAATAAATTAAAAGGTACCCTTCCTTACACCCAGAATTCAATTTTGTTAATTTTTTAAAGTTCTACGTTATTAAGAAATAAAACTCAGTGTAATTTTAACACACCACCCCCATCCCCCTTCCCCCACCACCAAAAAATCCAAAAAACTGTTTTTTAGGGGATTTTTGGTGATTTTCCCTATTTTATAGACTTCAAAATAGATTAAATTAATGTTTTTTTATAGGTTATATGTTAATTGAAGTAACTGTGTCCTGTAGAATATTTAAAAATTGGATAAATACGTTGAAACCCCCAAAAACCCCCTCGAAAAACAATTTTTTGGATTTTTGAAGATGGAGAACCTTACGGAAACTTCTGAAATAAATTAGAAATATAGCATTTGATAAAATACACAAGATTAAAACAAAATAGTCCAACAGCCATCCCCAAAAAAAAAGTTTTTCGTTTAAAAGTTTATAAAAATAAAAAAATAATTTTTTTTAGGTTACGTCACTCAACCTACGTGTCTATAAAAAATAGGCATGTTTTGTAAAAGCCACAAGTATGCGTGTGAATTTTTTGAAATTTTAAAATTGATTACATCCCACCTAAAAAAAATAAAAAACGAGAAATGAACTTTTTGATGGTGGGGGTAGGAAAACAGGGGAGGCGGGTTGAAATTACACTGAGTCTTATTTTTGAATCACGTATAACTTTAAAAAATAAAAAAAAATAATTCTGGGAGTGAGGGAGGGTACCTTTTAATTTATTTATCCCCTCCATAAGTAGAATGTTTGATGCGCCACTGTCGAGGTGTGTGCCTCTAAAAAGTGACGGCAGAGTGTTCATAGCTTTTCTTTTAGGTTCTACTATTTAAGTTTTAGGCTTTTATCGTGCTTAAAATAATTATCAAATTTCATCTATAGCGGCTCTTAGTCTATAAAAGTAGCGTTCACAGAATTGATACTTTGATTTTAGTTAAGATTTTGAAATATCATAACTGCACTTCTAGGCTACCTAGAAGTTTGTATGACCCCTTAAATAAAAGGTTTTAATCTCTACTTTTATAATCTGTGATAGATAAAGTCTTCAGGCTATCTGATTGATAGAAATAAGCCGTAAGTTGTTTGTTAAGTTGTCTCATTTGAGTAACAAAATACTCATTTTTAGAGGGTTATATAAGGTAGATAGAGGCTCGGGCCAAGAAAATCTCCAATGAAACGTTATTATTTATATAAAAAACTGCCTGTAAAAAAATTTTTGTACAATTTAATATATACCCCAAAACGTGTCAGCACTTTGAAAATCCGTAAAAACCCCATTTTTACAAAAATGTCTATTTTCAATCTGTTTTATCTCCACTTCTACTAAACGGATTTTAACTCACAAAATATCATTTTAAAGCCCTTTTTACCTTTAAACTGTCGTCCAGAAAATGAAAATCGGATTAAAATTAGATTTTTGACAAATTTTTGAAAATAGTAATTTTTTGAAATTTTTAGCGTTACTTAAAATGGTCCCAAAAATCAGGGTTATTGACTAAAGCCTTGAAATTGTCACTGAAAAAACTACTTAAAATTACAAAGACAATGACGTTTGGTAAGTCAAAATCGGTTAAATGGGAGCCGATATACAGCCTGTCAAATATACGGCAAAAACGACCTTTTTTGGGTCTTTGACGGGCCCTATCTAGGGCTCTAAGGCCCCTAGGGGTCTGTAAGTCTCAGGATAACGTTTTTTAAATAGGTCCAATAACATACTAAAATTTGAAGAAAATCCGAGGACCCTCCCCACAAAATTCACCGAAAAGTAGAAATATTGCTCATATATATATATATATATATATATATATTTGTACAAATATTTTCGACCGTACTGTGTTATAGTGGTTTGAAGTTTCAGCAATTCGGTCATGTGAAATAAAATTGTATTTGTTATTTCTCAATATTTCGTCACACTTTTGTGACTTCTTCAGGAGAAAACTGTAAATTTATTAAGATTAGAAATTAACAAAAGCTAAATATTTAGTTACTCACAAAAGTGTGACGAAATATTGAGAAATAACAAATAGAATTTTATTTCACATGACCGAATTGCTGAAACTTCAAACCACTATATATATATATATATATATATATATTTAAAAACATAAGATGTAGATCTTTGAAACACACTCAGTGGACCAAAGATCCAAGGTTATTGGTTTAACGACCACTCGTACGAAATCAAATAGATGAAATAGAGAATGTGGAAAAATCCCCTTACGAACAATTCACACATCCACCATTTCGGGCTGGGAAAAATTTTTCGAATAGAATCAAAGATCCAAACACCAGTTCTTAGAAATGTGTTTCGCCCTCTTCAACCTCTCTGGGCTCGTCGGTAAAGACAAGAGGTTGAATATCTTTAGACACATTCTAATCAAAAAACAACATTCGAGACCTAGACATAGAAGGTGCGTAAGTCTACGGCAAATCCGACAATGACAGTCTCAAGTTTTAATTCCCTAATTACTTAAAGTAAAATATATGTTTAAAAACATAAGATGTAGATCTTTGAAACACACTCAGTGGACCAAAGATCCAAGGTTATTGGTTTAACGACCACTCGTACGAAATCAAATAGATGAAATAGAGAATGTGGAAAAATCCCCTTACGAACAATTCACACATCCACCATTTCGGGCTGGGAAAAATTTTTCGAATAGAATCAAAGATCCAAACACCAGTTCTTAGAAATGTGTTTCGCCCTCTTCAACCTCTCTGGGCTCGTCGGTAAAGACAAGAGGTTGAATATCTTTAGACACATTCTAATCAAAAAACAACATTCGAGACCTAGACATAGAAGGTGCGTAAGTCTACGGCAAATCCGGCAAAACTTGAGACTGTCATTGTCGGATTTGCCGTAGACTTACGCACCTTCTATGTCTAGGTCTCGAATGTTGTTTTTTGATTAGAATGTGTCTAAAGATATTCAACCTCTTGTCTTTACCGACGAGCCCAGAGAGGTTGAAGAGGGCGAAACACATTTCTAAGAACTGGTGTTTGGATCTTTGATTCTATTCGAAAAATTTTTCCCAGCCCGAAATGGTGGATGTGTGAATTGTTCGTAAGGGGATTTTTCCACATTCTCTATTTCATCTATTTGATTTCGTACGAGTGGTCGTTAAACCAATAACCTTGGATCTTTGGTCCACTGAGTGTGTTTCAAAGATCTACATCTTATGTTTTTAAACATATATTTTACTTTAAGTAATTAGGGAATTAAAACTTGAGACTGTCATTGTCGGATTTGCCGTAGACTTACGCACCTTCTATGTCTAGGTCTCGAATGTTGTTTTTTGATTAGAATGTGTCTAAAGATATTCAACCTCTTGTCTTTACCGACGAGCCCAGAGAGGTTGAAGAGGGCGAAACACATTTCTAAGAACTGGTGTTTGGATCTTTGATTCTATTCGAAAAATTTTTCCCAGCCCGAAATGGTGGATGTGTGAATTGTTCGTAAGGGGATTTTTCCACATTCTCTATTTCATCTATTTGATTTTATATATATATATATATATATATATACATACATCTTTATAATATATACGTACAATATTTATTTCGCCGAAGCGATGACGGTCGCCTATTCAACACTTTTACCCCATCCAAAAAACGCGATGACGGTCGTAATGACGGTCGCGAATTCAACGCTTTTACCCCATCCAAAAAGTGTGATGACGGTCGAACTGACGGTCGCAAATTCAATGCTTTTTCCCCTATCCAAAAAGTGCACAACGTCGCTAAAGAAGTTTTCACTTCAAAAATCAAAATTATGCCTGTCACCTGAATAAAGTTCGCGTAAAGTTCGAAACATTGATGCTATAATATACTGTCCGAGCGTTTTGCTTATGTGCTAAAAATAAATAAGTTAATAGGGAGGGGTAACACTTATTTCAGCGCACTGTATATATATACAAGAATAAAAAACCGCTAAACGCCGTAAAAATGAGTGGCGCATAAAATATTCCAGCTACAAAAGATCTGATATGAATATTACGTGGCGCGAAAATGGATTTTCATTTGATGCAAAACAAAATTCTAGTTTTATTTTAAAAGATTTTTCCATAATATTTGCTAAATTTGAAGTAAACGCGCCACAAAAGAGTAACTTTGATACAGTTTGAATTTTGAAACTCTTTTGTGGCGCGTTTACTTCAAATTTAGCAAATATTATGGAAAAATCTTTTAAAATAAAACTAGAATTTTGTTTTGCATCAAATGAAAATCCATTTTCGCGCCACGTAATATTCATATCAGATCTTTTGTAGCTGGAATATTTTATGCGCCACTCATTTTTACGGCGTTTAGCGGTTTTTTATTCTTGTATCAGGAGTTTTTCAAAGTTATTTATAAATTAAATGTATGAAGTTGAATGCAATGTTCCTCTATTACACGTCAAGCTTTATAAATGGTCACCTTTGTTGCATTATCTCCCAAATGATCTAGTGTCCATCGAATGTACACTAGATTTTTTTTTATTCGAAATAGATTGAAAAAAAATTGAGATGGCCGGTAAATGAAGTCGGATTGCCCGTTGCCAGATCAAATTTAGCGTCGTAACCACTACAACTACATAAACCATTTCGGGAATAATCGTAAATTGGATTATACTTTTGTAGCTTAAAAACTTCTAAACGGCTTAACCGATTTTGATGAGTAAACATGAGTTTGAAACGTATTGACCAGTAGTATCTGATGGATCTAAGGTCAAGTATGAAAATTGAAGCTACTACAGGAATTATTGAGCTTGAGAAACCGTTTTTTCCACAGGAAATAGATTTTATCATACTTATGAAGCCTATCACCTAAAAAATTCAAATTTTCAGGGATATGAGGTATACACCGTTAAATTCGTCTGGTGTACTTCTATAAACGCTAAGTTATTGGCGCAATTTGTAGGTTGAAATGTTGAGTAATTGTCGAAAAACCAAAATTTTCAAAGTTTAGTTTTTCAGTTTTTCGGCTATACTGAGCCGTGTGTATGTCTGATTCTGACGGCTTGGACACCATTTGAAAGCTTAAGTCAACACTATTAATTTGATGTATTTGCGGTTCTCATATCTCTTCTTGATCCGAATATATATACCCCCAAAACATATGCCGTTTTGTACCTACCAAGTCCTATAGCTGGCTTATGGGTGGTCAAAAGTCACAAACTACACCGGTTCTAAATCGGCCCTGACCCCCTCTTCAAACACAGAGGAAAAATATCAAATCGGTTTAACTTTCAAACACACATACATATACATCCACAAACATTTTCCCTTTTTTAAATAAAAATTAAGTCACATTTCTAAGCTCTATAACTTTTGAATGGTATAACCGATTTTCAAAATTAGACATGCGTTGGAAAGGTAATGATCAGTACTGTTAGAAGCCGCAAAGGTCGGACTTAAATTTTTGAAGTTTTTGGGAGTTTTGGGGGCCAGAACGAAAAACAGACCTAAATAGGAAGGGCCGTAAAATCGACACCCTTGGACCAAAATGGATGGTTGACATATGAATGGGTGAGTCTTTTTCTGAACTTGAAGATGGGAGTTGGCACAATTTTCAATTCAGTCAGATTTAGAAAATTGAAAATTTCGTGTATATAATAGTGTTGCGTGTAGGGGGGCGTATTTCTGCGCCACTGGCGAGAACTGCCGTTCTCTGGTAATTTTTTCGATATAAAACTAACAGCTTCGATAACCAATAAATCGAAAACTATTAATTTTATCAAAAAAATGTATAATGAACATTTTTGGCTTATAATTAATATTTTTACCAGCATTTGCGGTCAAAATATAATAAAAAATTTCCACCCTCGAGATGAGGTGGCAACAACCCCATGGTAAAAGCGTCTTTCGGCATCATATAGATTTTGATCCTTGGACTATCCACTACTTATTGTCAAATTTTCAAGCAAATCTATCCATTCTGTAAAAATTGCGAAGTGAAAAATTTCAGTTCCTGGACTAATTATACTTTTGGAGCTCTATAACTTCTGAACGGTTTACCTGATGTTGATCACTAAACATGAATTTGAAACGTATTGACAAGTAGTATCTGACCAGCATCCAAGATCGAGTATGATAACTGAACGTATTACAGGAATTATTGAGCTTGAAAAACCGTTTTTCCCGTAAGAAATAGATTTGATTATACTTATGAAGCCTATAACTTAAAAATTCGAATTTTCCCAGATATGAGGTATACACCGTTAGACGCGTCCTGAGTCCTTCTACAAACGCTCAGTTATTGGTGCAATTCGTAGGTTGAAATTTTGAGTAATTGTCGAAAAACCAAAATTTTCAAAGTTTAATTTTTCAGTTTTTTGGCTATGGCGAGCAGTGTGTATGTCTCAGCTTGATCGCTTAGGCGCCACTTGAAAGCTTAACTCAACCCTATTGATTTGGTGTATTTGCGGTTTTCCTGTCTTTCCTTGAACCTAAGATATATACGCCCAAAAAATATGCTATTTTGTATCTACCTAGTCCTCTAGCTGGCTTACGGGTAGTCAGAAGTCAAAAATTAGACCGGTTCTGAATCGGCCCTCACACCTTCTTGAAACACAGAAAAAAAAATTCAGATCGGTGTAACTTTTCCACACACATACATACATACATACATACATACATACATACATACATACATACATACATACATATCCACAAACATTTTCCATTTTTTAAATAAAAATTGAGTCATATTTCTGAGCTCGATAACTTTTGAATGGTATAACCGATTTTCAAAATTAAACATGCGTTGGAAAGGTAATGATCTGTGCTATCAGAAGCCGCAAAGGTCGGGCTTAAATTTTTGAAATTTTTGGGAGTTTTGGGGACGAGAACGAAAAACAGGCTTTAAATGGGAAGGGCCGTAAAATCCACACCCTTGGACCAAAATGGAGAGGTAACATATGGATGGACGAGTCTTTTCCTAAACTTTAAGATGGGATTTGGCCCAATTTTCAATTCAGTCAGGTTTAGAAAATCGAAAATTTCGTGTATATATAGTGTCGCTTGTAGGGGTGTTGTGCGCCACTGGTGAGAACTGTCGTTCTCTGTGGATATATATATATATATATATATATATATATATATATATATATATATATATATATATATATGTATATATATATATATATATGTATATATATAAATAAATAAGCAAAATCATTGGCTAATACTCGTAAAGTGAATGTGAATTTAGTTGGAAATATATAAAATGATGAAGGGTCATCATTCCATACATTTCTGTGCAACTATATACACCGGTGTTTCGGCCTATTTGGGCTTCGTCAGTATAGTGTAGCAAGTTAAAAAAGTTGTTTGTTAACTTGTAAAAGGATTACTACAGGAGCAAGGTTACCATTTTTGGTCAGATTGTTAGAAGACCCGCAGTCGCAAGGCTACAACTAACATTGCCAAGGAGGTAAGGCTACCTGAGGAAATGAAAAGCCATAACGTTATTAAATAAAATGATGTTGGATAATCGAGTACAAATATAAAAATAAATAAGCAAAATCATTGGCTAATACTCGTAAAGTGAATGTGAATTTAGTTGGAAATATATAAAATGATGAAGGGTCATCATTCCATACATTTCTGTGCAACTATATACACCGGTGTTTCGGCCTATTTGGGCTTCGTCAGTATAGTGTAGCAAGTTAAAAAAGTTGTTTGTTAACTTGTAAAAGGATTACTACAGGAGCAAGGTTACCATTTTTGGTCAGATTGTTAGAAGACCCGCAGTCGCAAGGCTACAACTAACATTGCCAAGGAGGTAAGGCTACCTGAGGAAATGAAAAGCCATAACGTTATTAAATAAAATGATGTTGGATAATCGAGTACAAATATAAAAATAAATAAGCAAAATCATTGGCTAATACTCGTAAAGTGAATGTGAATTTAGTTGGAAATATATAAAATGATGAAGGGTCATCATTCCATACATTTCTGTGCAACTATATACACCGGTGTTTCGGCCTATTTGGGCTTCGTCAGTATAGTGTAGCAAGTTAAAAAAGTTGTTTGTTAACTTGTAAAAGGATTACTACAGGAGCAAGGTTACCATTTTTGGTCAGATTGTTAGAAGACCCGCAGTCGCAAGGCTACAACTAACATTGCCAAGGAGGTAAGGCTACCTGAGGAAATGAAAAGCCATAACGTTATTAAATAAAATGATGTTGGATAATCGAGTACAAATATAAAAATAAATAAGCAAAATCATTGGCTAATACTCGTAAAGTGAATGTGAATTTAGTTGGAAATATATAAAATGATGAAGGGTCATCATTCCATACATTTCTGTGCAACTATATACACCGGTGTTTCGGCCTATTTGGGCTTAGTCAGTATAGTGTAGCAAGTTAAAAAAGTTGTTTGTTAACTTGTAAAAGGATTACTACAGGAGCAAGGTTACCATTTTTGGTCAGATTGTTAGAAGACCCGCAGTCGCAAGGCTACAACTAACATTGCCAAGGAGGTAAGGCTACCTGAGGAAATGAAAAGCCATAACGTTATTAAATAAAATGATGTTGGATAATCGAGTACAAATATAAAAATAAATAAGCAAAATCATTGGCTAATACTCGTAAAGTGAATGTGAATTTAGTTGGAAATATATAAAATGATGAAGGGTCATCATTCCATACATTTCTGTGCAACTATATACACCGGTGTTTCGGCCTATTTGGGCTTAGTCAGTATAGTGTAGCAAGTTAAAAAAGTTGTTTGTTAACTTGTAAAAGGATTACTACAGGAGCAAGGTTACCATTTTTGGTCAGATAGGTGTATTTTATTTTTATTGGTGTATTCGGCCTATTTTGTCAAATAGGCCAAAACACCGGTGTATATAGTTGCACAGAAATGTATGGAATGATGACCCTTCATCATTTTATATATTTCCAACTAAATTTTACATTCACTTTACGAGTATTAGCCAATGATTTTGCTTATTTATTTTTATATTTGTACTCGATTATCCAACATCATTTTATTTAATAACGTTATGGCTTTTCATTTCCTCAGGTAGCCTTACCTCCTTGGCAATGTTAGTTGTAGCCTTGCGACTGCGGGTCTTCTAACAATCTGACCAAAAATGGTAACCTTGCTCCTGTAGTAATCCTTTTACACGTTAACAAACAACTTTTTTAACTTGCTACACTATACTGACGAAGCCCAAATAGGCCGAAACACCGGTGTATATAGTTGCACAGAAATGTATGGAATGATGACCCTTCATCATTTTATATATTTCCAACTAAATTCACATTCACTTTACGAGTATTAGCCAATGATTTTGCTTATTTATTTTTATATTTGTACTCGATTATCCAACATCATTTTATTTAATAACGTTATGGCTTTTCATTTCCTCAGGTAGCCTTACCTCATTGGCAATGTTAGTTGTAGCCTTGCGACTGCGGGTCTTCTAACAATCTGACCAAAAATGGTAACCTTGCTCCTGTAGTAATCCTTTTACACGTTAACAAACAACTTTTTTAACTTGCTACACTATACTGACGAAGCCCAAATAGGCCGAAACACCGGTGTATATAGTTGCACAGAAATGTATGGAATGATGACCCTTCATCATTTTATATATTTCCAACTAAATTCACATTCACTTTACGAGTATTAGCCAATGATTTTGCTTATTTATTTTTATATTTGTACTCGATTATCCAACATCATTTTATATATATATATATATATATATATATATATATATATATATATATATATATAGAACTGGATTCGAAATCCGATGTATTTATCGACCGTGCAAGTATATTCTATAACACTATAAAACAGTGTTGAAATTATCGGGAAATGCGGTCTGTGGCTTAGATTGAAACTACATTTAATTCTGTTGAATTCGATATTTCGATGAGTATTTATTAATTTTTCATCTTCATCAGGAACAAACTACAAAATTAACTAACAGTTAGGTACAAACATAATATTACAATGATATAACTTACGAATTGTTGTAGGTATGTTATATAAAGCAATTTAACTTAAAGCTATGCATGTCGTTTCACGAGAACGTCGAGGGCGGCACTGAATCAGGTATCTTTTCTCACATGTGTTAAGGGCCAAAAGTTTCAATATCGAGCCATCTGTTTAATATTCTGCTATTTTTAGAATTTTAAAACATCAGACACAAGTAGATTAAGCGAAATTTACTGCAATGTTTTAAAATTCTAAAAATAGCAGAATATTAAACAGATGGCTCGATATTGAAACTTTTGGCCCTTAACACATGTGAGAAAAGATACCTGATTCAGTGCCGCCCTCGACGTTCTCGTGAAACGACATGCATAGCTTTAAGTTAAATTGCTTTATATAACATACCTACAACAATTCGTAAGTTATATCATTGTAATATTATGTTTGTACCTAACTGTTAGTTAATTTTGTAGTTTGTTCCTGATGAAGATGAAAAATTAATAAATACTCATCGAAATATCGAATTCAACAGAATTAAATGTAGTTTCAATCTAAGCCACAGACCGCATTTCCCGATAATTTCAACACTGTTTTATAGTGTTATAGTATATATATATATATATATATATATATATATATATATATATATATATATATATATATATATATATATATATACAGGGTGGTTCACCATATTCGCCTCGGTCTCTGTACGGAAAACCACTTAATATTTTAAAAAAATTTCTTCACAGAAATATACAGGGCCTTTAATACTACAACCTAAAAATAATGTGAATTATACAGGGTGCTCCAAAAAAGAGTGGTATATCAAAGTTATATTTTTTCTTATGGAATGCACTATATCTGATGACCTTAAAAAATAAGCTGTACTTTTATAAGGGTTCCCTATACCTAAATACAGGGTGTTTTGATTTATTTCGATTTTTATGAAAATGTAAGGTTTTAAAAAAAATAAATATCTACGAATCTACGAATCAGTAACAAATTCCTTCTTGGATCTTAATAATAGACTATTTATCATACTTAAACAGATGCTTGCTGAAACAAAATTTCTTACAGGGTGGTCAAAATATGAGATTGTTCTATTAACAAATTCAAGCTGTAATAACTTACTTATTTTAAATAGAACACCCTGTATCTTACTAGTGTATCGCGTAGAAAATTTACTTAGCTTTCAATTTATATTAGGGTTTCCTATACCTATCTTTTACAGGGTGGTCAAAATATTAGATTGTTCTATTAACAAATTCAAGCTGTAAAAACTTACTTATTTTAAATGGAACACCCTGTATCTTACTAATCTATCGCGTATAAAATTTACTTTGCTTTCAATTCTTATTAGGGTTACCTATGCCTATCTCCCTTCATTTTTGAAATATTTAAAGATTACCTAATTTGTAAGCTTTAAAAATTAGAATTAAGTACCTATCTCGTGGTTATGTACAACACATCACCAACACCGGCAATATACTTAAATATCTTAGTCAAGATACTTTCGTTAATAAAATTCATATTGTTATCATTTAATCACACAGAGTGTTCTTATTTTAAATGACATACTCGATATTCTATTCTTTATAATGGAAGATATTTAAAATCTCTTCAATTCCATGTAAACATTCTCAATACACATGTTATTCTGTAAATGTTAGTTCCCATGTTATTCTGTAAATACCCATTTTTACATATTTTTGTACAACAGGCTCGTTTTCGTCAAAGTAGCCATTGTATTTAATTGTCTGTAATTGCGATTCAAAGATTCAAACAAAAAAGTGGTGTTCTTAAATTTATTTAATAACCATTGGTTTAAGATATGGAAAATACTTATACGGAATGAAATATAATTTAAGTATCTTCCAGAATACGGCATCTAATATAGGGTATGCAGTTTAATATAAACATATTATTCAATGTCACATGTAGGCCAAAATCAACTAAAATAATACAACACTCTGTGTGATTACATGATAACAATGAAAATTTTATTATTGACAGTATCATGTCTAAGTATATTGCCGGTGTTGGTGATGTGTTGTACATAATATGTAACCACGATATATTTACTTAATTCTAATTTTTAAAGCTGGCAAATTAGGAAATCTTTAAATATTTAACAAATGAAGGGAGATAGGTATAGGAAACCCTAATAAGAATTGAAAGCTAAATAAATTGTCTATGCGATAGGCTAGTAAGATACAGGGTGTTCTATTTAAAATAAGTAAGTTATTGCAGCTTGAATTTGTTAATAGAACAATCTAATATTTTGACCACCCTGTAAAAAGATAGGTGTAGGAAACCCAATACAAATTGAAAGATAAGTATATTTTCTACGCGATAGACTAGTAAGATACAGGATGTTCCATTTAAATTAAGTAAGTTATTACAGCTTGAATTTGTTAATAAACAATCTCATATTTTGACCACCCTGTAAGAAATTTTGTTGCAGTAAGCATCTGTTTAAGTATGCTAAATAGTCTATTATTAAGATCCAAGAAGGAATTTGTTACTGATTCTTAGATTCGTAGATATTTATTTTTTTCTAAAACCTTACATTTTCATAAAAATCGAAATAAATCAAAACACCCTGTATTTAGGTATAGGGAACCCTTATAAAAGTATAGCTTATTTTTTAAGGTCAATTCAGTAATGCCATCAGATATAGGGCATTCCATAAGAAAAAATATAACTTTGATTTACCACTCTTTTTTGGAGCACCCTGTATAATTCACATTATTTTTAGATTGTAGTAATAATGGCCCTGTATATTACTGTGAAGAAATTTTTTTAAAATATCAAGTGATTTTCCGTACAGACACCGAGGCGAATAAGATGAACCACCCTGTATATATATATCAAACAGATGAAATAGAGAATGTGGAAAAATCCCCTTACGAACAATTCACACATCCACCATTTCGGGCTGGGAAAAATTTTTCGAATAGAATCAAAGATCCAAACACCAGTTCTTAGAAATGTGTTTCGCCCTCTTCAACCTCTCTGGGTTCATCGGTAAAGATGGGCCCAGATCGGTAAAGATGGGGTAAATATATATATATATATATATATATATATATATATATATATATATATATATATATATATATATATATAGTGGTTTGAAGTTTCAGCAAGTCGGTCATGTGAAATAAAATTCTATTTGTTATTTCTCAATATTATATTCTCAAATATTGAGAAATAACAAATAGAATTTTATTTCACATGACCGAATTGCTGAAACTTCAAACCACTATAACACAGTACGGTCGAAAATATTTGTACAAATATATATATATATATATATATATATATATATATTTAAAATAAGCATTCTAAATAGGTCAAAATGTTTAAGGTCATTACTTATGCTAAAGTAAAGAAAGTCTTAAAAAGATTACTAAAGATTTTTATTTTTGTGGAAATAGCCTTCGTTTTATTTTTCCCTTTTTCCTAAAAAATTCGAAAGAGTCCTATTATTTTCGTTGATCACTTGCTTAGTTTTGATGATATCAACTTCTTTCGGTGCTCATTTAATAGGTATTTCTGTATACTTTGACAAATGCATATTAAGTATATTTTATAAAATGCATCGTTTTCCTGTTAATTAGGCTTGAATATTTAGGCCGAAAAAAAAACATTCAATTACCTATAAATCACTTTGAATTAATAATGAAAGATTTTTCAAAGCTTTAATTTTGATAATGATCACTTTTTTGTAAACACTTACAACTTTTGAGTGATTTACAAAAAACCGCTTTAAAACATGCATTTTTTCACGAAAAATTAAAATCTTTGATCTTTAATAACTCAAAAAGTATTGATTTATTTGAATAACTTTATATATCAAATTCTGCTTATAATTTGTCCTTCTATCGATTTGTGGAGTTATTTTTTATAAAATAATTTTCACTTCCGAGAGGGGGCGGTATCCACCCTCAGGGTCAAGGCGCAAGGTGCCACCATGTCACCTTTGTTTCTTGAGGTATCCTCTAACCACTCACCAATTTTCGTGAAAATCGATTAAGGTTCACCGAAATTGAAGGTCATAATTAATTTTTACCTTCAGTGACTGCACTATACAAAAGAAATTGCAATCTAATGATCTAAATGCGCGTATTTTGGGAGCTCATAAATTATTAAACGATATGTAGTCGCCAAATTATTAATTTAATGCATTATAAGTACAACTCTCTCTTAAGCCGGGAAGATGGGGTAGTTTTCTTGCGAAGGGGTTGTAGCTTAATAATCGAAATGCTCGTGATTTCAGAGTTTATTCTTAGAATATATAAGCTATACGAATTATATCCGCGATACGATATATTTTAATTTTTTTCAGCATGTTTCTCTTAAGTTAAATCAATTAAAGGGTTGTTTGGGAGTGAAGGGG
The DNA here is from genome assembly GCF_917563875.1 of Diabrotica virgifera virgifera. Taxonomy (NCBI): domain Eukaryota; kingdom Metazoa; phylum Arthropoda; class Insecta; order Coleoptera; family Chrysomelidae; genus Diabrotica; species Diabrotica virgifera. Next base: position 64,816,316 of record NC_065451.1, read on the forward strand.
ATGAGCTCAAAAATCGAAACTATATAATTTCAAGAGCTCATAAATAGCTCGTAATTCTGCCGCAAATATAGATTCAATATCCCTATTTTTAAGTAGTGGGGGGGGGCTAAAATATTAAATTCCTGCTCAGTGTAACGAGCTTAAAATTTTCAATTTGCGGAATAAATCAGTGCTATTTGTTTTTTAATTTTTGCAAGGGGGGGCAGCTCAACAGGTGTGATTGATTCTATTTTTTTATAGTCAACCACTAGTCCAGGGTTGGGGAAACCTTTTCTTTCGTGTGCCAATATTTTAATAAAAATATAAGGAGGGCTAAGCTATTGCATTTTTGGTTATGTTGTTTACTAAAATAAAAATATTGATTTTTCGTAAACACTTTTATTGTCCAATATTACAAAATCAACGATTGAAATATAAAAGCAATAATATTTTGTTAACTAAAAAAAATCGTACAAAATAGTCTGATTAAGTACTTGAATCACTTATTTCTTTCTTCCTTTCTTAGAAAGAAACAAAGAAATAACACCAAAAAAATACTACGAGAAAAAAAAGGAAACATTATGAAGCTAAATTGAAAAATGTAGAGGAAAGCTACAAAAATAATCAAATTAGGAATCTGTACCAAGGGATAAAAAATGAGAAACGAGGACACCAACCTAAAGCTGTACATTATAAAGACAAAAATGGAGAAATGATTATGGGTGAACCAGAGATATTAGAACGCTGGAAGTAGTACTTTGATGAGCTTCTAAATGGACCTGAACAGACAGACGATAATAACGAGGAAACAAAGGATCTAGTAAATGAAATACAAAATCAACAGAGTGATGAGCAGGCTCACCACTATAAGCGAAATTCAGAATATTATCGATAAATTAAAAATGAACAAAAGTCCAGGAAACGACTGTGTAACGGCTGAAATTATTAAAGTTGGAGGAAATCAGTTAGTAGTTAAAATCCATAAACTAATTAATAATATATGGGAACAAGAAATACTACCTGAGGAATGGACAGAAGAAATACTGTGTCCTATTCACAAAAAATGAAATATGGCTGATTGTCAGAATTATCGAGGCATAGCCAACGGCGGATCCAGCAACCTTGCAAGGAGGGGGCAATGAAATAAAAAATTTTCTCGTCACTCGCATACGCAGGTTCTTTTTCGGTATGGGCTGTTAGTTTATTTTTCTTCATGTACCATGTCCTTTCAGAACGTTGGTTACTATCATAGCTATCTTAATTTTATTCACTGCCACCCTAAATCAACCACGAAGTGCTTTTTCGTCCTGGACTGCGTTTGCCTTCTATTTTCACTTGCATAATATTTTGTAGCAATCTATATTTGAAACTTCTCATTACATGTCCAAAATACTTCACTTTTCTCTCTTGATGCCTTCTATAATCTTAGTAGTCTTGCTGAGACGTTTTAGTATTGTGGAGTTTCGAATCTTCTTCAACCAAGATACTTTTAAAATTCTTCTATAGAACCACATTTCGAAAGCCACAAGGCGATTTAGGTAAGTAGATCGATTTTATTCACAGTCCAAGACTCGACACCATACAGTAAGACCGAGAACACATACTTTGGAGAAGGAATTCTGTTTTATGTTTCATTCCGTTATTCAGTTGTCAAGATGACACAAAACTCACTATTAATTTTTCAATCCTCATTATCTTTTTCTTAAAAAAAGGCGACACCAGGCGAAGTCTCAAGGAGGGGGCAATTGACCCCATTGACCCCCCTTGGATCCGCGCCTGGGCATAGCGCTGATAAACATAACTTATAAAATATTGGCTATATGCATATTAAAAACAGATTAACAACGAAGGTTGATAAAAGCATAGGAAAATATCAATGTGGTTTCAGAAAAGGCAGAAGTACTGTGGATCAGGTCTTCACACTACGAGAAATACAGGCTGAAAGTTACGAATATAATAAAGACACCATGGTTCTTTTCATTGACTTTAAACAGGCTTTCGATTGAGTCAAAAGAAGCGAATTATTCACAGCATTACAAGATATGGACGTGTGTCCAAAGCTTATTAGAATTATAAAATTAACTCTCCAAAGAACAATGAATAAAGTCACGATAAACAATACTACAACAGAAAGCTTTGAGGTCAAACAAAGAGTGCGGCAAGGTGATCCATTATCGTCTATAATGTTTAGCATATTACTAGAAAAGATTATACAGGAAGCAAATATTAATAGAACAAGTCTGATCTACCACAAAAAAGATCAGTGCTTGGCATTCGCGGTCGATCTAGTAATTATCTTGGCTAGGAGCAAAATAGAACTAATAGAAACAGTCATGAATCCCGAGGAGAAGGCATCAACCAAAGGATTGTATATAAATTAAGCAAAAACAAAGTACATATATGGAATGGACACATAAGCAATTCGTTCTGTACTTTTTTAGTAAAGTAGGCTTTAGTGCCTTGGAATGATGCCCTTTTCAAAAGTCATTATGGAAATAGAGAAATTTAAAATGAAAGTATGTAATTTGTAATCATAACTCCTAATAATGGTCATATATACTTATATTATTACATTACATATTACATTAAAACAATATTACTAGTAATAATTTACCTAATTATCGTATAAATAACTAGGTAATGTTTATTGTTGTCGTCAGTAGTAGTTGTGGGTATAGTTCGTTTTTAAAAAGACAAGTCACGGACTGATAACCTTTTCATACTTAAGCCTACTAAGGAAAATATTTCAACACACTCTAACATCTATAATATTAGCTGGACTGATGTCTGTCTCATACACCACATGCGTCTACATTGTAAGAACCCATTATCATCATAAACGCCATTTAAAGTAGGTGCATATATTTTATATTATGATGTCTCAGATTGATAGTGAAATATTAATAACATTAATTGAAGCGAGACCTGTTCATTGGGACAAAACAATAGAAATATATAAAGATAGAAACTTGACGAGAAATGCTTCGAATGGTTTATGCCGTGCACTTAACAGTGCACGAATTAATTTGAATTAATTTGACGAATTAGGCGATAAAGAAAAAAACACATTTTATAAGTACCTACAGCAAAATTAATTATATGTTACTGATAATAACAGTAATTAAAACTGCTAATTATATTATAATAAACTTTATTTTACATAGTTGCAATTAACGTTGAGTATAGAGGGTGTGAATATAAAAATATAAGTATAAATCGTATCTTTTTGTGTTAATAGGATGGACCCAATGAATTCGGTTCCTCTTATTTCTCTTTCTTCAACGATAAAGTAAACACAACGCTATAATTTGATATCGTATAAAATATACCTTTTATTCTACGAAATTATATTTAGATTTATAGGGTAAACAACTCGTTGAAACTGGAGTAGGGCGGAGGTCACGTCTTGTGTGAAATTATCTAAAAACAACATTTAAAACGAGGGAAACAACATTTAAAAATGAATGGATGACAGAGGGTCTTTTAAATTTTGTACATGAAAATCATAGATTGTAATGTTGTTCTGAAGCTGTTTCCTTGTAGAATTTTTATAATAAACTAGTCTAAATGGGAAATAAGTCACAATTTAACTAAAAATAATAAAAGGTAAGGTAAAGCTTTTCAATCCTAATAGCAACACTAATAATATTGAAAAATATGAAAAATATTACTAAAAGATTTTTAAATTGAAAACCTTATTGGTTCATTTCCCTGGTGACACCTCCAAGGCTTCTACAATATGCAAGCCAAATGGATGCTGCAGTGAAGACAAAAGGGAAGGAATTCTACACTATGCAATTCACAACCCTCGTCTGCAGCGTGGTAGAGTTCCAACGGAAAATTAACCTGGTTACTCTATAGGAGTAATACTAATATGTATACCATTTTTATTCAGTTGCAATTCGAAGGCAAAACAATCTTAATTTTTCACTTAGAATACGGAGCGCAGCACAGCACTCTGAATCGGCGATTTTCGACTCTTATTGGAGTCATCATCGGAGAGGCGTAGTCTTGCAGCTCCATACTCCGAGTGGCCAACCGTGAAAGTTTATCCCCACATTGCAACTATTGTAAATGGATTAGGTGACTAGCGTCATCTGGCAATTGAAAAGTAAAACTTTTCAATCCTAATAGCAACACTAATAATATTGAAAAATATTAAAAATATTACTAAAAATTTTTAAATTGAAAAACTTATTGTTTCATTTCCCTGGTGACCCCTCCAAGGCTTCTACAATATGCAAGCCAAATGGATGCTGCAGTGAAGACAAAAGGGAAGGAATTCTACACTATGCAATTCACAACCCACGTCTGCAGCGTGGTAAAGTTCCATTTTCACCAAACGTTCATCTGTTCTCTTATCGCCTTTTTCCACAGTTAGTACTCGATTGTCTCGTGAAACTTGGCTAGCTGCTTCGTGTTCCAAGGCAATAGCAAGTGCTTCGTCTAAAACTTTTGGTCTTGCTAGTCGTAAAGCTTTCTGTAGCTCACTATCTTTCAACCCATTGACGAAGGTATCTACCGCAATTTCTTCTAATACGCTGTTTGGCACCTCCGGATAAGCCAACCGCTCCACACGAGCCACATCTGCCTCAAATTCTTGCAGATTATCACTTGCTCGTTGACTTCTACTTCGCAGTTGTGCTTTATATACTTGTTGTAGATGGGCATCTCCATAGCGTTTTTCTAGACGAGTGAACCAAGGTCTGGTAAATTTTTCTTGACCCTTAGGAATTGACCTTAATATATCTGCAGCATCACCTCGTAAAGCAGCCGTCAAGGAAACAGCTTTTTCTTGTTCGTTTCAATGATTGGCGGTCGCAATAGCTTCGAATTGTCTAAGGTATATGGACCAAGAGGACTTTCCATCAAATGGTGGAAATTTGAATCTCAAATTATGCGACTTTTCGTCTCTCGGGTGTTCATCTTTCACTACAGGATCTAAAGCTACTGCATTAACTGACGGTTACACTTTTGTATCGGTTATCATGCTCTCTAATTCTTTGATCTTCTCTTCTACGGCTAAAACTACTGCATTAACTGAGGGTAGAACTTTCGTATTAGTTACCATAGTCTCTAGTTGTTTGATCTTCTCTTCTAACATTTCTTTATTGTCGTCTACACTTTTCTGTATCTTATCGAATGTTCTAGAAACTTCTTCAAATTTCTCGTCGTTCTGTCTACAAACGTCTTTAATTACTTGAGAAACACTTTCAAATGTCTCGTCGCTTTTCCTAGAAGTTTCATCAATCTTTTGAAAAACACTTTCGAATTTTCTAGAAGTTTCATCAATCTTTTGAGAAGCGTCTTTAATTCTTTGAGAAGTCTCATCGAATTTCTCATTATTCTTTTTAGAAGTTTCGTCGATCTTTTGAGAAACACTTTCGAATTTCGATAAGATTGCTTGTTCTGCTGACTGGAAGCGGAACGTCTTTGGGTCATCTCCATTCTTCTTGAGGACCTCCTCGAGTCGTGCTTTCAGGACTTTCTTGGACCCACTGGCATCTAACTCATACTCTTCCAATTGTTCACGGAGCTGTTTTAAGGAAAGTTCTTCTAGAAACATCTCTGGTCTGCACACACGTACCTTTCAAAATGTTTTTTAAAAGTCTTTCCGAATACTGAACAATATTAACGCACTTTAATTTTTTTCCGACGAATAAAGTTCAAAAGTCTTGTAGAGTCACTTTTATTTTATTTAAAACAACTTATAACCCGACACCTGACCCCACTGTAACATTCAAACGAGCGTTCGTATTTATTTACGATTTTATTATTTATTTATACAAGTTTTCTTTACAAATATCTAGCTTAAACTAAACTTATTTACAAAATCCGTCCTTATTTATAGCCCATCCGTTATTCTGGAACAATCCAGACTTCGCCCCCCTCTAGCTATTGTGTGACCTTCCACAGACCGCGCGTAGATTCCACGTATATCGTGCTTCCGCCAGAATATGCTCGGCTTACGTCTCGAGGTGGGTTGTTACTTGCGGTCGGTGATTAATTATTTGTTACAATATGTATACAAAACATTAAATTATGCAAATAGGTGTCTGTAATTACTAAAAACTAATACAAGGGCATGCATATTATGTTATTTACAACACAATTATTACAATATACGTAAGCCGTACATACATTTTTCTGTTTTAATCGAATAACTCCTCAATAAAGGCGGATCCACATCAATAAAAAATTGTTTTGTACGTTTAGGCTATTGATTATGTATTTTAGAAAGGAACTACAACGTTAACTGGATTTTATTGCTACATATAGTCAATGGACCTCTAAGTATGAAAAAACCGCGGAGTGTTACCATTTAAAGGAGTGCGTTTTTTGAGAAAGGGGTGAATTAGTCCTTAGGCACAGCAGTGGCGGCTTGTCCTATGAGGCAGGTGAGGCAGTGTCTCACCACTATATCGATCGACTATTTACGTTATTTCGTTGTTTTATCAGTTCTTTACATATAATTTAGCTTTTTGAAATTTCCCAAATACCTTTATTTTTATGAAAAAAATTAAAATCGGTACGGCCCTGACTCTTTATCTTCTTATATATCCGTCTTCCACGTGCCATTCCAACTTTCTCAAATCATTACAGTTGAAGCTAGCCTCACACCATCTGCAACAGTATGGGATAACGCCAACAGTAAAACCGGCAAAATTTGAAAAATGTGTCACCGATTCTAGGAACAAAATTCATCCATCCTTGAGGCTTGCCTCAGGCTCCGCGCAACGGAATAGGAATAGCCGAACGGCCTCAGGCTCCGCGGATCGGAATGGGAATAGCCGAACTGAAATGACTAAATAGTTCAAGCACAAGTCTATTGCAGATCATAGCGTTCTATGTACACGCGGTATATACGAATGGATTATTATATTTTAGAAGTTTGATAGTTTGAAGTCTGATAATTTGGTCTTTTGAAAGATAGAGGTGGGACCTAACGTTCCAAAATAATAGTGAATTAATAAAAATTTATTTTTAAATCTAAAATACGGTAAATTTCAACAACACTGAGAAGGGTCACGTCTCCGCAGAGTCGACCTGGACGGGGCACTTAGCGCGGTGTTGTATAACGCACAATTCAAAAAGAACTGGTATTGATAGGTGAATAAGGGTTTCGTCTCTGAGCGGACGAAGCAGAATATACTTTCTACGCTAGTTTCGATAAACGACTCATTACTGGGGGAAAGCGGAGCACAAAGTAAAATGTCGTCCGACGAACTGAAGGACGAGGGCAAGAGAATGCGAAAAGGAGATGAAGAGGGGGAGAAAGGGGACGTGAAGAAAAGTAGACAGATGGATACAACTACAAGAAAAGGAAGCGGAGTCGAAAGAGAAGATGAGATGATGGAAATACTAAAACAATTGGCCTTGAATGTGAAGGATATTAAAGGCCGCGTCTCACCATCAAATAATTTGATCAAACAGTTTGAGCAAACTCCGGAAGTACGTCAAAGTGACGTCACAATTGCAGTTTTTTTTGAAATTCTAAAAATCTGTGCTCTCACTATCAGTCTAGTTTGATCAAATTTTTTGAATTGAGTTGTCTAACTTGTTTGTACTTTATTTAAAATTAAAATTTTTCATTATTATCCACAATGAACACTCAGGATGTGACGTCACTAACTGTCACTTTCAGTTTGCTCAAACCAGTTTGATCAAATTATTTGATGGTGGGACGCGGCCTTAAAAGTGAGCAAAGAATTTACGGAGAAGAGCTAAAAGAGCTAAAAGAGCTGAAAATCAAAAGTTGAGGGAAGAAAATGAAGCTATTAGGAAGGAAAGTGAGCAGACAAAGAAGCAAGTACGAGAATTAAGTACTAGACTAGATTACCTAGAGAAAGAGAAGAAAAAGGATAACGTGATCGTAACCGGTTTGGATATAGATGCTGAGGAGCCAGAGATGCTGAAATTGGCTATGGGAAAAAAGGTAGAAGAAACTTTACAAATACAAGTAGGGATTAAATCAGCTCTTAAGATAGGAGAGAGAACATGCCTGCTGCAGCTAGAAAACCAAGAGGAAAAGGAGAAGCTAATGAGAAACAAAAGAAAATTAAAAGATTATAAAGAATAAAGCATTTTCATAAACGATGATTTGACAATAACTGAGAAAAGAATGCAAGAGGAAATAAAGGAAAACGCACAAGAGGCCAGGAGAGAAGGTAGAACAGTAAAAAGGAGGTTTCGGAAGATCACAATAGATGGCAGAGTATGGAGATGGAACCGCACAAAACGGAAGCTGGACCCACCAGCAAACTAGAGCTGAGCAGCAGGGATGGATCAAAGGGTAATGTAACTATGGCAATGGATGAGGACACGAAAGGATTATTAATAGGGGAAGCAAAAGTAAGAAGAAAAAAGGTCATTTAAGCACACTCCGGATAGGTTCCTGGAACATGAGAAGTATTTATGAAGCAGGCGCCCTAAAACATATAGTGTCAGTGATGAAGCAGTACAAACTGGATATCCTGGTAATGCAAGAAACAAAACAAAAGGAAACTAGTGTAACAATGATAGACAACTACAGCTTTTTCAGTAGTGGTGGCGAAGACCGGATGTTGGGAACTGGTTTTATAGTTAGTGACCGGCTGCAAAGTGCGATAGTGGAGTTCGAGCTCATATCTGAACGGATTTGTAGGTTGAGACTAAGAGGTAAGACTAGAAAACTAAGTCTAATAAATGTGCATGCTCCCTCAGAGAATAAAGACCAACATGTAAAACAGGATTTCTATGGTAATATTGAAATTATATATCAGGGTTGGCCAAACTCCTTGATAGTTCGAGCCATTCTTCAAAATTTGAAATTTCTCGCGAGCCGCAATTAAACTATTATTTAAAAAGTGTAAAAATGTATCAAATTTTTCTCTGTCTGAAAATATTGTCTTTACCACCCTCTCTTCCTCTCATCTTACCACATGACCTACCCATCTTATCTTAGCTTTTATGTCTGATGATGTTTTCAGTATCATACACAGTCACCAACTCAGCTTTGCGACGCTTTCTCAACTCTCCGTCAATTCATCTCTTTGAGGGCCAGCTCCAGATATCATTCTAAAAAATTTCCTTTCAAATACCAGCAGCTTATCATTTAATTCCCACTGATGTATAATCCATGTTTCACTTCCATATGTAAGAATTGGGCGAATAATTGCCATGTACACTATGTACAGTCTTAATTTAGATTGTCGTTTTAGCAGCTAAGATCTTAATAATGATGATATGACCTGTTTTTCTATGTGGTTGTCATCTGTGATTACCGCCCTTAGATATTTAAACTCTTTTACTACTTCGAAGTTGTGGTCATTCATAGTTATGTTCTGCCTAACTCTTTATCTTGGACTTTTGGTTACTAGCATCTATTTCGTCTTCTTTTCATTTATTCGAAGGCACAAACTACTTGTTTCTTCCTCAAGTTGTGAAAACGCCTCTCTCCCGTCTCTTGTAGAATAAGCGGCTGCACCTAGATCATCAGCAAAGGCCAACAATAGTTTTGATCCTCGATTTACAAATCGCTCTGTCAACTCAGATGATATTTTACGTATCATATTCTAAGGCCAAATTGAATAGCAACGGTGATAAGGAGTCTCCTTATCTAAGTTCTGATGTTACACTTATTCTTTTATATTTGTTGTAAGTAATTTAAGACATTTTGAAACACAAGAATTAAAAGAAATTCAGGTACAGTTATTGAGAGCCACAAATAATCCTTCAAAGAGCCACATGTGGCTCGCGATCCACAGTTTGGCCACCCCTGTTATATATAATCAAATTCCAAAATATGATATTAAAATTGTAATAGGTGATTTGAATGCCAAAGTGGAGAATGAAGAGATGTACCGAAAAACTACTGGAGGTAAAAGTAAACATGACGAAAGTAACGAGAATGGGAAGATGCTGGTAGGCTTTGCGCAAGAGAACAACTTGAGAATTATGAGTACTTACTTCGACCACAAGAAAATCCACAAGGAAACATGGATCGCTCCAGACGGCAGAACACGCAACCAAATCGACCACGTCCTAGTGGAGAGTAAGCATGCGAAATTAATAACAGATATTAGAACTTACCGAGGAACAGACGCAGACTCGGATCACATACTAATGATTACGAAATTAAGAGAAACTATCCCAAAGGTCAGAGAACAGAGAATAATAAATAAAAAATATGACGTTGCCAAACTAAAGAAAAAAGAAACCGCCGAAAACTTCCAGACAGACGTGACAGCAAAAGTACTTCAGAGCGAAGAGCAAGGTGACATTGAAATGGAGTGGGGAATGATAGAAGACGCTATGAAGGAAGCAGCTCAAAAGCGGTTGGGTCAAGTTAAAAAGGGGAGCGACAAAGAATGGTTTGAAACCGATTGCAAGAAAAGTCTTAATATACAGAATAAGGCAAGACTAAAATATATGGATAAACCAAGTGAAGAAACCAGGAATGAATATGAAGCATCGAGAAGAAATGCGAAAAAAGTGTGTAGGAGTAAGAAAAGGGAGCATATGGATAAAAAGCTTCAAGAGATTGAAGAGCATTATATTAATAAAAATGTAAGAAACTTCTACCAGGAGGCTAAAAGGAGCAGTGACCAATGTGCAAGAAAACAACTACTACAAGAGCAAGGAAGGGCACCTAATAGGAGATAAGCAGGGGAAGCTAAGTAGATGGGAGGAGCATTTTAGAGAGCTACTTAATGAAGAACCTGATGGAAGTGATGAGGAACAAGAGGAAATGGTAGAGGAAGTCAGAGGCCCGGCGGAAACAGTAGAGACTCCAACCGGGGAAGAAATAAGAGAAATCATACATAGTATGAAAAACAACAAAAGTGCAGGCAGCAATGGTATTACTGCAGAATTAATCAAGCATGGGGGAGAAGCACTTATAACGCGAATATGTAGCCTGTTGACGAAAATCTGGGAGGGAGAGGAAATGCCGGAAGTATGGAGAGAGGCCTGTATAAGCCTGATGGAAGGTGTAATAAATAAAACAAATACAATACTATATTAAATAATTATTGTATGTTTAACAAGTATCTTAGTTCACATTTTTACATGCCGATAACATGTAACGCTAACCTAACAAGTAACAACAACCCTGCACCTAACCTGTCACTGTCACCTCGCTGTCAAGTCATCTTGTTACCAACATGAATAATATGAATCCTAACTCTGTATCATACAAGGCCATAGTATGTCCCATTCATAAGAAGGGAGATAGAGCAGTGTGTGAAAACTATAGGGGTATCACTCTCCTAGACGTAACATATAAGGTACTCGCCAGAGTCGTAAGAAGCAGACTGGAAAGGCACTTAAACGAGCAGGTTGGTGAATACCAGGAGGATTCAAAAAGGGCCGATCCACCATAGATCAAATATTCGTATTGAAAATGATTCAGAGCAGTACATACGAGCAACAGTTAAAGAGCAGATCCTCTTTATAGATTTCAAACAAGCTTACGATTCTGTGATAAGAAGGCGTTTGTGCCAGGCCCTAAGAGTACTGGGAATTCCGGAAAAGATGATCAGACTCGTAAAAATGACCTTAGTGAAGACCGACAACAGAGTAAGGATAGAAGGAAGCCTATCAGGAAAATTTGAAGTTAAAAGGGGATTAAAGCAGGGAGATCCGCTGTCCACAGTACTTTTCAATTTCTTGTTGGAGGCGATATTGAGAGAGAGTGGAATACGAACGAAAGGTATGATCTTTGACAACAGAAACCAGGTTCTGGCCTTTGCGGACGATGTAGTGCTAATGGCAAAAACGGAAAGGGAACTGCTGAGGATTTTCAAACTCTATGAAGTAAAGGCTAAGCAGTATGGACTCAGAATTAATGAGCAAAAAACAAAGTATATGGAAATGGGACAGACCTCAGATGAAGACACAACTGAAAACTACCACAAACAACGAGAATAAAGAGTATTGCTTCAAAAAGGTGACGGAGTTTGAGTATCTAGGAGTAACGCTAACAAGGGGAAGAAAGCCAGGAAATTGAAAAAAGAATCTCGAGAGGAAGAAAGACAGTCGGAGCCCTACAGAAACTACTAAGAGACAAAAACATCTCCAGAGAGGCAAAATTAAGACTCTATAGAACAGTGATCCAGCCAACAGTTCTTTACGGGAGCGAAACATGGGTCATGAATAAAAACCAAGAAATATGCTGAACATCTGGGAGCGGAGTGTCCTAAGGAAGATATTCAAGATTCCAAGATTTTTTAAAGAAAAACCTTATTAGACAAGCATTGGTTGCACCGTACCATATATATATATATATATATATATATATATATATATATATATATATATATATATATATATAATCATATCCCTTCTACCATACAATGGTGTAGGGTTGCAATATTAATCTACCAAATTAATATATCTAGTTTTACATAGGTACTTACAAATATACAAATTACACTTTTACATCTAATTCTACATTTCTAAAATTAATTTCATTAATTCTATAAAAGTATCAGTTATCTATATACAAATTTTTTCCACTCTTTTCTGTCTTGTGCTATCGCTTTGGCATCTGTCCAGTTTGATCTTTTCTTTTGCAGAATGGCTCCTATTGCTTTATCCCATGTTTGTCTGGGTCTTCCTCTCTTCCTATTTTTTGATATTTTTGCTTCCCATACTCTTCGAACTGGTCTAGTTTCTTTCATTCGTTGTAGATGTCCCCACCAACATAATTGTCTTTGCTCTATATACTCCAATGTGGATGGTATTTTTAACTCTTCTTATGTCTACATTCCGTAGTCGGTCTAATTTAGTGACGCCTTTTACTCTTCTCAGGAACTTCATTTCCATGGCTTGGATCTTGCTTTTTTGTCGGTTTGTTAAGACCCAAGATTCGCTGCCGAAGGTTAGTACTGGTCTATAGATTGATTTGAACACTTTTATTTTTGTTTCTCTTGAAATTTCTTTTCTACTGATAAATTTTTTATTCATTGTATGGTACAGCTTTATTGTTTTGTCTATTCTATTGTTTACTTCAGCATCTTGAGTGCCTGCCTGGTCAATTATTACACCTAGATAAGAGAAAGTTTTCACTTGTTCAATTTGTGTTCCTTCAATTTCTATTCTTAGCTCCTGTCTCTCTTCACCGATCTGTAGTACTTTGGTCTTGCTTTTGTTTATTACCATTTCATTTTCGATAAATACTCTGTTCCATATTTCAATGTTGTGTTGTAAATCTTTTTCACTTCTTGCAATTAACACCAAGTCGTCTGCAAACACTCCTTCTGATATTTCTACTCTACGAAGATATCTGTGTCCAGCATTTAATTTTCTGCTTTCTATTGTGCATCTTTTAATTATTTGGTCCATAAACAATATAAACAGCGTTGGGCTAAGAGCTCCGCCTTGTCTTAGTCCTCCTGTTACTGTGAAAGTGTTTGATCTATTGTTGTTACTAATCACCGAGTTCACATTCTGACTATATATTTTCTGGATGATTCGTATCATTTTATGTCCTACACTTTTCTCTCTTAGCACTTTCCACACTCTCTGTCTGGGTACTTTGTCGAAGGCCTTTTCTAGGTCTAAGAAGGCTAAGTATATGTTCTTTTTCTCTTGAAGCGCTTTTTCGCCTATTTGTTTTAGCGTGAATATATGATCTTGTATGCTCCTTCCGCTTCTGAAACCACTTTGTGACTCGTCTAGTGTATCTTCCGCGATTATTCTTATTCGTTTATCTATGATTTTCTCTAATATTTTCATGGATACACATAGCAATGTCAATCCTCTGTAGTTATTACATTCTCTTTTGTCACCTTTCTTATGTATGGGAACTATCAATGCGGTTTTCCAGTCCTCTGGTAATATTTCATCTTTCCATACTTTATTCATTATTTCTAGTAGTATTTCAGTACCTTGTTGTCCCATGTTTCTTATTATTTCCACCGTTACTTTGTCAATTCCCGGAGCTTTTCCATATTTTAGCTGTTTTATGGCTTCTTGTAGTTCTTCTAATGTTATTGGTTCTTCTACATTTTCTTCAGGTGTTTCTTCTGGTTCAGTATTGGTTTCTGTATTGTTGTCATGGTTCAATAGTTCTTCAAAGTATTCTTGCCATCTATTCATTATTTGAGTTGGTTCTGCTAATAAGTTTCCATTTTTACTCTTAATATTGTGTACTTTTTGTTTGTTCTCTGTTCTTAATGTTTTTAGTGTTCTATAGAAGAGCTTTTGATTACTTTTACTGTCTTGTTCCATTTTATCACCAAATTTTGTCCATGTTTCCTTTTTAGCTGCAGTTACTAGTAGCTTTACTTTTTTTCTTTCATTTTTATAAATGTTGTAGTATTCGTTTGTCTTGTTTTGCAGATATTGTTTCCATGCTTTTTTCTTAGCTTTTACTTGTGTTTTTATTTGTTCTGTCCACCAAGCTGTCTGTTTTTTCGTGGGATTTGTTTTACTTATTCCGCATACTTCTTTAGCTGAGTCTAGTAATAGGTGTTTAAACCAATTCCACGCTTGGTTTATATTCTCTTCGTTTCTATTTTATTATTGAGTTTTTCGTTTACTTTCTTCTCATAGTCTCTTGCTGTTTCTTTATTTCTGAGTTTATAAGTATTAATTGTCTCCACCGTTACCATTGTTTGATTATCTGGTCGATTAACTTTTATGTCTATTGTTTTCTCTCTTATCTTTGCAACAACCATATAGTGATCACTACCTATTTCTGGGCCTCTATGTACTTTAGTATTCATAACTTTTTTTATGTCGTTGCTTTCAACTAGTACATAGTCAATTATGGATTTTTCGTTACGGCTCTTTACTTCTCTTGTGTACATATGGATATCTTTGTGCTTAAAAATGTGTTAGTTATAATCAAGTTGTGGATAATGCAAAATTCAAGCATTCTTCTCCCATTATTATTTCTAGTCTGCTCTCCATACTGTCCTATGCATCTTGTGTATAACTCATCTCTTGTTCCAACTCTACTATTGAAGTCGCCTATTATGTATATCTCTCCTTTAGCGCTTTCTGTTATCAGTGTCAACTCATACCAAAATTCATCTTTGTTGTATGCTGTGTCGTCTTCGTTTGGGCCATAAACTACTATTACAGTTTTTATGCGATTATTCTCTGTATTATTAATTTCGATACTCAATATTCTTTCGGACCATGCTTTCCAATCACCTATTTGTTTCTCCATACTTTTATGTATTATACATCCTACTCCTGCAGCTGCTCTTTGATCTTCTCGGACTCCACTATATATCATTGTGTGTTCATTCTCTAATTTTATTTCACCTTTACCTTTTTTCTTAGTCTCAGTTATTGCTAGTATGTCTACTTCCGTTGTTTCAAATTCTTCTATTAGTTCTATTTCTTTCCCAGTTATACTTTTAATATTCCATGTTCCAATTTTCCAATATTCACCTTTATTTCTTCTTTGCTTTGATGTTTTGGTTATGTTTGTATTACTGCATGCATTTACCATTTTCTTGTCCTTGTTCATAGCCAGTTCCGTTCCTTTATTTTCGGTCCGGCAGTTAGATTAAATTTTTTGTGGCCTTATTGCTTATTAGATTTTTATTGAGCTCAAGTTTTTCTTGAGATCTATTCCAGGTCCATAGTTCATCATTTATTATGAGTTTATTATATCTAATAATGACTTTATTACCTTTGGCTCGTTCTTCTTTTCCTTTTTCTCTTATATTTTTTTGTATTTTCCTCTCGTTGTAAGTTAAATCATCATCAATGAATATGTTGAATTCTTTTACTTGCTTATATTTTTTCTTATTTTGCAGTATTTTTATTTTGTCTTCGGTGGTATTCATTTCTACTTTGCAAACGTTATTTGAGAGTTTCGTAACCTTTTTAATTTCTGCCTGAACTCCTAAGTGCGATACTATATTATTGGATATTTGTTCTTTCATCTGGTTATGGTCATCTCCAATTATTTCTAATCCTTTAATAATGATATTGTTTTTTCTTTCTCTTTTTTCTGCAATTTCTATTTTCTCATGTAGTTTCTCTATCTCCTTTTTCATCTCAGCATTTTCAGTTTTAAGATTAATTATTTCTTCTCGATATATTTTCATGTCACACCTCATCTCTTTAAATTCTGATAGCATTTGTTTAAATTCCGATAACATTTCTTTCATCATTTCTTCCATTTTGTTGGACTAATAGTGTTCCGCCACTGTGTAGGTTCGATTGTATCTCTATCGATTATCAATACTGTTTTGTTCTTATCATTGACTTCCCCGCTCCCCGCTTCGCACTGTTCGACTGTTCCCTCTGTTCAACATCGCGGAAGGTCACAGCACGAGTTTGTCAATAAAAATAACCTTTAAATAAGAACTTTTACATACCAATTTTTGTCCACAAAATTATGTTTGTCTGCTGCTTACTTCCTTCTTAACAATATTCACTTTTGTGTATTTATTATTACTCGATAGGTCTCAGTAGATTTGAGTTTGATATCAGAGCGATAAATACACGTCAACAACGCACCATTAGCGTCAGGGGCGGCTCTAGCTCACCTGCCGCCGGGGTGCAAACTCTTGTGTGCCGCCCCTTCTGGGCGATAAGTTGAAGGAGGTTACAGCCTAGAAAATAAGACTTATTTCCTATATACCGTGAAGAAGGTGAACGACATAAGGGAAGCTAGATAGGTAGAGAACTATTCTTAAAATAAACCAAACAATTTTATTTATTTAGTTATATCACAATTTAATAACATCAGATATATATTTAATTAAATGAAAAGTAAGTCACATATGTATATACATATTATGTACCAGATGTAAAAACAAATTATAAAAAATTACGTACTTATACCTATATCCGAATACATACTTATGATAATAATACACATCTTGAAATAGGTAGGTATTATTTAATGTTTGACCATATTTTTCAAAAGCTAAAATCAATTTTTCTAGATTTTCGGATAGCAAATTCTTTTATAATGTCATTAATATCTATGTCAACATCATTTTCAATGCTTATTATAGCTAGATTTGAAAGCCTTTCTTGTGTCATACTAGACCTTAAATAGTTTTTTATAATCTTTAATTTGGAAAATGATCTTTCACCCTCAGCAACAGTAACCGGTAATGTTAAATAAATACGTAAAGCAATCGACAAATTTGGAAATGTGCTAATCAAGTTATTTTTAAATAAATATCCTAAAACATCAATTGCAGAGGAGGTAGATTTTAAATAGGTCGGTAAAATTTCAATTTCATTCAGCAAATCGACTGCATTTATATCAGAATGCTTAGTTTGAAAATCTGTCAATTTATTTTGCAAATCCGCGCAATACTTTAATTTATCATTTGAATTTAAATTTTTAAAAGCATCAAGGTTGTGTAAAAACGAAAAACAGTTGTTGTGATCACTTAACAATTCGAACCTTTCATCTAATTTAGTTATGGCAGTGTCTAATAAAAAAAAGTAAAAATTTACTTTAAAGTGTAACTCTGGATTTTCTATAGCGTCATCTCTTCCTTCATAATTAAACATAGGTCTTCGTTTTCTAGGTCGTACAGTGCCAACTGCTGGAAAACTAATTTCGCAGTCTAATTCTTCAGCAATAATTTTTGATTCATTAAGCATTTCTTTATAAGCTAAGTCTGTACGACATTCAGTTAAATATTTTTTTACTTCTTCTAACATTTTAGCAGCCTCTGGAAGTATCACAGTAGATTTCTGCATAATTTTGCTTACAGTATTAATTTTTAATAAAATATTATACCAAGTTACCAAGGAACAAACAAATTTGTACGACTTTATTTTTGAAATCAAAGAATATGCCAAATTTTTTGTGTCGTTATCTTTATTTGAATCACTATAAATAAAGAACAAAGCATCATAAATTTTTTCTAAATTAAAACGAAGGGCTTTCACAGCATCAATGCGGCTTTCCCATCGTGTATCGGAAAGTGATTTTAGAGTTAAAGTAGGCAGTTCTTTTTTTAAGACTTGCCAGCGCGATGTTGATGCCGAAAAAAATACATATAATTCTTGGACAATGGCAAAGAAATTTGTAACTTCCAAAGAACATTTTGCAGCATCATTTACAACTAAATTAAGACTATGCGCTGCACATGGTACATAAAATGCTCTAGGATTTATATCCAAAATTTTTTTTTGTAAGCCAATTTTTTTGCCTTTCATATTGGCACCATTGTCGTAGCATTGGCCGCGCATGTCATTAATATCAATATTTAAGCCTTCCAAAAAATTCAATAAAAACGTCATTAATCCTTGTCCAGTTGTGTCAGTAACAGAGCAAAATCCAAGAAAATGCTCTCTTATCTCAACATTTTTTGTTAAGGGGTTAAGATAAACAAATCTAAAAATTATTGTAATTTGCTCTTCATGACTTATGTCAGGTGTACAATCTAAAATTATAGAATAATATTTACAATGTTTCAGTGTGTTAACAATGGTGTTTTTGATATTTTCTCCTATTACAGTTATCAGTTTATTTTGAATGTTATGACCAAGATAATGAGGCATATTGCGGTGTTCAGCTTTTTCAATGCGATTAATGTGCTCTGCTAAAACATTGTCAAATTTTGAAACACTTTCTATTAGTTTTAAAAAGTTTCCATTATCATTTTGAAATATCTTTTCTGTATGCCCTCTAAAAGCCAAATTTTGTCTAGCCAAAAACTGAATAATGTATATAATTCTTTCAATAACTGCCATCCACCTTTTTTTTTCACGGTCCATTTGGGCCTGATTAATCGAATCTACAGTTCTTCCTTTCATTATATTTTGTTTTAAATCAACATATTGTCTCACACTTTGAAAATGTGCTACACTTTTTTCATGTCGTTCTATATTTCTCGATAAATGACGCCAATCTTTGTAACCTATTTCATCATTAAAAGCATTTATTGCACTGCTAAATAGTTTACAGTAAAAACAAAACACAGAATCACTAGATTTAGAATAAACGAGCCAGTCCCGTATAACCGTTTCATTATTTCCTAGTTTCTTAAGAAAATACGTAGTTGAAAATGATCGATTAGAATCATCTAATGGAAATGTAAAATTTTTTATTTGTACCGGACCTATTTCAAGTAGTGAGAGCTTGACATTATCTGAAATACTTTGTGGCCAAAGGGCAGGATCTGTCAATGAATCGATGATATTCGCATTCATTACTGAACTCGAATTATTACTGATATGATCAGAAAATGCAGTAGTTGTTACCGAGGCTGCTGCGGTCGGTGTTAATGTTGCTTCCGATGCTGACGTTGCTGAAATTTCTTCCATCGGAGTATCAGTAGAAGTTTCAGTAACACCCATCATTGTATCTTCAACAGTTTTTTCGAAAACTGGATTCATATCTGAACTTGTTGATGGTCCTGGTTGAACTTTCTGAAGAAACTTGCTTATAGAACTCGTGCATTTTTTCACTTTTTCTTCTTTTTCCAGTTTCCGTTTCCGATATTGGAAACCAGAAAGTTTTTGTCTTCCATCAGCCATCTGCAATAATTTAAAAAAATAAATAAAAATACTACAATCCTCTAGCCAGACGTGAGTTTCATTAATGTACAAAAAGAATTGTTTTACAGTCCTCGTTTAATAGGTAGTAACTTTAATAACATTCTTACCTTGAGTTTGACGATGCTGTATCTCTATGGGCACTTCTGCGGTTTTTCAAAACTCACGACACTGTACTATTTAATCAAGTAAAGTTAAAATAACGTAAAGCAGGAACTCAAGAAGTCACTGGTTTAAATTCAAATTTCAGATAGAAACTAAAAATTTTTTAAGAAAACCGATTTTTATAAACTTTGAAAGGCGGTCCTTTCCCCATTAAACCAATGGGACTCCTATTTCTTTAATTGTTAAAATGTCTCCTCCCATCTAAAGGGTTCCTAATTTTCGTAGAGAGAAAATATATCAACGTCATCTATTCTACGTAAATAGATATTTAATACAAAAGATTTTTTACCATTTTTCAAAGGTTTACCGAGAAGGATTGACCTTTTTTTGGTAACAACTTCCGCTCGAACACATTTAAGATTCACAGACGCCCCCCTGTTGATTCAGTTCTAAGAAGCTTCCTAAATTGAGTATTTTCTAAAAACTTTCAGATTTGTTCACGCCGAGACAGTGGCGTACACTTTAAAGTAGGCTATATAATATACAGCATATTAAGTGTAGGTAGGTACATCTTAGTAAAAAAGCGTTTGTGCATATGCGTATGTAAACATGGAACTTGTCATTCGTTATGATCCAGCTGCCGCCCCCTATAACCTGCCGCCCGGGTGCCGTGCACCCCTTGCACCCCCGCTTAAGACGCCACTGATTAGCGTACCTATTCTATACGGTTATTCATTAGGTACGGTACCTATGCACCGTACCATACAAGTAGTAATGGGCAAGCGGAACGCATGGTATAAAATGTAAAAAATGCACTTAAGAAAATGACAGATAGCAATGAAAAAACCAACATATAAGTAGCATTGCACAGATATCTCCTTACTTAGCACATTACACCCCATTGTGCAACAGGGAGACTCCCCTTCGAAATATTAATGTGGCGGAAGTTAGGCTCACTTTTTGATCGTCTACTGCTTGATTTTAGGAAAGAGCTGCTATCCAAGCAAGAGATCAAATATCCTAATGAAGCAGGGCCCAGATTTTTCACGAAAAGGAGACTGTATTTGCAAGGTCATTTACTCCTGGTCAAAAGTGGCTTCCTTCCAAAATAATTGAAACCACCGGACCATTAAGCTACAAAGTTCAAACACCTGATGGTAAAATTTTACGTCGTCATTGTGACCAAATAAGAACTCGTGTATGCGACCAGGAAACCACAGACGAAGTTACACCGTCAACCTCGCGTAATAGACGTCAACGTTACGCGTAAGATACGCGTAACTCCACAACAGCTTTTTCCGCATCCTAACGATTTGGTAGATCTAGAACCAGAACTTGGAGAGCAGGTCTCGGAAGTCAAGAAGCCACCCGCTCGAATAAGAAAACCTCCAAGGTATTTGGAAGACTATGCTGAGTAAATTCATCTAGGAGGGAGAAGTGTGATGTATCGAGCTCTCGGATCATCAATGCCGAGCTGCGCGCGCAGATTTATTGACACATATGCGCGGACTACTTTCATAAAAAATTTATTCATGCTCGCCATTATTGTTAACATGTAATTGGTATTTTACGTAAATAAACCTAAATAAACGAGTACTATTCATAAATACTGTTGTATTAATTATATATTATGTCAACCTAGACTCGTACATAAAAAACATAATAAATAATATAACTGAATTTTACAATTAAATTATGAAAACATAAGTAATATTGGTTAAAATAATCAAGTTTTTTAATATTTCAAAACAATATGACAGAGGCGGACAGGCACCAAAAAGTCAAATTTTCCTACATTCGACAGTGTTGCCGGTTACCTTTAAAGAATCTAAAAATTTAATGAAAATTACGTTAAACAGGTGGATTCTTACGATTTTAATTATAAATAAACATAAATAATAAACCTAATCTGATCTAACCTACCTAGATCTAAGCAGACCCTTGTAACAAAGCAGTAATTTTCTGTTTAAAATGGGTAAGAATAAATAAATGTAGCATTTTTAAAAATCTAAAGATTTTAAGTGAAGAAAACCTAACTAGATCTAACCTGATTCTTGTAACAAAGCGGTAATTTTTTGTTAAAAATGGATAAGAATAAGTAAAATGAAGCATTTTTAAAAATCGAAAGATTTTAAGTGATGAAAACCTAACTAACCTAACCTACCTAGATCTAACTTGACCCTTGTAATAAAGCAGTAATTTTCTGTTAAAAATGGGTAAGATTTAGTCAAATGTAGTATTTTTAAAAATCGAAAGATTTTAATTTTTATAAGAAAACATATTTTATATAACTATGGCAACACTGTTAGGATTATCCTTCTTGAGATTAATCGTACGCATCCTACGATGCGGGTCTGTGGACGCGTGTCTTAAAAATTAGTTGTCATTCCTGTCATTTCTTGTTGTTTCATGGTGTATAATGGCGGTGGCTTTTAAAAATAAGACATATTTTAAATGGCAATTACGTGAAAAATAACGCTCGCCCCCAATAAAAAACTATTGTACAATTCTCAGTAAGTGAAACAGAATTCATTGGTATAAATTTCATATCCGTACTCCGTCTACCCATCAACTAAACTAGGACCACCCTTTTTAATGTGAGCCTTGTGTCTATATAGCGTAAAGCAACAATTAATCTGTAAAGAACAATAATATTGTTTAAATATAAATACTGTTAATTCAATCATATACCTGGTTCACACTATTATGCTTTCACTCAAAGATGTATTTTTTTCCAATATCTTCTTGTACACAATTTAGTTGGAAAAAGTTGGAAAAAATGGAAAAAGTCAATGTCTAGCCTACATTCTTTCTTTTCTATTTTTTCTGCCTGATATGCCCGAACACTGGTAATAGGTGCCCTACTTGACAACAAAGTCACAACTCCCTTTCAGCCTTTTCATTTCATTTTCAATTTTTATTGGGGATAATTTTTTTTTTAAGTTTAAATAAGTACAAACAAGTTAGACAACTCTTAATACATAAAATTTGATCAAACTATATAGACTGAGAACACGGATTTTTAGAATTTCAACAAACTGCAATTGTGACCATAGAGGTATATATTAACATAGAGTGAGCCTACCTTCCGCACTTCCTGACGACAAGATCTCATGGACTGGTTTGCGGCATCTCTTTCTAACACATTGTATCGAGAAACTAAGATGACATTAAGTGTGAGTATAGGTACGGAAGGGGAGGACAACTTTCGCAGCTTCACTATGCGTAAGAGTGAAACAGCACTAATCCAAATAAAAAAGATGGTGTCGTCACTTCGCTCTGAATGACACTCTCTCTATGCTAATATATAACTCTATGATTGTGACGTCACTTTGACGTACTTCCGGAGTTTGCTCAAACTGTTTGATCAAATTATTTGATGGTGAGAATGCGACTTTAGGAAGCATTTTCGGACTAGGTGAATTGGATTAAAATATCTATAAATTATCTGGGGAATCTCCTGTCTTCGTTTGTCGGTAGAGTTTCTGAACACCCTGTATAAACTATAAGGGACTGAAGGATCACGACTGTGTTCCACGAATATACGACTGTTTTGAATTATCGCGACAACCAATAATTATTTTACTGTGCAAAATATGAATAACGAAAGTAATTTGCAAATTACATTGTTGTTTATTGGAATAATAATTAGAGCAATTGAAGAGTACAGGGGGAAAACAAGGAATGTCACATTTTATGCATATTGAGATAAACACCAATAAAGCTTTAATTCTTATGACACCTAAAAACTACTTGTTAGTTTCTTAGCAGAATTCTAGCAATTCTTATTTTTTATTTTTTTTTATGACAGAAAAGTTACCGCATCAACCAACAGGTTATTAGCGACATTACTAGATAAACAAAGGTTAACAATGATTTTTAACAAAATAACAGATAGCTAGATTTGGTACAAAATATTGATTTAGATTAGATAGTAAGTCTTTTACTGGACACTTTTTTCCCGATAAAGCTGGTAGGATGTTTGGTAGTTTGTTTATTGAACGTTCACTTTGATATTTTGGGCCCCTTAAATGACCAATCACTTTTGTAAAATAAAACACTTCGAGATCATTACATACACACTCGCGCACTAGTTCAGATTCCGCACTTGATTGTTGCTTTACGAGTACTCACTGGCGAAGCGTCCATGTAACCACTGTTACCATTGGTAACAGTTAAAAATCTTGCAATAAATATTTTATGACTGTTATGAAATAATTCCATTTATATTTTTTACCAACAGAAATATTTGTTAATAGTACCCAAGTAGCAATTTTTCGACGCATTGGTTGTCAGTACAAACAAATGCACTGTATATAACGTTGCCCGAGAGCATTTTCAGTTGTTTCGGCCAACGACCACTAACCCGACTGACATTACGATGTTACAACGTTAAGTAATATCTTTAGTTATATGGGCAACTAAGTTATTACTATTGTGACAACTACATATCACAGTCAAGTTTTTTCAACAATCGCAACTACTTAAAAACGTTATAATGCTAAACTAATTTACGCCCATGGGTTTTCTGGCCGACTAGGTAGTTGTCTCTCACGACCACTGGGCCTTTACGTATAGTTCTATAGATATGTGACAAATTTACGGCAACTTCAGGAGCAAAAAAAGAATTTACTTTATAACCTTACTTTTTTCTTATTATTTTATATTTTATTTTGCTGGAAATTTTCGATTTATTTAACAACCTGTTTATTTGTTTTTTATTAGCTGGTTTCTCCATTGTCCATTGTTTTATCAGTAGATTTGATAAGCTCTAATCTTTGTATCAGCTTTGCTAGACAGGGTTGCCAGGCCAGTTCTTACTCTTTCATGCAGTACTATATCCGTTGCAAGATAATTTGGCTGAAACTCCGACAAACTATGTACTTTTTGTACATATTTTGTCTGAATTCCATCCGAATTATCTTGCAGCGGATAGTAGTTTTGCTTTCAAAAAATCAATAGAAATCAGTAGAATCTTTTTAGGCCCTGTAAATACAGTAAAATCTGTGTTAACGGTTACTTGTCAAAATCGCCCGATTTCATAATCAACTTAAAGTAAACATTAAGTAAAGTTCACTTTAAAGTTGACATTTACCCATAGGGCTTTTCATTCACAGTCATTTGTTTCGAGCTTCTGTCAAATGTCGTATAATCCGTGTATATTAATATTATACACAGATTATACAACATATGACAGAAGCTCGAAACAAATGACAATCGATGAAAAGCCCTATATATGAATTGTGATAAAGGTAGAGGTACCAACTTACCTAAAATTTAAAAAACTGATTATGAAACCGAGCGTTACAATCATTTTAAAAATTCTCCAAACCAATTATATGAAGATTTCCTTATTTAGATCTGGTATTTACCAGTTTCATTTCTAGACAAGGCGAAAACGGCGGGTTCGAAGGGAAAAATATTCCCATGAAATTTTTTTGCATAATCACATTCGTGAGATATCCCAGAATAAGGTTCAAGAAGTCGCCCAAGTGAAAAGTGGGCCAATTTTTTTTAACAAGTTTTTTTTAATCAAATTGCAAGAATCAATATTTTTGGCCCGAGCAATTTTTTCTTTAATTTTTTGGACCATTCTGGACAAAAAAGGTCTCTAATAATTTTTCTCTAAAGTTGATCGTTTTCGACTTATAAGCAATTTAAAATTGAAAAAAAAACGAAAAATGGCGATTTTCAAGGCTTAATAACTCGGTTAAAAGTTATTATTATGAAAGTCAATATATGACTAAATCAAAGTTTGAAGCCCCCCCTACAAGATCCTGAAGAAATTTTTGTCATTATTTTATTACTAAGCTGTTATTTTTAAGTAATAATAATAAGCGCCATTCACGTGTGCGGGGCTGTAAATGCTGAGTGCGAGAGAGAAGCTATTCCAGCAGTCCTCGCACTCACATTTACAGCAGCGTCAATACGATACAACCACTCATTGTTATTAATTAAAAATAAGAGCTTAGTAGTAAATTAATGAAACAGATTTCTTCGGGATCATGTAACGGCGACTTTAAACTTTGATTTAGTCACTTTCTGACTTTCAAAATAATAATTTTTGACCGACTTATTAAGCCTTAAAAATGGCCATTTTCGCGTTTTTCAAATTTTATCTTGCTTCTAACTCGAAAAAGATCAACTTTAGAGAAAAATTATAAGAGACCTTTTTTGTCCAGAATGGTCCAAAAAATCTAAAAAAAATTAGTCCGGGCCAAAATATTTATTTTTGCAATTTGATTAAAAAAAAATTGTTAAAAAAAAATTGGCCCACTTTTCTCGTGGGCGACTTCTTGAACCTTATTCTGGGATGTCTCACGAATGTGATTATGCAAAAATATCTCATGGGAATATTTTCCCAACGAACCCGCCGTTTCCGCCTTGTTTATTCTCTGTCCATCTATTATCATCATCTACGTCCTGAATCTTATTTTCGGTAATGACATTGGGAAATTGTAACAAAATGTCTGAAAATTAATTTAGAAATGGGGTGAATACTATTAAAAAGCAAATTTTATTTTAGTGATAACAAAATATTGAAATATACCAAACATCTAATAAAAAACATTGCCTACTAGAATTTTTTAAATAATATCAAAAATATACCAAAACAGTAGATATCTACTAAATGTGGCAACGCTGTTAAGGATAATGATGCACTTCATTGCACTGGTCACATGACCTCTGTCACCCAATAAGAGAGTGCGTTCTAAAGTGGTTGGGATAGTCGGTCCAGGCCGTGTTTGGTCGGCGATTGGACTTCTCGGTTGTCTCATCCGTCTATGGTTGGTAATAAGGTATATTTTAAGTAATATTGGTAATGTTGTTTAATGCACCATTTTGGTTTTTTTGGGATGTAAAGAAAATAAAAACACAAAATATAAAAAATGCAGGCATTTTCTAATACCTTTAAAAGCACCATCAATACATTAAATTTATACAAAACATCTTTAACATAAATTCTGGCTTTTATATTAAAATTAGATTTTTTAAATTTACATATTTTTTGTTAAAAAGGTGATAAAAAATGAGCGCGTGTGTTTTTTAAAGGTGGAATATCCATATTTGACGGTAATCTGAGATGCGTTTATAAATTTCACATCAGGTAATTTTGTTTAAGTCCTTATTTATGTAATTATATAAATTTAAATACCTGATATGATGTCAAAATAGTTTACTTTTTATATAGGTAAAAAAACATAACCAGTCCGACTCTTTGAGCAACCATTGCACGCAGGCACTTTTTATAGTCGCTTCAGTTGTCTTATGCAACGCTTAAGGTTGCCTAGGCAACGTCAAGACAACTCAAAAATCGTCCACCAAATTAGTGCAGAATTGGGTCGTTTTCTAGGCAATAACAACGTTGTAACAAAACGTTGCCACGCGGTAGACAACGTTGTCGCGTCGACAAATTGCTACTTGGGTACCTAATTCAGTAAATAGTCAACTAGACGCACGAAAATATTGGCGAGATTATGTGAATCCATTGCACTTTATTATATGCTGTTACCAATACTGGCAGTGGTAACGCAGGAGAAACCTCGCTATCGCTCGGGACTAGCTCGTTTCTGAAAATTTTGATGGAGCGACGGCTCTGTGGCTCTGTTATTGAAGGAGAGACGGCGCGCGGGCACGCTGTGTATATCAGTATTGTCACCATTTTGAGGATTGGTAACATTCCTATTACAGATTACAGTGTGCGTGCATTTAAACATGGAAGAGTGTTGCTACGTATTGCGTATTGCGTAATTGATCAACTACTTGAAAAGTTATTCTCCTTGTATATTTATTTTTTTATATATAATTTTGAAGAAAAAAAATGATATTATTGAAAATGGAAGAATTAAAATATAAACAATAGTATAAGGGGATGAGGGTTTAGGGTGTGAGAGTCAGGATATATATAGGGGTTTTGCTCGTACTCGAACTTCAGCTGTAAATAATGGGAAGCACCTTACACATCGGGGTTGAATAATAAGCACAAACTTTACTGTGAGCGGTATAATCACCTAAAGAAACAGAAACAAACTACATTATTAAAACTGTAATAGTTCAATGGCTCCTACTGCATAACAGGAACTCTTGGAGCAGTCTCCGCCATGTCAGCTGTCAGCCGTTGGGAGAACCTACGTCACTTGGTCGGCAGGGTTGCCAAGTATAATTCTTGTTACATCCTCCCCCTTTGGATCAGACGTAGAATATGGCTGATACAAAACGGAATAACTGGTTATTAGCGAGGGCTTGGAACAGACCTCGGGCATCATACATGAGCATCTTGATAGCGCTTAGGAGGGCGCTTGGAACGTCTGGGTCTCTGTATGGAACAATCAATCTGCTTAGGCAACGAGGTACTACTGGAGTCGCTGGTTGTGGTTACAGGTACACCAGAACCTGTAGATTGCTGCGTTGTCTTAGGATGTCGTCTAGGGATAGCCCCTCTGCTTTTGGCTGGGACATCTTTCTGCAACGTGGTTGAAGGTCGACCTCTACTACGCAACTCATGTAGAGGAGTTACAGGCGAATCGAAATCATCTTCCACAAAAGGATGGAGAGCAGACACGTGGTATTTTCCAATCGATACATCTGGGTGCGTTAGAGTTGCTAACTCGTACGAGGTGGGAGAAAGTTGGTTAAGGATAAGGTATGGGCCATCGCGACGCGGCGCAAATTTAGAAGACAGTCCTGCATCACTTTTACTAAGGATGTGAGTCTTTACTAGAACTTTCTGTCCCTTGTTAAACACAACGGTTTCGCGAAAATGTTTATCTGCATACAATTTCGAAGAGTCTTGGCGTAACTCATTATTTTCTCGCGCACTTAATAAAATGTCAGTATGCCTGCGCAAGTAGGTGTTATCTCGGGAATAACCGTTTCACTCGCGATAATAGCTCGTAAGTCTTTATGCACATCTGTGGGTAGCTCACGCGCAAAGTTCAAATAGGCCGGGGAATAACCGGTAGCTAAATTTGGTACGGTATTCATAGGAAAACGTATACTGGGTAGCACTTCATCCCATTTAGTATGGTCTCTTTGAACTAAAATGGAAATCTGAATTTTAAGATCTCGATTTTTACGTTCCTCCGGATTTGAGGCAGGGTGATAAACAGGAATGAGTGATTGCTGAATATCTAGGCAGTATGTAAACTGCTGCATTATTTTACTAACGAATTGGGGTCCGTTGTCACTTATTATTCTACGAGGGGTGCCGTATCGTAAACATATTTCACTTATTAGTACCTTTGTGCACTCCTCCGCAGTAGCTTGTTTTAACGGGAATATTTCTATCCATTTCGTGGAAGTATCTTCCACTGCAAAAATCCATCTGTTTCCCTTTTCAGTCACAGGTAGTGGACCCACTAAGTCAATTGCAACGCATTCAAAGCGTTGTGCCAACACAGGTGTTTGAATTAGACCTGCTGGTTTTAGATTCAAAGGTTTATACCTTTGGCAGTCGATGCATTTCTTTATATGCTTTACAACATCTCGCGTAATGGTAGGCCAGTAATAACGAAGAGCAATTCTCTGGATTGTCTTTTCAACACCATAATGTCCTGCAATGGGCATGTCATGGCACTCTTCCAAAACCTCAGCTACTTTATTTTGAGGCACTACTAACTGAGCATCCTCACATTCAAGGTCCTGATTATACTGATACAAGACTCCTTGATTCATGACATATCCGCGATCAGTATATCGGTTGATGTCTACTAATTCAGGTTCTTCAGATTCAAGGCAATCAATAATTATTTTAAGCTGTGAATCAGTCAACTGTTCCTCTCTAAGTTTTTTATTGCTTATCGTTGGTACATCCATTGCGATAGTACAGAGGTCACAAATATCTTTCGTGTCTGGACCACAGATAGGCCTTGATAACATATCGGCGATCCGATTCGTCCGTCCAGGAACATATTCGATTCGTAAGTCATAACTTTGCACTTCTAATGCCCATCTAGCAAGACGGCCAGTAGGAGATTTTAGTGGCATCAACCATTTTAGCGGTTGATGATCTGTTTTGACAATAATAGGCGAACTTTCTATGTAACCCCGGAATTTATTAATTGCATATACTATAGCTAAATATGCATATGAACTTGCGTCTGTTTTAATTACAAAAGTATCTGTAAAAGTTGCTTGCTGCAGAATGGGAGCTTGCGTAAGCAATCTCTTAAGAGTTTGATAGGCCTGGTTTTGTGCCGGTCCCCAAACAAATGCTACATTTTTCTTAGTTAGATCCGAAAGAGGTTTGGATATACTGCGAAGTTTGGCACAAAACGTCGAAACCAACTACACGTTTGCAAAAACGACAAAACATGTTTAGCATTGCGTGGAATAGGCATTTCAGCAATTGCTGATATCTTCCCTGGATCAGGAGCGATCCCATTGGGCGTAAGAAGGTGCCCTAAATACTTTACTGAAGAGCGCACAAAAGTACATTTTGCTCTATTTACACACAGTTTGAATACTTGTAATCTTTGTAACACACTAGCTAGATCGTTGATATGATTTTCAAATGAGCTAGATAAAATAATAATATCATCTAAATATGCCAAAATAGTAATACCTGGTAATCCGCTACGAAAACGGTCAATAAGCCTTTGAAAAGTAGCAGGCGCGTTTCGTAGACCAAAAGGCATACGATTAAATCTAAAAATACCAAAAGGGGTAATAAAAGAAGTTTTATCTCGATCTGATGGACGAACACTTATTTGATGGTAGCCGCTTTTCAGATCTAGTGTTGTCATAAATAGTGTCTGTGTGGTGGCATGCAACAGATCGTCCATCCTCGGTAGAGGATATCTATCTGGTACAGTTATTTCGTTGAGGCGTCTGTAATCAACGCACATGCGAAAGGTACCGTCTTTTTTAGGAACGAGTACAGTTGGTGCAGCATAAGCTGAGTCGCTTTCATCAATGATTTCCATTTCCAATAAATGATGGATTTCATTTTTGAGTATCTCTGCTTTCTGAGGTGTTGTCCTATAAGGGGGCACAGCGATTGGAATATCACTGGTTAAATTAATACAATGCTCAGCAAATGGTGTAGGTTCATTATGTTCCATAAAAACGTCACCGTACTGATTTATCAAGCACTGTAAAGTACTACGCTCAGAAGTATTTAACTGTGAAGCTTCGTCCTGTCGTAAAGTAAGTTCAAGAAGATTAATTGAAGCATTGCAGGAGTTAGGTTCCCGTAATAGTTTATGTTGAATATCAGAAGAATCAGCAAATGAGAATTTCATTTGAGAGATATTAATAATAATATCAGCATTTTTTAAGAAGTCTATGCCAAGAAGAGTTTTAGCTGATGTGTGTTCAGGAAATGCTACAAAAGTAGTAGGTATGGATCTATCTAATAGGAGAACCAAACACTCAAAAATATGAGCTGTTACTGTGCGGCTTATACCGTCAGCGAGCACTAAACTCATTTCCTTGGAAATATAGTGTAGACCTTTGTTTAAAAAATGATTGTAAAGTCTAATTCCAGCTATAGTACATTTAGCTCCAGTATCAATATATGCGCAACCACTCAAACCTAACACTTATTGGTAAGAGGGGACGATTATTCAAATTGTCAGTTTCTGCTAAAAGAAGCTCTACAGAAGAAGCTGCTTCTGTGGTAATAGGATTTACAGAAATTTTACAGTTAGGACAATTGGTGCGAACATAACCAGGAGTATTGCAACCGTAACAAACTACACTGGAAGAACGTTGAGAAGGTACATTTGAAGTGCTAGGATTTGTATTTGGACGACTAGGAGGTACAGAGGTGCTAACTGAATCATTAGAGTTAGATTGCTTAAATTTTCTGCATTCTGGCTGAGTATGGCCAAAATTTTTACAAAATGTACACTTCGGTCTGAATTTTGGTTTGACAGAATCCTTTTCTTCATTCGATTGAGGTTTTTGTCGACGATCAGAGTCGGTAGCAACTAAACCTTCCTTTAAGGATGCTTCGATTTCTCGAGATTCCCTTAAAAGTTCCTTAAAGTCTCGAAATTTATTCCTTGGTAACCTTTTTCGTATTTTACGCGCCATTAAGCCATAAACCATATCCAACTGAACCTCTTCGGTTAGGGTATAAGGTAATTGTGCGAGCAAAGCTCGAAAACGAGAAATAAACAGTTCGGTAGGTTCCTTAGAATTTTGTTCACGCGAGAATAATTCTCGAAATATTAAATGAGGAGGAAGTTTTCTCGAATAGGCATCTCTCAAGGCTTGTACAGCGTCTTCCCATGTGAGAATGGTATTTTTGACACCTTGCCACCATGTAGCAGCACTACCATTAAGAAGCATGGATAAACCACGAAGAGCATTTTCATCACTTATTTGGAAACAGTCCTTAAAAGTGATCACATTGTCGAGAAAAGCTTCAACATCAGCGTTAACAGTACCATCAAAGCGAGCAGTACATTTAACGAAGTTTCCTCCTGACGTATGTGTAGGAGTTCTATTAAGGTCTCTGATTTGTACCAGAATATCTTCAGATACTTGTTTGTTAGAATTAGCAAGTACCGAAAGTAATGAATCAAATTGATCTTGTGACATTATTACCATAGCGGGAGCAGAACATTCTCCTGCTGTAGGATTTTTTGAATTACCTTTTGACATTGTACAAAGTATAGCAGATAACCAAATATTACTAAATATGTAACAGACACAGGCAATAAAAGTGATTTTATTGAAAAAATTAAATAGTTATATGTATATGCAATAAAAGTTATTTTATTGAGAAATCGTAATATAATTACATGCAATAAAGTTATTTTATTGAAAAAGTTATACAATTATATGCAATAAAGTTATTTGATTGAAAAGTTATATAATTATATGCAATAAAGTTATTTTATTGAAAAGGTTTTATAATTATATGCAATAAAGTTATTTTATTGAAAAGTTATATAATTATATGCAATAAAGTTATTTTATTGAAAAAAGTTATATAATTATATTTTAATTTAAAATCCGAGCAAATTCGGTAAAATTTTAAATTTGGCAACAAAATGTTGAAAAAGTTTGAAGAGCTACGAAACAGTGTTAGACATAAGCAACACCGCGCAGAACGACAAGTAAGCGAACATCAATTCGAATAATCGAAATACGAAATCGATTCCCCGTACTCAGATCGTGCATGCAAAATCGATATATACCGGTGAAACATGAAAATCGGCGCAAAATACATGCCACGCTCTTAGAATATAAAATAAATCAGGAAGGAGTACAATGCGAAATGACTACGAGCCAGGAAGGAGGTTGCAAATGGCGATCAGCTGTCAGATTTGCTTTCTATCTCCAGTGACGTACCTTTGAAAAAGGGAAGAAAAGGAATTCTTAACGATTTTATTACATCTTTGATGTTAAACAAACAGCTACAGGTCAAGAGAAAATACGTATTAATAAAATATTTTGTTGAAAAGTCAGTTAAATAACATTTTATTATACTAATAACTTCAGTTAATTGATTGCATATACCGGAGCTTTACCAGATGGTACGCCTATGCACACAGCTGATCCATTACACAAACACCTTCTACCTCGTTGACAAAAACTTATGAGTCATCCACAGACGTTCAAGATGGCCGGTTCCGCTAGAAATTTAAGGTGTTGTTGATATAGGAAAGACTCCTTCCTGTTTTTTTATATTCTAAGGCCACGCTACGTATGAAAAAGTAGGGTTAATGATTTTAAAATATGTAGTACTTACAGCAAAATTCGGGTATTAAAAGCACTTTAACACTTACGAAACAAATGTCTATAAATCATGGCCACTGTTGGGACGCCAAATATAAGGGGATGAGGGTTTAGGGTGTGAGAGTCAGGATATATATAGGGGTTTTGCTCGTACTCGAACTTCAGCTGTAAATTCGAAAGAAACAGAAACAAACTACATTATTAAAACTGTAACAGTTCAATGGCTCCTACTGCATAACAGGACCTCTTGGAGCAGTCTCCGCCATGTCAGCTGTCAGCCGTTGGGAGAACCTACGTCACTTGGTCGGCAGGGTTGCCAAGTATAATTCTTGTTACAATAGTTTTCAAAATCTATTCTTTTTACTACTTGTTCATTTTTTTATGTTAATTTTATGGTAGAATAATATGTTTAGTTTGTTTATTATTTATTGTTATACCTGTTACATATACATAATTACATACATATAATTTGGGAATAGTGATTTGTTTAATTTTATCCCACAGGATTGAAAACAAAAACTTATATTTGGGAGGTTCAAAATAATTTTTTTAAATAAGATTTTTTTACATCTGATTTGGTAACACTTTAGTAAAAGTCACGCGTCGCCACTGCGAGTACTTCTGTCTGCCTCTTCATTGCCGATAATTCCATATGTGATGGGATCCATATAAATTTCGGAGTCGTGTTGTTTTCTTGTGCAATTTGTAGTCCAGTTTTTATTAGTTTCTCTAAAGGGCTTTTAGGATACAGATGCTGTATTGCAAGCAGATAGTTGGGCGAGTCGGTGAGAAACATAAATATTTAAGAGGTTTGCATGTTTTAGGGTGCGATACAGAGCAAATAGCTCTTTGAAAGTAAAAAAGGAGAATATAACAATAGATAGAAACCAGCTGCTAATCTATGATGACTGTGATGCATCACTTTCTAATCCGGAGCTCACCTCTCCAAGATGAGCAAGTATTTTTTTATTCAAGTTGGTCAGCCTTGCTTTTATTGATCTTTCTTTTAAGTAGGGACGGATTTTCTTTAACATGTCACTGAGACCTCTCAAATCAGAAGTGAAGTCATTGAATTTGATTATGGGGTTCGATAAGCCAGCTACGCTCTCTAGGAGGAGGACTAATTAAGCACTCACTGTTCAGGGGAAATGGTGGTTCGTGATTATCGATGAAGGTGTTGGCAGGCTCTATCATGGAGAAAATGTATACCTTCGAATGCGTTTCTTCAAGTTTAGATGTCTTTGGCTTCTTTCGAGTTGCTGTAGATTTTGGTACTGTAAATGGGTTTTCTTGAAGTGTATTGTCGGTTTCTGGAGAGGCGACTTCACTGATAGAGCGTTTTACATGATTGTCTTTGTTTTGGGTTTCTTCTGTATTTACGTTTGGTAATTTTGACTCAGTATGTTCTGAAAAGGTACTTTGGTGTGATGATGTGGTTGGAGCTTGATTAGATTGGGACGTTTCAGGTTGGTTAGTCGTACTGGTAAGGGTTTGCGTAGGAATTGATGCTGTTGCTGTTTCTGTAGCCAAAGCGGCTACAGTTGTAGTATTTGAAGTTATAGAACTTAGTGGAGTTTGTTGTGTCGCAGATATATTTGTAGGTTCGGTGCAGGCTGCTGCCACGTGTCCTGGTTTTTTGCATTTGAAGCAGACGTTTCCATCTTGAGAAATGAATATTGTGTAGTTTGTGTTTTCGAATGCTATTGTTATGGCGCTTGGGATGGTTAAATTGTGAGGGTTAACATATACTTGCCGTCGAAAGCTTAGGATATAGCTGTACTCGGGAAGATTTGCGCCGATTTTTAGAAATGTTATGGGAGATACAAGATGTAGACCGATTTTTTGCAGTTCTCTTTCAAGAACATGGTTTGGAATGGACGGGCATACTTGTGACATAACAATTCTTTCGACAGGTGTTATAAGTCGTCTAGCCTTTAAAAGTTCTCCTCGGATAGTGATTTGGCCATGGTTATCTAAAAACTCATCTAGGATATTTTTGTTCGCAAGGTACATGCAAACTCGGTTGTTGGAAAGGCGGGATGCAAAAATGATATTTTTAGGTTGAATAATGTTACCGAGAGGGATTAGGTAGTCATGAAGTAGAGTATTTTCGATTGCACTGAAGACTAGTGCTAGCTGTCTAGACAGAAATTTAAATTGATTTGTCACTGCTGAGTAGCTTTTCGGTGAAATTTGGTTTTGTTGAGATTGTTGATCCATGCTTGCTTCGGTGGATATCATTTTAGAAGAACAGGTGTTACCCGCAAGAGTGAGTGCGGCCCTGTCCCCCTATTGGGAAAACCGACTCCAGTTTTGTCAGTATAAATCATAATAAAATTGAAAATGTGTTTAAAATGTTACTGGTATATACAGTTATTGTATATTATAATACAATGAAATATTTATTATTTCAAAAATGTACGTGAAAAGTAGATAATATGCCGTATATCACTTACTGCTTTTTTGTTATGTTTCACAAAAACTTAACTTATATATAAATAAACTTTTATTTATATTTACTTAGTGGAACTATAAATTTTCTGCTAATTGCTTTTTGATAACTACATAGCTCGTCTTCGATACGATGTTAACGGTACGAAGGTTCAAACTCTTCTCCAGCAATTCTTATTCTCTAATCTAAATATAATATGAATCTACATTTACTTATTAATAATTTAATAATGCACCAAAAAACTGCTAACATTCCTTATTTTTGTCCAGTGGCGTGCGAACAATTCTGGTCTTTCGACTGGATATAAATGCTTAAAAAATTTATATACATAGACTGATCTTTGTGTTTATTGTCTTGAATCTATAGCTTAGTCGACAGTACTCAGTTTTTGCTACCAAATGGCGAGAAAAGCCAAAATTAATGAAAAAGTGACATTCCTTGTTTTTCTCCTGTACTCTTCAATTTACTTTCGTACTTCTTATGTTGGACACTAAAATATTCGTTGTCGCGATAATCCAAAACAGTCGTATATTCGTGGAATAGCCTATAAATATTTAAAACAAAACTGTTTTTATAAGTTGACCTGACGGACCGATTTGTTTTTTAATATTACGGCAGTCAACGTGTATTCCATGGACAAGATCGCTACATTACTGTAAGTGTTTAATGTCATATAGAGAGCGTAATTTAACACTAGATTCTGATTATTCAGACAGTAGTAACTCAGATACAGATTCTGACTCAAATTTAACTAATTTAGCTAATTTACCTTTTAATAAAAATAATATAAGATTTTCGAAAATATTAGAATTAAATAATAAATTTAAAATGGCTGTTTCACAAGTTCCTCAACTAAAGAAAGAATACTTAGATATGATTCCAGATTTTGAAGGAAATCATACGTTACTTCCTAGATTTTTAGAAATTTCCGAAAAACTTGTAACCAAATTTTATAATACTACAGATGTGAATGATTTTCAAAATGAATATTTGATGTCAAGCATAGTTGCAAAAATAAAAGGCGAAGCCGCAGTTAATATTTCTTCTTGTAATCTTAGAACTTGGCAAGATTTAAAAAATGCTTTAATTAATTCCTATTCAGATAAAAGATATTTATACTTTAAGCATAGAAATTTCAGGTTTGAAACAAGGCAATAATGAATCTTCATTTGATTTTTATAACCGAATACAAAAATTATTAAATCTTCAAATATCTGTCCTGACCTCAAAAACTGAACATGCTGCTGAAATTAATATTCTTGGTAGCTTTTTCCGAAATTTAGCATTAAGAGTTTTGTTACGTGGGTTAAAAGAACCTCTTGGTACTTTAATGCGTACAAAGAATCCTCCAGATTTAAATTTTGCCTTAGGCATCCTCACAAATGATTTTCAGATATATCTCGACCAAAATAATTCTTCTCAAAGCAAAAATCACAAATCATATCAAAATAACAATTATTCGTCTAGACCAAAATCCAATTTCCGGCAAAACCAACAAAATAATTATCAACCCCAAATTCAATATCAACCCCAAACTCAATATCAACCATGGAACCAATTTCCAATACAGAGAAATACTATGGATCCTCCGAATCCTCAACCGAATCCTCAAAATATGAGACAAAATAATCAAAATAATTATTTCCAAAATAATCCTAGTACAAGTAGGAATTTTAATCGAAACTCCAATGTATTCCAGCCAAATCCAAACAGAAAATTCTCAAACCCTACTCCAATGACTATAACAACCAATAATACTTTCAGACCATCACAAAACTTCCAAAATAGGACTCGTTTCCTTAACCCCAATAATTTCGCAAGCCAAAATATTATTCCGGAAGAACTGCATAATATAGATAATACAGACTGTCCTGAAAGTTCATCCCAAGAACCTTTTTTAGAAGAGATAGCCTCGGAAGAAAACCAGAGCATGTAGAATTATTAAATTTAACTAATAAAGAATGCGAATTGCCGTACATAATTTTCCCTGAGCATAATTTAAAAGTACTTATAGATATTGGGAGCACTAAATCTTTTATTACACCGAAAATAGGTGAAAAATATTTTAAAAATTCGATATTTAAAAAACCATTTCAAATTTCCACTGCTCTTGGAACTACTAAGGAAAATTTCTGCACCGTAATTCCGTCTTCCTCTATATTTAGGCATAAAAAGCCAATAAAATTAACTTATCATATTTTTAAGTTTCATGATCATTTTGATTGCTTATTAGGATTAGATAATTTAAAACTGTTACAAGCAAATATCGATTTAGTAAATAATTTATTAAGAACACCTTGTTCTTCAATTAAAATTAACTATTATAGTCCGAGCGCTGGCAGCACGAATTGTATAGTAGTGTCTCCACGTTCCGAACAAGTAATTAAATTAAATATAAAAAATATAGAAAATGGTGACGTTATCGTACCTTATACAAAAATAGGGAAATTAGAAATTCCCCAATGTCTTACTTGTTAATAAAGAAGCTTTATGCACTATTACTAACTCATCAGAGTCACATTTTAAAGTTGATTTAACTTCACCAATAGAAGTTGAAAAGTTCGATGAATACGAACAAATAAATCATCCTAATCTTAATTCTATTTATGCCGAAAAATTCAAATTTGATATTTTTAAAATCCGCACGGAACATATGAATACCGAAGAGCGGAATTCAATTTTAAAACTTACAAGAGAATTTTCGGACATTTTTCATATTGAGGGCAACCAATTGTCTTTCACCAATAAAATTAAGCATAGTATAAAAACTTCTAATGAGATTCCAGTATATTCTAAATCATATAGATATCCGGAAATATATCGTAAAGAAGTCCAAAATCAAATTCAGGGCATGTTAGACCAAAATATTATCCGACATAGTAATTCTGCCTGGTCCTCGCCTATCTGGGTTGTCCCCAAAAAACTTGATGCCTCCAATAAACGTAAATTTCGTGTTGTAGTCGATTATCAACGTTTAAATGCTATTACTTTAGGAGATAGATACCCCCTTCCAAATATCACTGACCTCTTAGACAAATTAGGGCGTTGTCAAGATGCTTGTTAGGCAAGAACATATTATAAATTTAAGAGAAGTATTTCAGAGACTACGTGAATCTAACTTTAAAATACAGTTGGACAAATCCGAATTTTTAAAGAAAGAAGTGGCTTACTTAGGTCATATGGTCACTCCAGAAGGAGTAAAGCCCAATCCGGATAAAATAAAGGCTATTAAAAATTTCCCAATACCTGCTACTACCAAACAGTTAAAAGGCTTCCTCGGATTATTAGGATATTATCGAAAATTTATTAAAGATTTTTCAAAAATTACAAAACCCTTAACATTGCGACTAAAAAAAGATAATGAAATAAATATTAAAGACGAAGACTATGTACAGTGTTTTAATATCTGTAAAGATCTTCTTACAAATGAACCAATTCTGCAATATCCTGATTTTACTAAACCATTTAATCTGACAACAGATGCAAGTACCCAGCTAACAGTGTTCGTATATATAACGTCAAACAAACGTCAACATTTTGGGAGAAGTTACGACAAAAGTTACATCAAATTTTACCTAGAATATACGTAAAAAAGTCACAGCGATGTTACGTAACAATTTTACGTTATTCCTACGTAACCTTTTTAACGTCACAAAAACGTCACTTTTTAGGAGAATTTTCGGTATA
This sequence comes from Diabrotica virgifera virgifera, assembly GCF_917563875.1. Taxonomy (NCBI): domain Eukaryota; kingdom Metazoa; phylum Arthropoda; class Insecta; order Coleoptera; family Chrysomelidae; genus Diabrotica; species Diabrotica virgifera. Next base: position 64,855,707 of record NC_065451.1, read on the forward strand.
AATGATATTTATAAATAGGACTTAAAATTATTGTGTAAATAAAACCACATAGATGATGATGACACATTTATTAAATATTTGAAATAAACATTTATTATATATTTGACTTTTATGTGAGAGAAAGAGACAAAATTATTAATAGATACTTTATATTACAATACATAAACATACCCTTGAAGTAATCTTCATTCGTAAACTGCACACTTTCATATAAGGACTAGGCTGCTTCCCCATTTTTAGAAGATATTTCCATACATTTCGTTTTTCAACTAAACTGTCATTGAATAGAATTCTATTTTGTTTATCCTATTTAGGGAAAGAATGAAACGATAAATTACTATTAGGTAAGCTGTATCCAAGAATCACATTGAGGCACACAACAATAATAATTCGATTTTTTTTACATAACTCCATACTCCATAAAAACAAACACGATTATTTTAATCACGGAAATGTAAGGTTAGGTATTAATGAAAGGTTCAAAATAAATACGCGATGGCGCTGCAATCTCAAACGAGATCTTATACGTGTCTATACCTACCAAAAATCCACGTGTTAGAGACGAATAAATTCATACGCATTAAAACCTATAAAGAGCCACGTTTCAGAAACGAATAAATTCATACGTATAATATACGTATTAAAATTTCGTATCAGTAACGTCAGTTTTTGATAGATGTTACGTAACAATACAAAAAAACCTAATTTTAACGTTAATGTAACGTTATCTTGCTAGCTGGGTAACTATGCAATAGGTGCAGTTTTAAGTCAAGGAAAAATTGGTTCTGATCTCCCAATTGCCTACGCGAGTAGAACACTGAATGATTCAGAAATAAACTACTCTACCATTGAAAAAGAACTCCTAGCTATAGTCTGGGCAGTTAAGTATTTCCGACCCTATATTTTTGGACGTCGCGTGACTCTCGTGACAGATCACAAGCCTCTTCAATGGCTATTTTCATTAAAAGATCCCAGCTCAAAATTAGTTCGCTGGAGATTAAAACTCGAAGAATATGATTATGAGATTGTATATAAAAAAGGTGATCTAAACACAAATAGCGATTGTCTATCAAGAATACGATTAAACGCAAACGAAACTCATGACATAGAACCTGAAACAAATCAAGACTTCTTAGATTATGTAGAAAATTTTGATGAAACTTTATTAGGTACCCCACATAACGTCGACTCAGAGTCTTTGATTGTTGAACCTGACGAAACAATAAATGGCCAAAATGAAGAAGATGTCAATGAAAATGACGGTGCTACAATCCACACAAATGAAGAAAATCCTATCACAGGTATACCTATATCAGAAAGCTCAGTAAACACTGGAATGAATCAAATTATCATTTCTCAAGTTAATTACGAACCAGCAGAACCATCTATTATAAAACTTTATGATAAAAAACAAAGAACTCTCGTACAATTTTCAAAAAATGACACTGAACGGGACATAGTTAAATTTGTAAAAGACTATATAATACCTAAAGTTAAATATCACCTGTACTTCGAAGATCCTATATACGAAACCTTTAGTAACGTTATACAAAAATATTTCAAAAATTCGCAAATAAACCTTATTAAATGCACCAAGAAGTTAATCGATATCCCAACAAACGAAATTGAAGAAATAATAAAAAATTATCACGAAGGAAAACAGAACCACAGAGGAGTAGATGAAACAGAAAATAGAATAAAAGCCTTATATTATTGGCCGAATCAAAGAGCATCTATCCAAACTTATATAAACGATTGTGAAATTTGCCAGTTAACAAAATACGATAGGAGACCTATCAAACCCTTATTTAATATAACACCTACTGCAACTAGACCCTTTCAAATTGTTCACCTAGATTCAGTCACATTAGAAAAAACAAAATTTTTAACTATAATAGATTCTTTTACAGTACGTCAAAGATAACATTGAGGAAAAATTTGAAAACCTAAACATTCATACAAAACTACAAAAAAATAAAAGAGGTATAATCAACGGTTTCGGTTCAATTATTAAAGCTATAACAGGAAATTTAGATGCTGAAGACGGCGAAAAAATTAACTCAATACTAGAACACTTAAAGACAAACGAAGCAAACTTGCAAAGCCAAATCAATAATCAATATTCGCTAAGCCATGAAATTATCAGTAACTTTAATGAAACAATTCAAAATATTCGAGAAAATGAAATTAATTTAAAATCCAAAATTTTAGCAATAAAAGATATAGTAGATTTCCAAACAAATCTTGAAAATGTCAATTATTTGAAAGACATGTTTAATGAAATTATAATAACATACAACTTAATACTCGATACAATGGAAAATGTCCAGAATTCGATTACATTTTGCAAATTGAAAACATTACATCCTAGCATAATAAAATCAAGCGAATTATTTAACGAACTCCAAAAATGTTGTTCTGAAGCTATTTCCTTGTGGCATTTTTATAATTACGTATTTTTTATGGGAAATAAGCCACAATTTTACTAAAAAATGAATTTATTAACGTTTCGAAGCCCAAATCGGGTTTCGTTGTCAAAATAATAAATAATAAATTAACGTTAATAAATTCATTTTTTAGTAAAATTGTGGCTTATTTCCCATAAAGAACTCCAAAAAATTGCATCACATTACAAAGCACAGCTACCATTTGAAGTAAAATATGAAAACATTTTAGATTTCGAAGCTATTTTACAAATAACTTGCAAAATAGAAAAGAATCAAATACAATATTTTCTTTCAATCCCTATTGACTATGAATCCAATTTTGATCTTATTTATTGCCAATTCCCACAAAAAGTAAGTCAGAATTTGTCATCATGTTACCAAACTCAAGATATTTATTAAAAAATGAAAAAATTATATTTCCTCTAAATGACATCTGCACACATAGTAAGATCTTCCAATGTCCTGGTTATCTGCAAATTAATCACGAGCACTCATGTGAAGACCAAATTTTATTTTTTGACAACTCTACAGACTGCCAATACCTAAAAGCGAAAATTCCAGGAAACCATATCGAAATTATTCCAGAAATCAACCAATATTTAGCTGTCTTTCCTAAAGAAGAAAAACTAATCATTAAATGTGCAGAAGAAACGCAAATAAAAATTCTGAACGGCATTTATCTGATAGAGAATGCACCTTGTAAAATTATTTTCCAAAATCAAGAATTAACCTTTCAAGACGTCTCATCAGGGCAACCAATGATGATAAACTCACCACAATTAAATTTCGATATAATTAAAACAGCACCAATGGAAATAAAACTAAATTCGCTAAAACTTAAAAATATTCCAAATCACGAAATAAAACCAATATTTCAAAATACGGCTCTGTACCACATTCCAAGTAGTGTTACCCAAATGCAAGACCAAGACGAGACTTAGATAGTCTTGGTCTTGGTCTTGCGCCAGTACACCTGGTCTTGGTCTTGGTCTTGGTATTGCGCTCCCGGTCTTGGTCTTGGTCTTGCAGCAAGAGTCTTGCAAGTCTCGCAGTTGCCCATTAGCATATTGCATATCTTAGAACAACGTAACAGAGTAGGTACATTTTAAGATTGAATATCATAGCCATAGGAAAAACCAACCAAATTAATAAATATCTGACACCGGGTGGGGTTTGAACTCACGGTGTAAGTGATCCGTGCCCATATTCTAACTAACTAAAGTTTATTAGAAACATGCATTTTTTAGTGTATTTGCTATTCACTATCAGAGATTTGAAAAGCATTCAATTCGGTGACAGGTCTGCACAGTATGTTAATGCCAGTTCTAATTTTTATCTACTACGTTTTGTTGGACAGACCAGTATGGGTTTCAGATTTTATGGCACGTCAGCTGCTTCACAAGCAAAGTGAAACTTACTCTTCAATATCTCACTTGTTAGCCTTATATATAAGGCTATATAGCCGTATTCTTTAACAATATCGCTGGAAAAATGTTGTTGCTAGACAGGTAAAGTGTCATTGTATACCGGATACCGGGTATACCAATCAAACTGTGGTTTTCTAAAAGTTCGCATCATTTTGTGGAATATTCTAGCATATAAAATACTGAAATTAAAACCCAACTATAGTCTAATGTTTTCTTAACATTCTGTTTTTGATTCATTCGCTTATGTTGTATAACAAAAAATTTAGGTATTTTATCAACTAGCCATGTTTTTCATTAATACAGGGTGTTTTTAAATAAGTATGGCAAACTTTAATGGGTAATTCTAAACAAACGAGTCATGTTACGTATGCATGCCAATGGTGAATATTAAATTCTTAATTGTATGTCAAAAATGCGCAATAACTACCTCATAAAACTCACCAAATTTCATTTGCATATCTCAACCGGTTTTAGAGCAATAAATAAATCCTCAGTTTGTAAGAAAAATTTTAATACCCCTATTTCGGAAACGAAGCATTTGCGGACATACCCTCCTATTAGAGGAGAAACTCACAAAGTGCACTTTTTTGAGATTTTGACATTTTCATCAATTTGAACTCAATACGGTACTGTCCAGCTCTGTAGAAATCAACTGGGGCTCTATTCTAATTGCTGAGATAATTTTATGGTATACTTCACTAAGTGCATGATTGTGAATTTCGGTTTCAAGGTAAAACTCATTAAAACTTTTTATTGCCCTTAGTGAATTTTTCCTTACAATCTGGAGTGCCGAATCAGTAATACGTATTATTTAGTGATCTTTCAAACAATACATTATTAAACATAACTGTTTATTATTTTTGTGTTCATTATCTATTCGGCGATTGATTAAAGAAATGAGCTTATATTATTTCTTTGTAGCAAATATTTTACATAATCTATTTTGCGATCCAGCAGGCGACTTGTGTGTTATATATTGTATTGTTGAAACTGTATATACCTGTTCGGCGATTGATTAAAAAATATGGGTTTAAATTTCTTTGTAACAGATAGCCTATGCTTACATAATGAATAACATTATCTATTTTATGGTTAGGCAGGCGACTTTTGTGGCTGTCGCCGAAAATAATGGCATTTATTTTCAAACAACAAAACTTATTGTTCATTTTTTAAAGAATAGACGGTTATTTTTGATAGATCGTTAGTAGTTGTAATTCAGCAAAATTTTGTATAGGTACCTTTGTATGTATAAAATGTATGTGGATATTTTTACTACATTACACTTTTTACTTGGATACATTACTTCTGTTTCTATCACATGTGATTTTCTATAGAGGCAACTGTTTTGTATAAACTTATTTATGTACTTAATAATTATTTATTAACATTGTATTCATTACCTATTTCATTTTGAATCTCAACGTCATGATACTTTATGGAGATAAATTCATTAACTTCTCAATATCCAATAATTGTGTTCATGGAAAAACTCATCAAGTACAAAGTGTAGCTATTGAATTTTACCTCTAATAGGACATACCTATGTTTATAAATCAAACCAGGGCCGGCGATAACGGGCCTGCAAGGGATGAATTGCAGGCGGGCGACCCTGTTTATGGGGCGCCAAAATGAGCACCTTTTTCTGCTGGTGTTACACAAAATCATAGAAAAATTATTTTCTTTAAAATTTTTCAATGCAATAGAATTTTATTCACGGCTCCAGTATGCGTAGTGTGTGACAAACACTCATTTTCAAAATGCTATGGATTTTAAAATTTAAAATCCAAATTTAAAATTAAAAATTTTAATCCGGAAAATAATTTTTTTAGATAATAAGAATTAAATAAGATATTTACATCCTAATTACATTTTGTACCATTGCCAGAAGATAAAATATCTAAATATAGGTAAATACCTAATTAAACCGAAGGGCGCCTTATACCCTAGCACCGGCACTGAATCAAACTGCCATTATTTTTGGTGCTGAATTAGCCTGTAAGGTTACCATACTTATTTAAAACACCCTGCATTGATAAAATACCAAAATAATTATATGTATTTAGTTGACATGACATGTAGGTACAAAATATTGTTAAAATAATTTTTATACGTAAGTGAATTATTATAATCAACTATTCTAAATGCAAAATAAGCCACAATTTAACTAAAAAATTATTTTATTAACGTTTAGACGTCCAAATCGGATGTCATTGTCAAAATACAAAAATTAGTCAGATTAAATAAATTATTAGAAAAAATTTTTTACTAAGCAACGACATTTTTGTTTAATTTAATAATATTTTGTATTTTGACAACGACATCCGGTTTAGACGTCGAAACGTTAATAAAATCAATTTTTTAGTTAAATTGTGGCTTAGTTCCCATTTAGAATAGTTGATTACAAAAATGCCACAAGGATAATAGCTTCAGAACAAGTTAATTATTATTGTGAAAGCTTTAGGTCTTCCTTTTATTTTAATCTTTTACGGTAATACTATTTCATTTATAACTAAAAAAAAATATATATTAATTTATAGTCTCTTATCTTTTTCGTACTGTTTTAAAATGTTCTTAAACTCATTAAAATAACTAAATAATTGTCCACACTCCGTAGTTAATTTAAAAACAAACACTAAACAAATAAAAAATAAGAAATCACTAACACTCTAACTTTTTTATTTGCGCACACGTTAGCGTATAACTAGACACAACCTTATATTTAGGTATATTCTTCTTCTCCTTCTTTAGTTTATTGGCCTCCACCTACTTGGGTATTTGGCAAGCTCAGCGTCGTGGAATAAGTCAAAAATATTTATATTCTAATGACATTTTTCTTATGTTGTTGCAATAATATATACCAGTTTGTTAAAATTGTAGTTTTATACTGTTTTTGAAGGAAAGAAACGAAGGTTTACTATTGAAAATAAAACCATTTTGTAAAAGTACAAATTTTCTATGAATAGTTCAACCGATCAAAAACACTTGTAACGTCACATAAATGTATTTTCTACTGACGTTTATAACGTCTAATTTCAAATTCTGTTTACTTTATTGGAAAAATGTAAATGTAAAACCAAGTGACGTCACGACGCGTTTTGGACCACCTGTTTTAATTTGAATTTTTAATCGTCTTTAGGGGCCAAACGAAAGACAAACAAAACTTTTTTATCTTTGATACTTGTTTTAAATTATGTTCTGTTGTGATTTATAACATTTTTTTTTCGAATTTAAAAATTTGTGCAAGTTCCCTATTGTGTTTATTTTATTTTTGTTATTTAACTCTGGTTCTGTATATGTATTTGAATTGACATAATAAAGTTATTTTATGGCTTTTTAGATTTCTTTAATTTCTTATTTTTACATAAAGTTACCTTTGAGGTAACATTTTTTATTAAATGGAATTGAGTTTGTTTATATATAATTTGACATGAAAAGGCTTTTAAAGCTTGTAGGCTGGGTTTTATTGGTGCAATACCTTTTGTTCACCACCTCAACTTGGTACAATTATTGTTTCGAATTTTTTAGTGAGTCCAGTAACTGCTGCTTTATTTGTTGCAATTCTCTAGTAACACTAGAATTTCAAAGACCCGCTTTGTTTTTGTGATAATTTGGCATGCTAAAAAGTCCGTTTTAATTTTTGCCTCAGCTTCAAATAGTATTTCCAAATCTGGATTTTCTTCCTGAATTGGTTGTGAATTTTTCGTACCTGACAAGATATTAAATTAAATAAAAATGTAACCATAATAAAAATTCACAACAGTGAATAATTTTTAACATCCAAATCAGGCATTATGGAAATGTGGATTTAATTAATGGATAGCTTTAAAGGGGTGATACACACGCGAGTAAGTACGCGAACTTATGGCTCGCGACCTTTTTCGCGCGTGTATCACCGCAAGTACGCGTACTTTAAGTCCGCCGAGTAAGTACGCCGTCGATCCAACAAGTTTGAAATCTTACTCGTAACCCGTACGTGTATCACTGCCACGAGCCGCGAGCCTCGAGCCATCATATTATTGCGTTTAAAGTTACACTTATATTTTCACTAATTAAGCAAATTGCCTAGAAATAATTCAATCGTTTATTGTTGATAGGAGACAAGTTACATTTTTTTATAAGTTTTGAGAAAACCGTAAAACACTATTTTATGCCATACTATTATTTTTGATTATTTGTTTTTGAGTAAACCTAATTATTTATAGGCTGTTTTATCCTCCTGATGAAAATATTACCCTCTTATCTATGATATTTTGTTTGTAACCCACACTTTTCGATTTCGTCTTTTTTTATTAGTATTAAAAATATATAACACGATAGGATACAATGCGAAGTACATAATACGATAAAATTCCTAAATAGCACAAACCACCGACGGCGACCGCGATCTTTAAAACCGCGTACTTTAAGTCTGCCGTGTATCACCAACCGCGAGCCGAGTAAGTCCGCGATCTTTAAACCCGCGTACTTAAAGATTGCGTGTGTATCACGCGCTATAAATATTAATGTGCAATAAAGAAGAGAGGAATATAAAGACAAAAAAATTAAGATTGGTAATGATTAAAAATATTATTTTCTTTTTATTAAATTTCTTACCAAAACAATTATGAGATATATGTGAGGATGCATGTTATCAATAAGTTTTCTGCCAAGAAGGTGAAAATGTTACAGATATGTAATCCACTTTATTAATGAATCAACAAGAGTATTTATGCAAACACACATTACATTCCCTATGGGTTAGGGGCCGTTCAAGTGTTACGTAACGCAGGTTGGGGGGGGGATCAAAAATCTTCAAAAATTGCATTACGCAATAGTTAAATGTACATTAGAGTGCGTTACATACGGGGGGGAGGGGTCAAAAATCGCGTTACTTAATACTTGAACGCTCCCTTAACTGGCATTTGCAACCTGTTTACTTTTTAAGGTACACTTAGGTATAAAGCAAAAGGTGGGTTTGCATGCTGCAGGCATAAAAATGGCTAGAAATTAAACTACCTTTACAGGGCTTGCCTGCTAGGCTGGAGTGTTAAAATGGATAATTTTTCAAATGAACACTTAAAATGACATAGGACATTTTTGCTGTTTATTCGATGTTTCATTTTTACCTTCTGAATGCAATTTTAAATAGTAAGTAAACAAGTTTTTTCTCGAAAAATTTTGTACCACAATTGCAAGTGTATGAATACAAAATGTTCTGCCTTATACATATTTTAAATGCGATAGTTTAAGATCATTTTCTTGATTTTTTTTGTCGCCTCAAATTAGAAATATCCAAGTAAAAATGTTAAGAGTAGTATTTTAGATATAAAAAGATCTAGATACTGGTTTAGATATTGCTCGTGCGCTATAACTTTTCCCATGCATCACGATTCATTTTCAAACAAATTAAGTCAAAACATAAAGTGAAACGAACGTCTATGTGTATACATAATACAGTGATGAGCGCGCTAATAACCGGCAAAATAGCTCAAAAGATGGAAAATGTATTAAGTTGTAAGATAAAAAGGAATGAAACTACTGGAGGTGGGATTTTACCGGTATTAACTTATAATTTACATTACCATTATGGATAGTTTCCACCTTTATACCTTTAAACGTCAGCTAGTTAACTTCGGTCATAATTCTACATAGTATGACGTTCTTTCAAACCTAGTTTCAATAGGTTATGTACGTCTTCTTCTTCTTTGGTTTATTGGCCTCTACCTGCATGAGTATTTGGCTAGTCCATCGTTTTGGCATAAAGAAAAAATCCCTTATTCACCTACAATTTAGAGTTGGTATCGGACAAATACAACAAAGGTAAAAACTTTTCTCGTTCAGGGATAACTGTCGACCATTACACAATCTGCCTCTACTTCTTCTTCTCGTTCTTTAGTTAATTGGCAATTTTGAATTATAATGGGACAAATACAACAAAGGCAAAAATCTTTCTAGCTCAGGGGCAACTGCCGATCATTACAAGATTCCGTAATGTGGCCTCGGTTTCCTTATCCTTTTTCATCTTTCTGATGACCTCAACATTTGTTATTCTATCTACCCAACTTATTTTTAATATTCTTCGCCAGGTCCACATCTCGAATGCTTTAAGTCGATCGCTTATGTCTTTCTTTAAGGTCCAGGCCTCCACCCATACAGCAACACTGAATTATCTAGTCGTACGTAATTTTTGACATATTGTTCAAATTATTTATTATTTTATCAATTTCATTTCCAATATTTTGCTTTCCTCATAACTACGTTTGACGTTAATACGACATTTTTTTTTCGCATAAAGCAAAAATCAATTGAAGACAATAGGGCTTTTCATTCACAGTCATTTGTTTCTAGCTGTCATATGTCGTATAATCTCTGTATATTAATATTATACACAGATTATACAAAAGCTCGAAACAGATGACAATCGATGAAAAGCCCTATAAAGCAAATGTAAATAAAAACAGTTTAATTCATAGTAATTTTTTTATTCTAAAATTAACTTAATTTCTATTTACCATGATTTTAGACGTCTCGGATTCACTCCTGTCACTTCAGAATTGTCGAAGGTTGTTTCAAATCCCACATTTATGACTTTATTGCAATAATTAAATATTAAAATTTGAAATTATGCAGATATTGTTTGCTTTGAATTACTTAACATTTGTGTTAGTCTTTATTAGAAATGTTTAAAGTCTTCTTCTTCATTTTATGTAGACATGACTCTGTCTGTTTTTCAATGTGCCTACCGAAGTTGTCGTTCCATCTTTTTCGTGGTCTTCCCACTGATCGTCTTCCTATTGGGGAACCGTCTCTCGCTGTCCTGACTACTCTATTTGTTGTCATTCGGCTTATGTGGTCGTTCCATTATATTCTTCTGTTTTTCACCCAGTTATTAATGTTGTCCACCTTACATCTCCGTTGTATATCTGCAGCACTGAAGTAGTTTAAAGTAAAACATGAAACGCTTACTGAAAAAACAATGTCATACTTTCGAAAATAAAAAATTCTACAAAAATAAAAAAAAAGTCCTAAATGAATCTGTTTACAAAAAATGTTCAAATAAGCCACCATAAGCAGCGGAACAATAACCCAGCCTATTGTAAAAATTCCGTCTAACATTAGATAATGTTTCTGGACTAATACCTCTCATTGTATCAGAGATCTTTTCCCGTAATTCTTGGAGAGTATTAGGCCTATCGTCCTCAATTCCATATAGTTTGGACTTGATATACCCCCACATAAAAAAATCACAAGGTGAAAGATCAGGTGATCTTGCAGGCCAGAAAATATCTCCGTGGCCACTAATCAATCTATTAGGAAAAGTAGCACTGAGATATTCCCTGACGATGCGAGAATTATGTGCAGGGCAACCATCTTGTTGAAACCATATGGAATCGAAAGGTATTGGTAAATTACGAAGGGCCGGGACAATTTGATTTTGCAGAAGTTCCAAGTATTTCCGCCCAGTCAACATACCGTCTATAAAAAATGGACCTATGACATGATTCCCTATTATGCCTCCCCAAACATTTACTTTTCGAGGACGCTGAGTACGAGCGACATAAATCTGACGAGGATTTCTTCGAGACCAATACCGAGTGTTCATTGAATTGTGACGTCCATGCAGTGAAAACGTACATTCATCGGTAAACAAAACATTCTGTAAAAAATGTTCATCTTGATGTGACATTTCCATTGCATTTTGACAGAATTCTAAACGTCGATATTGATCTCCAGGGAATTGTTCGTTGGATTTATGTAACTTGTAGGGACGGTATCCATGCTTTTTCAAAATTTTACCTACTGTAAATCTTGAAAGTCCAAACTGTTCTCCGAGAAAAGATGTTGATTGAGTAGGATTTTGTTCAATACTTGCACAAATCAAAGTGTCCCTTAGTTCTAAATCTGGGTTTACCTCTCGTCGTCTACGAATTCCTCTTGGAGTAAACACGGATCCATAATTTAAAAAATTACGTACAATAGACTGAATTGTCGATCGTGTTGGTGTTGGCCTATTTGGTTACATATCTCTAAATTGTTGTCTGATCATGTTCTCTGGTAATCCATTAGCATGCCAGACAACAATTTGCACTTTTTCTTCTACCGTTAAAACCATGATTTCCACGAATTGTTTTTTCAGCAAAAAGTTTCTGTTTACCGTAGAAAACCACTTCTCGAACTCGAAGTGTTATAGTTTAATTTAACGTTCACTAGAGCCCACTTCAGTAGTTGTATGGAGGAGAATCAGATTAGAAGTTCGGGAAATGCTTCTAAGAATCAGTGCAGCATTTTCATGTGGCAGTTTATGGAATTTAATATTATTTATTTTATACTTAGTTAATTGGCACTCAGTCAAATGGTTTCGTTATAGGTATTTGTGAATTTGGAAATGTTTAGTTTTAGGACCTGATGCTTCTTGTGTGTTTTATTATTTTAGTTTGGAATAATCGACAGTTTTAGTTTGAAATTAAATTTCGGTTTGGCGTCTATTTGTGTCAGATGAAAGTTTTTACCTCTGTTTTATTTGTGCCATAACAACCTAAAATTGCCAATTAATCAAAGAAGGTGAAGAAGAAGTAGAAGCAGATTATGTAATAGTCGGTAGTTATTCCTGAGCGAGAAAAGTTTTTAACTTTGTTGTATTTGTCCGATATTAACTATAAATGTAGATGTAGATTATTAAGGGATTTTTTCTTTATTCTGAGAGAATGAGCTGGCCAAAATACCCATGCAGGTAGAGGCCAATAAACCAAAAAGAAGAAGAGGTACATAACCTGATAAATCTGAGTTTGAAGAAACGTCATACGTAGAATTAGAATTATGACCGAGGTAAACTAGCTGACGTTTAAAGTTATAAAGGTGGAAACTATCCATAATGGTAATGTAAATTATAAGTTAATACCGATAAAATCCCACCTCCAGTAGTTTCATTTCTTTTTATCTTACAACTTAATACATTTTCCATCTTTTGAGCTATTTTGCCGGTTATCAGCGCGCTCATCACTGTATAAAATATACATGTATTAAGTTGTAAGATAAAAAGAAATGAAACTACTGGAGGTGGGATTTTATCGGTATTAACTTATAATTTACATTACCATTATGGATAGTTTCCACCTTTATAACTTTAAACGTCAGCTAGTTTACCTCGGTCATAATTCTAATTCTACGTATGACGTTTCTTCAAACTCAGATTTATCAGGTTATGTACCTCTTCTTCTTTTTGGTTTATTGGCCTCTACCTGCATGGGTATTTTGGCCAGCTCATTCTCTCAGAATAAAGAAAAAATCCCTTAATAATCTACATCTACATTTATAGTTAATATCGGACAAATACAACAAAGTTAAAAACTTTTCTCGCTCAGGAATAACTACCGACTATTACATAATCTGCTTCTACTTCTTCTTCACCTTCTTTGATTAATTGGCAATTTTAGGTTGTTATGGCACAAATAAAACAGAGGTAAAAACTTTCATCTGACACAAATAGACGTCAAACCGAAATTTAATTTCAAACTAAAACTGTCGATTATTCCAAACTAAAATAATAAAACACACAAGAAGCATCAGGTCCTAAAACTAAACATTTCCAAATTCACAAATACCTATAACGAAACCATTTGACTGAGTGCCAATTAACTAAGTATAAAATAAATAATATTAAATTCCATAAACTGCCACATGAAAATGCTGCACTGATTCTTAGAAGCATTTCCCGAACTTCTAATCTGATTCTCCTCCATACAACTACTGAAGTGGGCTCTAGTGAACGTTAAATTAAACTATAACACTTCGAGTTCGAGAAGTGGTTTTCTACGGTAAACAGAAACTTTTTGCTGAAAAAACAATTCGTGGAAATCATGGTTTTAACGGTAGAAGAAAAAGTGCAAATTGTTGTCTGGCATGCTAATGGATTACCAGAGAACATGATCAGACAACAATTTAGAGATATGTAACCAAATAGGCCAACACCAACACGATCGACAATTCAGTCTATTGTACGTAATTTTTTAAATTATGGATCCGTGTTTACTCCAAGAGGAATTCGTAGACGACGAGAGGTAAACCCAGATTTAGAACTAAGGGACACTTTGATTTGTGCAAGTATTGAACAAAATCCTACTCAATCAACATCTTTTCTCGGAGAACAGTTTGGACTTTCAAGATTTACAGTAGGTAAAATTTTGAAAAAGCATGGATACCGTCCCTACAAGTTACATAAATCCAACGAACAATTCCCTGGAGATCAATATCGACGTTTAGAATTCTGTCAAAATGCAATGGAAATGTCACATCAAGATGAACATTTTTTCATAGAGGTATATATTAACATAGAGGGAGCCTACCTTCCGCGCTTCCTGACGACAAGATCTCATGGACTGGTTTGCGGCATCTCTTTCTAACACATTGTATCGAAAATCTATGATGACATTCAGTGTGAATATAGGCACGGAAGAGGAGGACAACTGTAGCAGCTTTACTATGCGTAAGAGTGAAACAGCACTAATCCAAATAAAAAAGATGGTGTCGTCACTTCGCTCTGAATGACACTCTCTCTATGCTAATATATAACTCTATGCATTTTTTACAGAATGTTTTGTTTACCGATGAATGTACGTTTTCACTGCATGGACGTCACAATTCAATGAACACTCGGTATTGGTCTCGAAGAAATCCTCGTCAGATTTATGTCGCTCGTACTCAGCGTCCTCGAAAAGTAAATGTTTGGGGAGGCATAATAGGGAATCATGTCATAGGTCCATTTTTTATAGACGGTATGTTGACTGGGCGGAAATACTTGGAACTTCTGCAAAATCAAATTGTCCCGGCCCTTCGTAATTTACCAATACCTTTCGATTCCATATGGTTTCAACAAGATGGTTGCCCTGCACATAATTCTCGCATCGTCAGGGAATATCTCAGTGCTACTTTTCCTAATAGATTGATTAGTGGCCACGGAGATATTTTCTGGCCTGCAAGATCACCTGATCTTTCACCTTGTGATTTTTTTATGTGGGGGTATATCAAGTCCAAACTATATGGAATTGAGGACGATAGGCCTAATACTCTCCAAGAATTACGGGAAAAGATCTCTGATACAATGAGAGGTATTAGTCCAGAAACATTATCTAATGTTAGACGGAATTTTTACAATAGGCTGGGTTATTGTTCCGCTGCTTATGGTGGCTTATTTGAACATTTTTTGTAAACAGATTCATTTAGGACTTTTTTTTTATTTTTGTAGAATTTTTTATTTTCGAAAGTATGACATTGTTTTTTCAGTAAGCGTTTCATGTTTTACTTTAAACTACTTCAGTGCTGCAGATATACAACGGAGATGTAAGGTGGACAACATTAATAACTGGGTGAAAAACAGAAGAATATAATGGAACGACCACATAAGCCGAATGACAACAAATAGAGTAGTCAGGACAGCGAGAGACGGTTCCCCAATAGGAAGACGATCAGTGGGAAGACCACGAAAAAGATGGAACGACAACTTCGGTAGGCACATTGAAAAACAGACAGAGTCATGTCTACATAAAATGAAGAAGAAGACTTTAAACATTTCTAATAAAGACTAACACAAATGTTAAGTAATTCAAAGCAAACAATATCTGCATAATTTCAAATTTTAATATTTAATTATTGCAATAAAGTCATAAATGTGGGATTTGAAACAACCTTCGACAATTCTGAAGTGACAGGAGTGAATCCGAGACGTCTAAAATCATGGTAAATAGAAATTAAGTTAATTTTAGAATAAAAAAATTACTATGAATTAAACTGTTTTTATTTACATTTGCTTTATAGGGCTTTTCATCGATTGTCATCTGTTTCGAGCTTTTGTATAATCTGTGTATAATATTAATATACAGAGATTATACGACATATGACAGCTAGAAACAAATGACTGTGAATGAAAAGCCCTATTGTCTTCAATTGATTTTTGCTTTATGCGAAAAAAAAATGTCGTATTAACGTCAAACGTAGTTATGAGGAAAGCAAAATATTGGAAATGAAATTGATAAAATAATAAATAATTTGAACAATATGTCAAAAATTACGTACGACTAGATAATTCAGTGTTGCTGTATGGGTGGAGGCCTGGACCTTAAAGAAAGACATAAGCGATCGACTTAAAGCATTCGAGATGTGGACCTGGCGAAGAATATTAAAAATAAGTTGGGTAGATAGAATAACAAATGTTGAGGTCATCAGAAAGATGAAAAAGGATAAGGAAACCGAGGCCACATTACGGAATCTTGTAATGATCGGCAGTTGCCCCTGAGCTAGAAAGATTTTTGCCTTTGTTGTATTTGTCCCATTATAATTCAAAATTGCCAATTAACTAAAGAACGAGAAGAAGAAGTAGAGGCAGATTGTGTAATGGTCGACAGTTATCCCTGAACGAGAAAAGTTTTTACCTTTGTTGTATTTGTCCGATACCAACTCTAAATTGTAGGTGAATAAGGGATTTTTTCTTTATGCCAAAACGATGGACTAGCCAAATACTCATGCAGGTAGAGGCCAATAAACCAAAGAAGAAGAAGACGTACATAACCTATTGAAACTAGGTTTGAAAGAACGTCATACTATGTAGAATTATGACCGAAGTTAACTAGCTGACGTTTAAAGGTATAAAGGTGGAAACTATCCATAATGGTAATGTAAATTATAAGTTAATACCGGTAAAATCCCACCTCCAGTAGTTTCATTCCTTTTTATCTTACAACTTAATACATTTTCCATCTTTTGAGCTATTTTGCCGGTTATTAGCGCGCTCATCACTGTATACATTTTGTATACTGTATACTATAGATACTAGACACATCGGCGTACTTGTCACTTTGTTTTGATTTAATTTGTTTGAAAATGAATCGTGACGCATGGGAAAAGTTATAGCGGACAAACAATATATCACAAAATACTGGTTGCTATATAAGTAATTTTAAAATGTTTGTTTGAGTCTATATGATTGCGGACACTAAATCCATTCGCCAATTTTACAATTTTTACTTATTATAGTCATTTTTTCGTATACAATCTTATCCTAAAACTAATACCTACTAATATTAATCTGTAATAAATAAGCGTTTTTGTATTTTTTTGATATATCTATTATTTATAATTATTTTGTTCGTATTGGGTGCTTTTTTGAATTGATATTCTCAGAGTTCCACAGCAAATTCTTCTGCAGCTCTACTTAATTTGAGAGCTATTTTGCTATAGACTGTCCAAGTTCCTCATTTTTTTATATGATACCTATTTTTTCGCTTTTTTTTATATTGCATCAATTTACAAAGGAATACTTACTCTATATTTACCATTACAATTTATAGGCTATTGATTATGTACTATTAGGTCTGGATCCCGCGTATGAAAAAAAAGTTGATTAATAGCAAGCTGAAAATTTGTTAATAGCTTAAGGGTGTCTAGTCGGATAAACTTTGATATATGGGAACACAGGAACAGGGGTAGTTTTAATTGTGGAATAGGTTAAAAATTTGGAACGATCAGACCACGAAAACGGTACATTTATTTTGTCCGACAGAATAGACTTAAACTCTTCGAACAGAGATTAAACTCTCATGCAAAAATCAGACTGCTATTTATCACCAACTGGGCGTTTTAATGAGTGGAACATGTAGAATATGTCAAATGACAGGAATTATGATAGGTGATAAATAGCAGTCTGATTTTTGCATGAGAGTTTAATCTCTGTTCGGAGAGTTTAAGTCTCTTCTGTCGGACAAAATAAATGTGCCGTTTTCGTGGTCTGACCGTTCCAAATTTTTAACCTGTTCCACAATTAAAACTACCCCTGTTCCAGTATTCCCATATATCAAAGTTTATCCGACTAGACACCCTTAAGCTATTAACAAATTTTCAGCTTGCTATTAATCAACTTTTTTTTCATACGCGGGATCCAGACCTATATAGAAAGGAACTACAACGTTAACAGGGTTTTATTATTTCATATGGTCAATGAATCTCTATATATGAAAAAACCGCTGAGTGCTACCATTTACATTGGTGCGTTTTTGAGAAATGGGTGAATTAGTCCCTGGGCGCAGGTTACATTAGGGTAAGTTATATGCACTTTTGGTACAAACACGTCTACATAAAAATTGTTCCTGGTTAAATTTCCTATCTAAATATAACTTTTTAAAGTCAAAGATACTTTTTTTTACAAAAATATGTTCAAAAGAAAAAGCACAAAGAGACACAAAAGAAAGAAATTTTGTTTTTTGTCCCATAACTTTTGTCCATGGGGATATAGGTATAGACATTGCTTTACAGAAAAAAAACTTACATGTTCTATCTTTAAAATTAGGTTTAGTAGAGGTCATTAAGTTTTACAGTTTTCGAAATATGATTTTTCAAAGTTTGCCACTCACAGCAATTTTGGGCAATTTTCCTTGTTATTTCGCAAATATTGTCCTGTAACTTTTTTCTACGTAACTTTAGGCATAGGAGATGGTACATGTAAAAGGAATAGAAATCAATTACCTTTAAAATGTGCTAATGTATAATGTTGTACGACTTCTTTTAAAGAGGTTATCTCTTTCAAAACTTTATACGTTTAACGAGTTTTTATATTTTTTACTATTATTTTTTAAATTTCCCATTTTAATTTTTGTTTCTACATTTAGGTATATATTATATAATAAAGAAGAAAGCTTATTCTGTTTACTTTAAAATGGTGTATTATAAAAAATTCTAGGATTAATTTTAAATAAGATATGCTTTTTCAAAATGTAATAAGTACTTGCAACGATTTTTGATTTTAGGATTATTTTTTAAATTCCTCATTATAACTTTTTTATGTGATTGTGTGTTATGATTGAATCTTATTTTTTATAGGTAATACTTTGGATCCACTTGACTCGACCGGGCAAACTTCTAAATATGGATTAATTCCAATATTTACTGTCAAAGCTCCTGCACCACAAGCTTTGCTTGAAAAAATAGCATGTAAATGTACCAAAGGATGTACAAAAAACTGCGCTTGTAGGAAGATAGGAATTAGTTGTTCAATATTCTGCAAAGGGTGCATGTGCATTGGTACTAATTAGTGGGAACTCTAAGATAACTGAGGTGTCAGAGGAAGATATTGAAGCTAATGCTAACGAAGAGATGGACTTTGATTTTGAAATTTTTTTAAATGTTAACTTTTAAATAATTTTAACTAAAGTGATGTTTTCTAAGACTAATGTTTATGTAATTTTTGTAAAAGAAATAATTTTAAATAATACAGGTAAAAAAATATCAAAGAATTACTCGGTGTCCATTACATATTTAAATAGAGATGATACACCATTTTAAAGAACAGAAAGTAAGCCCTCTTTATTGAGCAATATATAGTATATTCATGTACAAGAAAAAAAAGTTATAATGGGAAAATTCAAAAAAATTCGTAAAAAATGTATAAAATAATATTTTTTTATATTAGGTATTATATAATATATATTAATATATTATATTATATGTACCATATATAATATAATAATATTATTTTATTTTTAAATTATATTATAAAGAATCGTTAACAGTATAAAAGCTTGAAAAACCATAATCTCTTTAAAAAAAGTCGTACAACGTTATACAGTAGACCGTTTTAAAGGTAATTGATTTCTATTCGTATTACGTGTACCACTGAATATACCTAAAGTTACGTAGAAAAAAGTTACAGAACAATATTTGCGAAATAACAAGGAAAATTGCCCAAAAATGCTGTGAGTTTCGAACTTTGAAAAATCATATTTCGAAAACTATGAGCTCTGATTACCTCTACTAAACAACATTTTAAAGAAAAAATATGTACTGTAAAAGTATAAAGTATGAACTTGTAATCTTAAAAATTATTGATGACATTAATTCTTCAATAAAATCCATATTAATAAAGGATGTAGGCATCCATGCTAATTATAATTGAATAGGTCCTTTCAAAAACAACATAATATTAAGTCCATATTTGGAGTAAAATGACTTGACACCACAATAATTTTAAAATTGAAATCAACCATTCCGCACGAAAATAATGCAAGTTATTGTTTAATAGTACATTATATACCGCGGGACTGAAGTAGTACATTTAATCCTGAAGGTAAAGTTTATGGCCCGACCGCAGGGAGGGCCATAATTTACCTGAAGGATTAAATGTACTTCAGTCGCAAGGTATATACGATACTTTTCGTACTTCCGGTATGATTTTATTAATTATTTCAATAATTTCAATCAGTTTTTTCTCTCTTCAACTCATTTAATAAACTGTCTTTAAAATAAGTTACCATAGTAACATTGCGTTGTGACAGTTATAATTTAGAAACATTGTCATTACTAGTGTCATTGTAAAGAAACATTGTTATTGATAATTATTGGTATCATGAGTGAAGAAGGTGTATCTGATATTGATAAAAGAGCAGCCGAAGTAGGTGAAGAATTGTTACCACCGAAATCTAGAAAACTATACGAGCAGCAGTACGATGCTTTTAAAAAGTGGTGCCGCTTAAAAAATGTGAGACAACCTACTGAAAATGCGCTGTTAGTCTACTTCGATGATAAATCAAAAGCGGTTTGTGCCTCAACTCTCTGGGCACATTACTCAATGCTGAAATCGGTTATTAACATTAGAGAAGATATTGATATAAGTAAATTTCCAAAATTATTAGCTTTTTTGAAGAGAAGAAATGAGGGATTTAAGCCAAAGAAGTCAAGAATTCTCACGTCTGAGCAGGTAGATCAGTTCTTACGGGAGGCTCCGGATGATAAATATTTAATGCTTAAGGTAAATTTGGAAATTTGTTTATATTCAGAAATTTTAAGAAATCAATTTTTTTGTAGGTTGCACTTATTTTGGGCGTTGCGGGAGCTTGTCGTGGAAAAGAGTTGGTTGATTTAGAAATCGACGATGTGAGAGATTTGGGCGATTCCTTCCTAATTGCGATTAGAAACACCAAAAATAAAATTGACCGAAATTTTGTGATCAAAAATTCAGAAAACAGTGCCATCAGTTTTGTGGCGATATTTCGGAAATATGTGGCATTGCGAAAGACATGGACAACTCATTCAAAATTTTTTGTTCAATACATCAACAAAGAATGTACTACGCGAGTAGTAGGAAAAAACATGTTTGGTACAATTCCACGGCAAATAGCAGCTTTCTTGAAATTAGAAAATGCGACGTCTTATACGGGACATTGTTTTAGACGCACATCTGCGTCTTTGTTAGCTGATTCGGGAGCAACAATAGACGTGCTGAAGAGACATGGAGGATGGAAATCCTCCAACGTGGCCGAGGGATATATTGAATCGTCTATTAAAAATAAACAAAAAATTTCAGATAAAATATTTGGTCAAGTCGCCGATTCGTCCACTATAGTTATGCCACAGTCCTCATTCTCGCTTCCTGTTTCCGCAGGATCTTCGAAACAAACACCAGTTCAATATGAAAAGGACCTATCTGTTACTCGTCAGTTACCTGCTGCATTAACCCAGGAAAGACTGGTCAATATGACGAACTGTCACAATATTAATTTGAATATTAACGTTAATTACCATTCTAATTAATTATATTTTTCAATAAAATATCCCTTAAATTCGTTTGTTTGTGATTTAATCGTTCCGGGAGTTTCGTCAATATTTAATCCCGGAGGGATTAAATGTGACACTTTAGTACCTGTCACAAGGGAGTGAAGTTGTCACTTTAGGCCCGGAAGTACGAAAAATATTGTATGGCAGGTCTGTATGTTTTCGGTTAGTTCGAAAAACAATGATTGTCGTTATCCATAACAATGAATTTAAAACATATAAAATTTATGTTTTAAATTCACTAACATTGATATGAATAAGGACATACATTGTTAATATTTTATAATATTATTATAGGTACCTACATAATATATGAGTTTCTATGTATTTTGACTTTTTCTTGCTGAAAATAAAGATATTTTCTTAATTTTCTTATTTTTATTGTTTTTTTGTCTTTCAGAAACATGCATTTATAACCCATAATACTTTTTTAAATATAAAATATTACCTCAAATTACTCAACTACACACACCGGCAAAATTAGCCGAACACCTTAAAAATGGGACATGTTTGATATCTTGAATTTCCTAAACCACTGGTCCGATTTGAGTGATTCTTTTAGTATGTTATAGCCGTATTATTTAAGAATATCATTGTAATAATATTGTTGCTAGACAGTTAAATATCATTTTATACCGGGTGTACCAATCATACTGTGTTTTTTCTTAAAGTTTGGAACACCCTGTGGAATATTCTAGAATATGTAAAATATTAAAATTAATACTTGATTGTAGACTTACGCTTTCTTAGCATTTTCCTTTTTGATTCATTTACTTATGTAAGATAATAAAAAACTTATGTGCGTTAACAACTATCCATGTTTTTCATCAATAAAACGTCATAGTAGGGGAGGAAATTATACGAAATTTGCAGTTACTCGAGCGTTATGGGGACCTATTGGATTGTGAAGAGTATGTGACAAAATCAGAAAAAGGTTAAGTTAAGTTTTCCATAAAGTGGGGAACTATTCATTTTTTAATTTAATTTTCCATTTGAAACAATCATTTTTCTCCGATTATAGCGCTATCTATCCATAATTCGAATAAATGTGTCGAATAAAAGTTGTTTATTTTTACGTAAAAAATCTAAATCTGCAATAAAAATTGGAGGCTCCTATTTCATATTTTAAATTAAATCCCCCACCCCACCTCCGTGGGGGCTCGTGATACCCCACGGAGAGGGGTGGGGGGTAAATTAAAAATTTTAAATACGAACCCTGCGATATTTCGCGAAATGAACATCAGATCGTAAAACTGCAAAATACACCTATTCAATATTTTTCAAAAATCTACCGAATGGCACCAAACACGACCCCCCACGGAGGTGGGGTGAGGGGTTACTTTAAAATATTAAATAGGAGCCCCCAATTTTTATTGCAGATTTGGATCCTTGACGTAAAAATAAGCAACTTTTATTCGCAACATTTTTTCCAATTATGGATAGATGGCGCTATAATAGGAAAAAACGATTGGTGGAAATGGAAAATTAAATTAAAAAATGGAGAGTCCCACACTTTATGGAAAATTTAACTTAACTTTTTTTGGTTTTAGCACCCACTCTTCACAATCCAATAGGTCCCCATACCGCTCGAGTAACTGCAAATTTAGCATACTTCCCTCCCCTACTATGAGGATTTATTGATAAAAAGCATGATTAGTTGTTAAAGCACATAACTTTTTTATTTTCCAACATAAGCAAATGCATCAAAAAAGAAAATGTTAAGAAAGCCTAAGCCTACAATCGAGATTTAATTTTAATATTTTATTTATGCTAGAATATTCTACAGGGTGTTCCGAACTTTAAGAAAAAAACACAGTGTGATTGTAACACCCGGTATAAAATGACATTTATCTGTCTAGCAACAATATCATTACACCGATATTTTTAACTAATAAGGCTATAACGACACCTGATATGAAAAACATTGTAACTCACTTTTGCTTAGTTTGCAGGAGAGCGATTTAAAGAAATTTCCAAAACATTTTATTTTTTTACTGTGTCAGCTTATATATTTCTTGTAATGTTCTTAATCCATATTTTATAACTTTTTCTTAGCTTTTCACTTTTACATATCACATTGTTGTCAACATTACTGGTCCTGATTTAGGTCGAGTTACAATAGCAAATTTTTTCAGAATTTTAGGTGAAGATCATTGTAAGTGGTTCATACAATGATATTTCAACACAGTATGTTTCTTTGGTTAGGTGCATATAAATTGTAACTAATCAGTAAATATCGAAATAAAGAGATTATAATTAATTTGTTTTATTGGTTTTACTTGAAACGTGATTTTTTTACTCAGACAAGTAGTATTTAAGAATTTACGTCATACATACTAACAAGTAGTAGGTAAATAAAATAATATCTTTTAGATTTATTTATTACAAAATGAACATTTACAAATTATAAAACAGTTTATATTCTATTAAAAAATAAACAAAGTTAACCCCTAGCAAACTTTTATTCAGAGTCATCATCCGAATATTCAGTTTGTTGAGAGTGAGGAAGATTTAACTAAAAACTGCAATATTGCTCTGGCATAGCTTTACTAGAGCACAAAGCAACAAGATCTTTATATTTTGAGGTTGTTATGGACAGTAACCTATTATATTCTAAAGGAATTTGTACTTCCCATAAATCGTGAAAATTTTTATTCCTGGATTTGGTAGCCCTTTTGCTCGATTTTGGTTTGCATTCTAAGTTTATAAACGATAATAATTGATCAGAAATAAGATCGTACTAAAAACTAATAATATCTGGTTGTTCTTTATATTATATTTTTAAGTATTGTATTTTCGACCAGAAAACTTGGCGTTTATCTATATCTAAATCCCAATTCGGTATTTTCTTTAACATTGATTTAAAGTCCAAGATGTCATTTTGACTTAGTTCTTTCAAATCGTATGGTTTTCCTGTGACTTTAGCACACCTTATCAGTGTATACCACTGTTGTGTTACATAAACAACTTGGTTCTTTTTTCCTCGCTCAATAAGGGCGTGCATTGAATCACCCTCAGATTGAGAGTGGCCCACCTCAAAAAACGTGTGTGTAATAATAATATTCATGATCTTAGCTGCATAAATATACATCAAAAATATTATTCGATTTCGATTTTGTCCTACACAACAATCTGAATAAAATCTAAACTCTAATGCTCCATGAGCAACTTTTCTCTTAATAAAATGCATAACAATAACCCCTAACTGATGAAAAAAGGTTGATATAACTTAGTACCTACCTAATAATCTATATTAAACTGTTAAGGGGGCATGCGCAAAATCTTGGTCCAATGGAATTTAAATGCATTCATTTTTTTTTCGAATCCTGAGAAACGTAATAGGTAAGTATTTTTAAAAAAAAATTAAACGCAGAATGAAAGATTAGATTTTTACCGAGGGCCGAAAGTCTGAAAACATCTATAAAGTTTGTTTTAATAAGTTACATGGATGAAAAAAAAAGAGAAAATTTAGTGTGATTTCTAATTTCAAATATTTCATTCGAAAAAAACTTTTTGTTTATTCTAAGGGACTTTCGACCCTCGGTAATAATGTAGGTAATCTTTCATTTTGCGTCCAAATTTTGCAAAAATAATTATTAGTTTTCTCACTATTCAAAAAAAAAAAATAAATGTAACTGAATAGCATTGGATCGAGATTTTGAGCCTACCCGCCCCTTATGTTTCTCTTTAAAATTAAATTAGTTTATAATCAAGATTAGGTACCATCATTGTCTTTGAGATTTTTGTCTTTTATAGCTAAATAGAAAAAAATCCTCATTTTCCTTATTTAAAAAATTCGTAGCACAATAATTGTGTTAATATTCACTAAATTTAACACAGCACGTTTATTTTTAGATATGTTTACATTAACACACGAACCAGTAGCTATACAAGAACTAAAAGTTTAACAGTCATTACCCAGAAATTTCGACAAATTCTCAAGTTCTGCAATCTTGCATTTTGCAAATATATTCCTGTCAATAATCAACACTGCGAAATGAGTCATAATAACATTGTAAGAACAGGATACTATTTCGTTCAGTGATCGTTATCCCTACAAAATGTTAAGTATTGGATGTAAACACATGGTAAATTGACTTACAATGTTTTTCATCGTAATATTCCACTACCTTGCTTTCTTGTATCACAACTTACAATGCAGTTATAAAAACTTACTCAATAAATGTTTCGAGAAAAACATTGTATCCCATGTTACAATGTTTTAGTAAAAAATTTTCATCAATAATAAAAATTTTTAAAATTGTAACATTGGTTACAACGTTTTTTCCACCCAGTGATCAAAAATTTGCACTTACAATGAGGTTATTTTGTTAAATAACTTTATAATTACATAAGATAGGATAAAAGTTCTTAGACCAAATTGAAGGTTATCGTTTATAGATGCTATTTAAGCCATAGTTGAAAAACATTGTAAGTGGAGATACAATGTTTTTCATATCAGGTGTCGATAACATACTAAAAAAATCACTCAAATCGGACAACAGGTTTAGGAAATTCGCGACATCAAACATATCCCATTTTTAAGGTGTTCGGGTAATTTTGCCGGTGTGTGTATTAATGGAACAATTTTTGTTTCCTGAAAAATTTATATAATTGTGACATGTATTGTTTTCGAAATGACCGATTCAATTATAATATTATAACCAGATCCTGGAAGCTCGTAATTCTATTGGATTATACAATAAAATCAGTTTTTTATTCATAAATAATATTATTTTTGTACATTTTTATTAGGTTATAAGTATGACGAATTTGTCAGTTGTCACTTTAGAAGTGACGTCACTGTTCTTTTAGTATTTTGTTTTCAGTTGTCAGTGTCTATGTGACGTCACGGTTCCTTTGAGATTTTGCTAGCGTCATAAAGTTAGCGAAACGGTTTTTTCAAAGTCGTTATTTTGACTTCTGCCATAGCTCAAATAATTGCACCTCGTTTGCGGATAATTGAACCATTCAAAATTTCATTTGCGGAATTTCCGTTTTCGAGATATAAGCAAATCAAAAGTGGAGATTTCGGCGCAGCGCTAAAAATAAATGTCGATTTTCAGGGTATAAAATGCCGTAAAGTCACTAAATGACCATATCACCTAATTGCACCTCGTTTGTGGATTATGAATAAACTGGTTTTACTTGAAAATTGTGAAAATTGAAAATGTTATAAAGGAAAAACGATATTAATGTTGGTTGCCTATACTATAGGGGCAAAGGAATGCCAGAATAATTTTCACTTTTGGTAAACCTAAACTGTAAGGCTAAAAGTAGTATGTACCATAACCATAGTCAAAATAACTCCTCCTGACTTAAAGGTAATCCCTCCATTCGAAATTTCATTTGCGGATTTTCCGTTTTCGAGATATAACCAAATAAAAAGTTGAGATTTCGAATAAATTTTCATTTTCTGGGTATAAAAAGCCGTAAAATTGATAAATAACCATATCACCTAATTGCTCCTCGTTTGCGGATTATAAATAAACTGGCTTTAATTGAAAATAATGAAAATTGAAAATTTTATAAAGAAAAACGACATTAACGTCGGTTGTGGTTGCCTACACTGTAGGGGCAAGGCAAAGGAATTATTATTCATAGTAGTGATGTTGATTATAGTTACTTTCGAGGATTCGTTACAAATCGTTACTTTTGTATAAAGTAATCATTTACAGCAGTGGCGTGCGGTGACATTTTCGGAAGAGGAAGCGATTCAATAAGGGTTTAACAAATATTTTCTTACGAGGGTCGAGATCAAAACATATACCTACTTAATAGGTGTATACCTAATGTATTACCTGTTAACTTATATCGACTAAAAACAAGAACTACAAAAAATTAGGTATAGTGTTTAACCCAGTCTGAGAGACATGCACACGCCTTGAGAATGAGATTCGGGTGATACAAATTCATTGAGGCAAGGAGGATTTACTCTTATAAGCGGGCGTCACTCCATCCCGCTCCAATGCTTCATACTATCCACTTCCCCTCCGATAGCACTCTGATGCGCTATATGGGCTCTCTATCAGCATAGTGCTTATTATGTGGGGGTCCTGGATACAAGGACTCACAAACGAAATCCTACCCCGATCAATGCAGGTTAGTGACTCTAGTGACTTGGTATATCGTACATCTAGTGACTTATCATCGATCTGTACTGCTTGCTCAGGGTCGAGTCCCTGCTCCAGGCTTGGTTTCTTTAAACTTAAAAAGAAGAGTTCTATTCAAAATTGTTTTTATATTCCGATTTCGAATCACCTTCCATAACACACAACTTTCAACAATATGACACTTATTTATTTATACTTGAGTCCTATTCTCTTATCAACCAATGCAAATTTTTTGTCGATAACATCGTCGTAAAATTTTGGATTTTCTGATAATTGTTTAATAAATGCACTCTTTTTCAATGGATAATAGAGCTTGGAAAGTCTGTGTTCACTTGTAAAATTTATTGTAAAACTTTTGATGCGTTTTAATACTGAAAAACTTCGTTCAACTGATGCACTTGTAGCTGGGATAGTTAGTATACCTACTACTTAATTCACACAACTTGCCCACTTCACACAGAGACTGATTTAAACCAGTAGTTTTCAAAAAATTCAACCGATTCCTAAGTATTTCTTTATCACTAATTTCAGGTGTTTTATAAATGACATTTAACTGAGAATGCAAAGCTAGATTATCAAAAAAAATCATAATTTAATCGTACTGAATTAAATAGATACATACCTCTGTGGAAGATTTTAATGAATTATAATTAGACATATTAAAATTACATAATTCTACATATTTTTATTTCTTTAAAATTTTCAAAGTGATAATTCATTTGTTGTAGAATATTATCAAAAATTTCGATGTATAATCGTCGATCGTCTCTCTTTCGCCGAAAATATCAATCATCATTATTTTTCTTTTAGGTTCGAAGCCCATATTTTCAGCTTTATCCCAAATATTTTTAAACAGCTAATTTTCTTAATCATCATAAGTCATCAAATTGTCTTATACAAAATGCAATGTCACTTGACATCGTCTGTAAAATGTCGTAGGTACTATAAAATATCAGTAAAAGGAAAAATCTCAAAATTTCAAATAAAATATTAGTAAAAATATTAAGCAAAAAATTGAAATCGAGCCATTTGTACCTAAATACCTACCCCTTATAGCAGCAGTAACAGACTCCGATCTCGTTTTCGAATCGGAAGCGGTCGGACGAGCGCTTCCAGGCGTATCAAAATTCGCGTGAAAGAAACATGACTAGCGAGTGAGGTTATTAAACCTTGACCAATTTTTGAACGGGACAAATGCATGACAAGCAGCGATTTTGAGATGCGCTTCCGTCAGGACCGGACTGAATCGTTTAATTGTGTGCTTATTTGAGACCGTTCGTATGCGATCAAATTTTAATAATGTTTCAATGCCTATTAGTTACATAATAGATTACTTAGATTAGGGAAACATTGTTGATAATTAAATACTAATTAATAATATATGTATTTTCTTATATGGAAGTATAGGGAAGCACCGCTTCCCCCGCTTCCATGGACCGCACGCCTCTGATTTACAGTTACAGTATTCGTTACTTTGGATTACTATGATTACTTTTGTATTTGAGTACCGGTAATCATATCGAGAATCGTATTTCTCAGTAGGTAGATATTTTGTATAGGTATTTCGATATAACAACGACCTTCATCGATCTGTTTAAGGGATAAATCGTTACTTTTGTATAAAGTAATCATTTACAGTATTCGTTACTTTGATTACTATATGATTACTTTTGTTACTTTTGTATTCGAGTACCGATAATCATATCGAGAATCGTATTTCTCAGTAGGAAGGTATTTTGTATAGGTATTCTGTCACATCCTTAAAACGCTTCATACCGATAACGATATTCCATAACACTCGTAAAATACCGGTCCCGTCCGTTAAGGCCGCGTCTCACCATCAAATAATCTGATCAAACAGTTTGAGCAAACTTGACGTACTTGAGGAAGTACGTCAAAGTGACGTCACAATTGCAGTTTTTTTGAAATTCTAAAAATCTGTGCTCTCACTATCAGTCTAGTTTGATCAAATTTTTTGTATTGAGTTGTCTAACTTGTTTGTACTTTATTTAAAATTAAAATCCACAATGAACACTCAGGATGTGACGTCACTAACTGTCACTTTCAGTTTGCTCAAACCAGTTTGATCAAATTATTTGATGGTGGGACGCGGTCTTTACTCGCTAGGATACGATTGGTATTTTTTTATAGAAAGTAATCAATTGTACTGGTTGTAGATACAATAGTAGTTACCCGCTCTGATACGATTGGTACAAAGTAACGAAGTAATCAAAGTAACGATTTGCCTCTCTGTATAGTAATCGGTACTTTCTGTATTCGTAAGTAACGAGTACTTTGTAACGAATAGTTACTTTTTCAACATCACTATATACACCATGGCCAGAATAATTTTCAGTTTTAACTTAACATATTTAATTTCTCCTGGTTTGAGGATTATGAATAAACCTGGTTTTAACTTAACTAAAAATCCGCTGTGTCTAGGTACACGCTAACGTGTACACAAATAAAAAAGTTACTGTCTATTAGGTAGGCTTACACCGGTCACGGATTAATAAAGAAACAAACGAATCGGCAGGTCGATTGTAATATTTTAGGTATACCAGTTAAGCGTAGACCTCGGGTGCGTAGAGGGTCAATATCTATTTAATTATTAATATAACTTAAGGAAAAATAATAAGATGGATAATAAAATGCAATGCACCCTTGTTAGAAATACCTTTCTTAGCAAAAACTTAATATGTACTAAATTAGAAGAGACTTCCTTGATAAAAGAACAATTAGGATTCACCCGCAAGTAATATTTTAAATACGAAAAAATATATAGATTAGTGCCGATTCGATATGCGGTCTACCATCCAATATGCGGTCTAGAGCAGAGTAGCTAATTCGTTATGTGGTCTATCATCATCATCAGTAGCTCGACAACCCTTTTTGGGTCCTGGCTTATTCTAAGAATTTCCTCCATTCTGTTCTGTTCCTTGCTTTGTTCTTCCAGTGGGTAATCTCAAGTGTTTTCAGATCTTGTTCCATGTATCTAAGTTTGGGTCTTCCCTTTGACCTTCTCCCTACTGGTGTTTGCGTCATTATATGTTTTGGTGTTTCGGTCTCCAACATCCGTTCAACATAGCCTATCCAGCGCAGACGTCCGATCTTTATGAATGTTATGACGTCAGATTCGTTGTATTCTGCGTATAGTTCAAAATTATATCTTCTGCGCCATACGTCATTTTCTTTCACTTCCTTATATATGTGTCTGAGGATTTTTCGTTCAAACCTACCTAATAAGTTCTCATCGCTTTTCGACAGTGTCCATGTCTCTGATCCATATATAAGGACCGGTTTTATCAGGGTTTTGTATATTTTGCATTTGGTTTTTCTCGTGATGTTGTTAGATCCTAGATGTTTAATTAGTCCATTATGTGGTCTATCACAGAGTAGTTATTTCGATATGCGGCCACCACTTAATAATGTTAATGCATTTAGTAAATTTTGCATCTACTCGTATATACAGTAGGGTGCAAATGAAAGGAATAAATTTGTTATTTCGTAAACCGATGACATATGGGAAAATCCCGAAAGAGGCCGATTTTTGTTTTTAAATTATATTTTGGCATACATATCATACTAGTGTCGTCATCCATCTGGGTGTGATGACGTAATCGATGATTTTTTTAAATGAGAATAGGGGGAATTTGGTGACATCGGCAGAACAAGTTTATGGCAAATCCTACATAACATAGGATTCAAATTTAAAAAAGCGCTTTGTGAAAGAAGTTCTGTTGTACACAAGAGAATTGAGTTTCTGAGAAAATATAACAAATTTAAAGAAAAAGAGTCAACTTTTGTATATTTAGACGAAACATGGATATTTTCTAAGGGTGCTACCAAGAGAATATGGCAAGATGACAACATAAAATCGATCAAGCATACTAGTGGAGAAGGGAAGCGACATATAATTCTGCACGCGGGACGGAAGACAGGATATATAAAAGGTGCTAATTTAATATTTTCGTCTACATAAAAAAAACAGTGACTATCATGACAATATGAACACGGAAATGTTTGTAAAATGGTTGCGTGAAAAACTTCTTCCTGGATTAAGTGAGCCCAGCGTAATTATTTTATACAATGCGCCTTACCATTCAGAAATACTAAACAAAAGTCCAGCAAATTCGTGGAATGTAGATAAAATTAAAGAATGGCTAACAAATGAACGCATATCTATTCCACAGCTTATATTAAAGTCTGAGTTGTTACGTTTGGCAAAAGAACATGCGAAACCAAAAATCTTTCTGGTGGTTCAAGTTATGGAAAGTTACGGGCATCAAGTTTTACATCTTCCACCACACCACTGCCAGTTTAATCCCATCGAAATTATATGGGGAACAGCAAAACAATATTACGACAACCATATTGGTCCTAGTGGTTATACTGACGAAGCGGTTTAAGAAACTTGGCGAGAAGCACTTTCAATTGCAACTCCAGAAGTATGGCGGAACTGTATATCCAAGTGCGAAAAATTAATTAAGGATTGGTGGATTCGTGAAAATAAAATTAACGAAATAAACCCAATCATAATAACAATTAACGGTGACCCCAGCGATGAAGATGATAGTGTGAACAATAAAGACTAAATCATTTTAGTAAAAAAAAATGATACGTATATTGACTTAATAATATTTAGGAGTTAACTTGAATATTTGATGTTTATATAATGCCCTGCTGTAGGACTTCCGGATTCTTTTCAAGGCGTGATCATTTTAGTAAGTGTGATTTGTTTGAAATTGAAAATATTTGTAGATATTGTAGTTACATACATATTATAATATTGTTTTTAATAATTTTTATTTACGGGAAAAATACCCCATTATACATAAAAACTATTAAATATACATAACTAACAAAGAAAACTTATTGACTATAGGCTGCATTGCGGCCGCTTTAATATATAACTTAAATTGATTGTGACTTTATATGAAACCGTTTTAGAGATTAAATTAAAACATCAACAATACAGCAACGTTTAGGCTTCTACCTTTTATAAGTTAGAATTTGTTTTATTTTTATTATATGGATATTCATGCAACAATTAAAATTAGGTATATTGATTTTTTGCTACGGGTAATGAACTGTTGTAAAGAATCATGAAGTTATATCGTTTAGGCTTGTGAGGCTATACAAAAACCTAAAATTTTAAATTACTTGATTTATATAAGAACACCCCCTCAAATAAAAAATGACTGCGCCAATGTGTAAATAGTCAAACTACAGCGGACCAGTCAATTCGTTAATTTCTTTCTTAATCCGTGACCGGTGTAAGCCTACCGAATAGACAGTAACTTTTTTATTTGTGTACACGTTAGCGTGTACCTAGACACAGCCGATTTTTAGTTAAGTTAAAACCAGGTTTATTCATAATCCTCAAACCAGGAGAAATTAAATGTCTTGAGTTAAAAGTGAAAATTATTCTGGCCATGGTGTATATAGTGATGTTGAAAAAGTAACTATTCGTTACAAAGTACTCGTTACTTACGAATACCGAAAGTACCGATTACTATACAGAGAGGCAAATCGTTACTTTGATTACTTCGTTACTTTGTACCAATCGTATCAGAGCGGGTAACGACTATTGTATCTACAACCAGTACACTTGATTACTTTCTATAAAAAAATACCAATCGTATCCTAGCGAGTAACGGACGGGACCGGTATTTTACGAGTGTTATGGAATATCGTTATCGGTATGAAGCGTTTTAAGGGTGTGACAGAATACCTATACAAAATACCTTCCTACTGAGAAATACGATTCTCGATATGATTATCGGTACTCGAATACAAAAGTAACAAAAGTACATAATCATATAGTAATCAAAGTAACGAATACTGTAAATGATTACTTTATACAAAAGTAACGATTTATCCCTTAAACAGATCGGTGAAGGTCGTTGTTATATCGAAATACCTATACAAAATATCTACCTACTGAGAAATACGATTCTCGATATGATTACCGGTACTCAAATACAAAAGTAATCATAGTAATCCAAAGTAACGAATACTGTAACTGTAAATGATTATACAAAAGTAACGATTTGTAACGAATCCTCGAAAGTAACTATTATCAACATCACTAATGAATAATAATTCCTTTGCATTGCAAATACAGTGTAGGCAACCACAACCGACGTTACTATCGTTTTTCTTTATAAAATTTTCAATTTTCATTATTTTCAATTAAAGCCAGTTTATTTATAATCCACAAACGAGGAGCAATTAGGTGATATGGTTATTTAGCAATTTTAAGGCTTTTTATACCCAGAAAATGAAAATTTATTCGAAATCTCAACTTTTTATTTGGTTATATCTCGAAAACGGAAAATCCGCAAATGAAATTTCCAATGGAGGGATTACCTTTAAGTCAGGAGTTATTTTGACTATGGTGCATACTACTTTTAGCCTTACAGTTTAGGTTTACCAAAAGTGAAAATTATTCTGGCATTCCTTTGCCCCTATAGTATAGGCAACCAACATTAATATCGTTTTTCCTTTATAACATTTTCAATTTTCACAATTTTCAAGTAAAACCAGTTTATTCACAATCCGCAAACGAGGTGCAATTAGGTGATATGGTCATTTAGTGACTTTACGGCATTTTATACCCTGAAAATCGACATTTATTTTTAGCGCTGCGCCGAAATCTCCACTTTTGATTTGCTTATATCTCGAAAACGGAAATTCCGCAAATGAAATTTGGAATGGTTCAATTATCCGCAAACGAGGTGTAATTATTTGAGCTATGGCAAAAGTCAAAATAACGACTTTGAAAAAACCGTTTCGCTAACTTTATGACGCTGATTTTGCTGCGGTGAGACAAACGTGTCATTCGCAGTCGCTTCTGTGTCTGCAGTGTTGGCAACCGTCGAGAAAGCTTTTCTCTCAACTTACCTTAAAAAATCCCACTTTTATGAAAAAATTCACTCCTCTTTACAAAATCGTTGATATGTTGAATTATTTCCAAATATTTTGATAATTTTAAATATTTTACAATTTGGACTGGAGCAAAAATTCCCTTTGGAGTAAACTTTTTCCCTTTTTCCACTTTTTTATGTTGAAAATTCCCGCAAAAAGGGAAATTTCCCCCCGGTTGGCAACACTGTGTGTCTGTGTGGTGTGTGCATTGCATAGTGCATAGAGAAATAACCTTGTTGTTATTTCTCTATGTGTGTGAGTGTGGTGTGGTTATTTTTTATTCTATTCTGTGCCGCTGTGCCCCCACTGCCCCCGTCAACTTCAACCTTCAAGTACTACATACTACATAAATACGTACTTTCTCTAGAATTTTCTTTTCTCATTTCCTTTGCTGCATTTGTGCAATTTGCACATGCACATTTGTGTTTTTGTTAGGATGACGCAATTAAGTGTTTGTGAAGTGAAATGGTGATGCTGGGTTACAATTTTGTGAATGTAAGTAATATATTTCATTCATAACTACTGTTATTACATTTTCTTTGTAACATTCTTCCTATTCTTAATTGCTGGCATTTCCGCACGTAAAACAGTGAAGTATGGCCGATCAAGATTGCCGTAATTATGATGCACAGCATCAAATTACCAAGCCGCTTTGTGGAGGACACTCCATATTATTTGTTAAATCGTGATTTATTTTATTTGGTAATAGTTAATTGATGATTTGGTTTGGCTAACAGAGCTAGTTATTAAAATTTTCATTATGATGCAGCCACACCCTTTGTGCTTGACCACTGGTGACGTGTACCTTGTATGTTGCAACGCTCAGAATTATTGCATACTTCCTAAATATGGTAGAAAGAATAAAATTTTCCTTGAATGAAACCAATATCTCTTGTATAGAATACATTAATGAATGTTAAAATTATTTGTTTTCACAAACTCTCCACCATGACAACATCGACATCTTGTTAATTTTATCATGATGTGGCAAATCGCCAATGTAATTCACATCCGTATGTCAAGACAAACTTGACCAAGAGCAATTTTAACTTTCTCGATTTTTCTTCAGATTGTTCCCATTATGATTTCGTCATTTTTTTCCTCCAGCTCCACAGCACTCACTCACCCAGTCACCTTCTCTGAGATCTTATCTTTCATAGCATTTCCTAAGCTAAGTACGTTTTCCATCTCCTAGCAGGTCTTCCTGACAGATGCCAGACCAACATTCTTTGTGGCCACCTGTCACACCTGTGCTGTGGCATTCTTTGTACATGCCTCTACCAATGCAGGGCTTGTTTTCCAACTGTATTGTAATTGACCATTCTCCCAAAGAATGTAGACGCTTTCTACTTCCATTCAGTGGGAAATACACCATTCAATCCAGTTGAACAATGTGGATAATTCAACCAAAATGAACCATGTATGCTTTTTCTCATGAGGATCTTTCAGTGCGTCACAGTTTTTCGATTTCTTGCTAACGCATTAAATTGTATGTGACAGAAAAAAACGCATGTCAGTGATTACATTTTGTCAGTGATATTTATAACATTTATTCTAGTTGTCAATAGATGTCGCTATAATCGAAAATAAAATAATTTGCGAATTATATAATAATATATCTACGAATATAATCTGAATAATTTAAAAGACTATACAAATCAAAGAAAATTCCATTTTATAAATGCAATAAACAAAATTGATTTGTTTTTATGCCAAATTGCAAATAAAATGTGACAACTGTCAGATTTAACTAAAATGTCATGTCACTAAAATGTATATGATCACGGACTTACCTTTTTTTCTATCATTTGTGATGAAATGCACTGAAAAATGCTCATGAAAAGAAGCATAATTTGCAATTCAATAAAAGCGTTCAACAAAATTGAAAGCTGAAAAAAGTTGAGATAATAGGGCTTTTCATTGATTGTCATTTGTTTCGAGCTCCTGTCATATGTTGTATAATCTGTGTATACAAATATTATATACAGATTATACAACATATGACAGAAGCTTGAAACAAATGACAATGAAAGCTTTATTGTCTCAACTTCTTTCAACGTTCAATTTTGTTGAACACTTTTATTGAATTGCAAATTACATGGATCATTTTGGTTGAATCATCCACATTGTTCAACCAGACTGAATGGTGTATTTCCCACTCAAGGAACAGAATGGAAGTAAGAATGCGTTTACATTCCTTGGTAGAATGGCCAATTACAGTAGAACCTCGATTATCCGTCAGGGCACCGGACCAAGGGTATGACGGATAATTGAAAAGACGGTTAACAGAACATTAAAAAAAATAAAACTACATAATACAATTAGCCCTTAAATTTTATTTGTATGTTTTGTTTGACAATATAAGAGGTATCTGTGCTCGTACAATCGAATCAATTGGGATTAAAATATTCTGAAATCTGTTGCTGTAGCTTCACATTTTGCAACAGCTGAATTTCTTAATTGGCATAAGATCATGCAATCTATTTTATTGACTTCTTGTCGAGAGTATCACTTGATGAAATTGTTGCATGTGCAATACAGCTTCTCTAGCCTTTTTACACAAATCTTTGTTAGTTGCAATAGCATCATCGGCATCACCACCATCAAATTCGTAGTATGACGCTTCTGAATCTGTTTCGTCCACCTCTGTTGCCACGTGAATAAAAACAAAAATTGTTTACCTAAACAATTGTTGTGGTAGCATAACTGTACATTTCAGAGAATTTCGTTTGGTTTATTGCAATGCTCAAAAACAAAATGAATTGTTGACTCAATTTTTTCTTATGTAGTCAATAATATAACTTATCTACGGACCCTGACGGTTAACAGAGGTGATGGTTAATGGAGAGACGGATAATCGAGGTTCCACTGTACAATACAGTTGGAAAACAAGCCCTTTATTGGTAAGAACATGTACAAAGAATGCCACAACACAGGCATGTTGTTGAAAAGCCCTATGTCTACTTTCTAACTTCATTGAACAACAGGGATGATTCATCCACATTGATGCTTCTATACAAGTTTTGTCGATTGTGTCCAATTCAACCATTTATTTAATTATGACTTGTGCTGCGTTTCATATTTTATTTAAAGAAATACCTCATATTTTCATTTAATAATGGTGCATAGATGGAAAGACGAAAAGACTCCGATGTTACTCAACTTATATAAAAATCACAAATCCACATTTTTTAACCAAATTGAATGAAAAATAATTAAAGCGTGTATATACAGTAAAACCTCCGTTAACCGAAATAATTGGGGGAGACCATTTTGGATAACAAGAATTTCGGTTAAAAATAACATTGTTTTTTGTATTCTTCTTGTATCAAATTACATATTATTGGAGTGATAGAGCTGTAAAACATCGTTGTCGAAGAAAAACACAAAAGAAAATAGATTTCTTTAAAAAAACACTCTAAACATGTTGATTTTCCTTAATTTTACTGCAGTTTTTAAATTTACTTTTTATTGATGACATGATTGAACTGTCATCCATTTCGGTTAAACGATGTTTCGGTTAAAAAGGTTTCGGTTAAGGTTTTACTGTATGTATGTTTTTCAATTTGATTGATAGACCAGGGCAGATCTGTGAAAAAACGTCTATTTTTGAATATGCGAGGTGGCATTCGGATTTCTGCAGATAAAGTTAGGTGACAACTTAAATAATAATAATTGACCTATGCTTCTTCTCAAATATGCCCGGAACATTAATAAAAAAATTAAAATATTTAAAAATTTCGAAACACGACCATTTTTTTTCTACTTTCTTTGCTTATAACTTTAAAACGATTCATTTTGGAACAAAGTTGTAGGGAAATAAAATAAAGAATTGAATTTTGTATGACATAGGTACGACTGGTTGAAAATGTCTTAAATTATTACCCTTTCTGCAAAATAGCAATAGATATAAAATAAAGGGGCAAAATAAGCTTGTTTTATTCAATGTTTTTAACCACTTTGGTTGCACTTAGAACCTTCGTAATTTGCTTAGAAAATTCTTATAACATACTTAAATCGTCCACCAAATTTCATATTAAAATTGACAAAATTGATTTTGCATAATAATTTGCAATCTAAATTTTTTTTTAAAAAGTTCAAATTTTTTAAAAACTTTGAACAAAAGTAGACCATTTAGAACAGCGGTCGGGGAACTTCTTTAATCCTATTAATAATAAGTTTTCCTATTTTGTTCACATCATTTCCAATGCATTCTTGACCTGTTTCCCGGAAAAGTCTTACTCTAAAAGAAAGGGTCATGCGGGTGTGGTGAGTTGGTTTAATGATAGCTTGAGAACAATGCGTGATAATATTCATTTTTTTATAGAACTTAATAAACAGCTTGATGCACCAAATTACCTACAGGAATACATAAAAAATATTACAAATGAATATCGGAAAGCAATAAAAGCAGCAAAGAAAGCTACCAATGACCAACTAATTTCAAACTCTCATAACCCGATTAAAACAATGTGGAATATCATTAACGAGTATAGAGGCATCACAAAAACTGAAACTAATTCTAATATAACACCTGATCAATTTAATCATTATTTTTTAAACATTGCCTCCGAGCTGTATAGCCGTACTCCTGCACGCCACAATGACCCACTCAACTATGCACCACCTTATGCTGAACAGATGTTTGAATTCCAACCAGTCTCTTTTAATGAGGTAAGAGATATTGTGAACTCTCTCAAAAATAAAAAAAGTAAGGACCCATTTAATTTAACTGTCGGCTTAATCAAAGGGATAAAAAATCTAATAATATGTCCTCTGACCAAGCTCATAAACTTATGTATAGCTGAGGGGGTTTTCCTGAAGTTTTAAAAACTGCGGTGGTCATTCCGGTTTTTAAAAAGGGAGAGACAGATCAAATGTCTAATTACAGACCTATCTCTCTGTTACCTATATTCTCGAAGATATTTGAAAAATGTCTTGCTGGAAAAATAGCAAGTTTCTTTGAGTCTAACGGGCTCTTCGTTGAATCTCAATTTGGCTTCAGAAAGGGTTTGAAGACTGTTCAGGGTATTTTGAATCTTGTAACATACATACATCCAAGATGCTTTTGAACAAGGTAACTATGTGTCTTCCAACTTTTGCGACCTAAGTAAAGCCTTCGATTGTGTGTCCCACGAAATTCTTACTGCTAAATTGAGTAAATATAACTTCTCAATCTCCAGTATATCATTGATAAAAAATTATTTGACGGACCGCTGCCAGAGGGTGAGATTTGCAGGTGTTGAATCGGAGAGAGGATGCTTGCGCATAGGAGTTCCTCAGGGCTCTGTGTTGGGTCCCTTATTATTCTTGATATACATCAATGATTTACCACTTTCATGTCAAACTGCGCATTTCACTCTCTTTGCAGATGACACAACAATCTCATCCTGCAGTAAGGATTTGGTAACAGCAGTGGGGAGTTCGTGGGGTTCAGTGTGGGAGGCAGAACAATGGTTCCATTCTAATAGGCTGTTTCTCAATACAACCAAAACACAGTCCTTACTTTTTTCAACTAGAAATATTCCTGATGAACTGGACAATGCATCCTGCGCTAAATTTCTTGGTGTTCTGCTGGACCCTGGTCTGATATGGGATGCTCATAGGTTCGTTCCAAGACGACACATTTGTACGATCCCTTGAACTGCCACGAAATCGAATTGACTGTTTTAATGCACAGAATCGCCCTTGAACGGTTTTCTTTTGATCCCGACCCGATTACCGGTACCTAACACTCTTGGAACGTATTTGTGTACCATTTCAAGTTTGAGTTGCGCCGGAACCATTTTCAGTACGAGTACCACTAGTAGTAGTAAGAAATTTATCATTTCTTTATAAAATTTATCATTTCAACTTAAAAATCTTCCTCAGAATCGATATTTGACATAACATCGCTGTCTTCTACAAAAAAAAAAAAATAATAAATTATTCATATTTTTAAGATTAATTAAAAAAAAAAGAATTAATAATAATTATTTAAAGGAAAATCAAGATTCACAAGTATTAATAGCGTGGATTGTGGATTATTCTATTATTGAATCATCAGCTGATCTATAGCAGTG
Organism: Diabrotica virgifera virgifera; assembly: GCF_917563875.1. Taxonomy (NCBI): domain Eukaryota; kingdom Metazoa; phylum Arthropoda; class Insecta; order Coleoptera; family Chrysomelidae; genus Diabrotica; species Diabrotica virgifera. The sequence goes on from NC_065451.1 coordinate 64,896,257, forward strand.
CCCAGTAAAAATGAAAACAATCCTAACTGCGCAAGTCAGTACAACTAGTTTCTGCTTGAAGGCATGTATCAAAAGGACCGTTCAGTTACCGATTTCGAAAGGGTACATGGATCGCTTGGAACAATACAGTGTATGATACGAATCATCGTTCATGTTCGCTTGGAACGCATTTTTTATAATGCGCATGACGAGGGCAGTACGAAGGACGATTTTTATGTCACTTGGAACGCGCCTCATACCACCTCTTTAGTGGCAAAGCTATCATCAAATACATTTTTGTTTCGTGGACTTTCATCCTGTGTTTCCGCTTCCATACTAAAGCAGGCATATTTTTCTTTGTGTCACTCACATATCTCCTATGCTATTCTCGCATGGGGCCATAGTGCAGGAGCGAAGGATGTATTCAGACTGCAGAGAAGGGCCATTCGCATTGTCGCAGGCTTGCCATATAGAGCCGATTGCAGACAAGTTTTTATAGATTGGAAAATATTAACATTACCTTGCCAGTATATATATGATAATCTTATATATGTAAAATGCAATATGCATAAATTCCAGACTCATGAACAGATTCATAATATTAACACACGCTTTAGAGGGAACCTTGCCCCAAAGTTTCGTAGGCTGGAGAGGTGCAGAGATGGCCCATCATGTCTGGCTATACATTTCTTTAATAAATTATCCCTAATAATTCGAGAACTGCCCTTAGATACATACAAAATAAAAATCAAAGAACTTCTTTTGGTGGGTGCTTACTATTCTCAGGAGGAATATCTCGGGGCTACCCTGTTGTGATAGTCCTACAGCTCTCTTAAATGTTCTGTGTGCTCTTGTGTTTTTATGCTAAGATTCTAACTTTGTGTTAAGTATTTAGACTAGGTGATAAAATTTTATAGATTTTACTTATTAAGTGTTAGCTTGCCAATGTATTTCAATGATGCATTTTAACAGACTTTGACTTATGTAAATACTTTGTATATTGACATCAATAAACTGAATTGAATTGAATTGAATCATTACCCCAAAACATTTTTGTGTAAGTTGATATTACCCCATCGCGAATCTTTCATATTATAGACCCCATGATAATTTTGAAAAGAAAACAATAACTAAAAATTTAATTTAAACACCATTTATTCAATTTATCAATGTAATACCTAGTAATACATAACGGTAATAATAGTAATATATAACGAATTAAAACCCATTGGGTTACAATTGAGAGTTGACAATTTGGGGTACTGTAACAAATAATAATAATAATAATAATAATGGTGGTACAAACAAAAATTATAATTGAAAAAATTAGAAAAAAAAATGAATTAAAAACATTCTTCCTTCACGTTTTGGCGAAATGATGTTGTTTCATGTTCGGTACAGTTGCTTCAAAATTGGGACTTTTTGATGTAAGAGCGATATGAATACAGTCTTCGGCGTTTAATCGATTTCTGTTCTTCGTTTTTATATTCATTAGGGTGGAAAAGCCTTGTTCGTACAAATATGTTGTTCCAAATGGCAGCAATTTCTTCTGGTATCATAGCAATTTCACATTTAAAAGGATCTACAATCCAACTGACAGTACGTGTATCAAGATCTGGAAAGTAATCTGAAAACCGCTTTCTGAGTTTGATAAGATGTGTCACGATTGTATCTTTGATGTCAGCAAAAGCAATATTTTCGCAATCTTCCAAAAACAAAGCTAACAAAGCTTGAAAAAGAAGCCATCTTTTTCTGTTCTACTTTCAGTCTCCAATATTGCAGCTTTAATCCAAACGCTTACACTATTTCTCTCGCTGAAATAATATCAATTTTATTTCCTTGCAATTCTTTGTGTAATACTCGTATATTTATACTCATAAAAATGTCCGCTAAATATGCTAGATATGCAACCCAAGAATAGTTTTTAAACTTATCTGCGAGAATATTTTTTTGATCAACCATAAAAATTTGGACTTCAGTTTTGAGAGTCCATACTCGATTTAGAACATTTCCGCGAGAGAATACTTCTGTATAATAAAGTAGGTCCGTATATGCAGCTTCTCCGTCCTGACATAATTCACGAAATAGCCGCGTATTTAGTGCATGTCCCTTGATAAAATTTACAATCTTGATGACATCATGCATGACCATGTAGTGTTAGTGTAGGTTCTAAATATTTGACCATAAGGGCCTGGCGATGGATCATATCATACAGTGAGTAACTTCAATATTTGGGTTATTTTTTTTATGAAAGCCGAAAAACAATTAATATGACCCAGCATAGCTGGAGCTCCATTCAAAGATACAGAAATACAATTTTCCCATTTACTTTATTGTAGACATCAATTCCACGAGATCTTAACTCTAGAGGAGAACAAACCAGCAATTCCTTTTCAAAATTATCTGCACCTTTGTAGCAAACATATACCATTAGCTGTGAATTGCTACTAAAGTCAGTTGTCTCATCAAGCTGAATAGCAAAATATTTAGCCTGTTTTAATGCAGAAATAACCTGTTCCTTCACATTTTCTGCTAATATAGAAATTCGTTCTTTCACAATTCTCGCAGACAAGGGCACTGAATTCAGTTTCGTCACTTTTTTTTGACCACACATAATCTCCGCCATTTTTACAGCAGCTGGTTTAACCAAATCTTCACCAATAGTGTATGGTTTCTTATTTCGAGCAATCAACCAGGCTACTTCAAATCTAGCCCTTGATGCTGAATGTTGATCAAATGTACCAAACAAGTTGCTATTCAATCTTTGTCTTTTAACAGATATTTCTAAATTTGCAAAGTATTCTCGCGGTTTGGAAGACAGGTGTGAATGCAAATTATCTAAATGTTTCTTCAATTGAATTTGTTTGAAAGATTCTGAAGTCAGTACCTTCATACATACAACACACTGTGGTTTCATTGTACCCTTGTCTTCTATTTGTGTAAAGTTAAAGGAGACTTTAAATTAAACGAGGCTTTAACTAATTCATTATGTATTGATTAAAGCCTCTTTTAACTTTATTATGAAATCGGGAGTATATTGTTAAAGTTGAAAAAAATACTAACACGTTTTTACAGGTTACATACTTTTTACTCACAAAACTTTCTTTTTACCCCCAAAAATTTCATTTTTACCCCATTTTGGGTAATTTACCCCAGTTCCCCGACCGCTGATTTAGAAGTTTGCTAATTTTTTTACATGTAAAGAGGCTCTCTACCTCTCTGATACACTTTACACAATTAAAATCGAATTAAAAATCAAAAATGAATAACCATTTTCAATTTCGTTGCAAAACGAAAATACAGCCGAACCATATTCCAGTCCAATCAGAGAGTGCTGCAAGCACCTCTACCGGTTTCGAAACTTATTAGTCTCTCATCAGGAGGCACATATGCTGCTCTCCCTGATCCAACCAAAACAAACCCCAGCGTGCAGTCCCGAATTGCAACGAACGAAATGGCATAGATGCCCTAGCGGCAACTGCTAGCAAAATACTAAGTTTTCACTCTAATGGCATATAACATATCCCACCAGAATGAAAACAATGGGAACCTTCTCTGGTTACACCTCCGAGGCTTCTACAATTTGCAAGCCATACGGATGCTGAGACTAAGGAAGATGAGGGAATTCTACAATTTACAATTCACGTCACATCTGCTCAGCGCGGTAAAGTTCCAACGAGACTGGTTCCCTTCATACTCCACACAGAGTAAATGTAAATCAAAAATGAATAACCATTTTCAATTTCGTTGCAAAACGAAAATACAGCCGAACCATATTCCAGTCCAATCAGAGAGTGCTGCAAGCACCTCTACCGGTTTCGAAACTTATTAGTCTCTCATCAGGAGGCACATATGCTGCTCTCCCTGATCCAACCAAAACAAACCCCAGCGTGCAGTCCCGAATTGCAACGAACGAAATGGCATAGATGCCCTAGCGGCAACTGCTAGCAAAATACTAAGTTTTCACTCTAATGGCATATAACATATCCCACCAGAATGAAAACAATGGGAACCTTCTCTGGTTACACCTCCGAGGCTTCTACAATTTGCAAGCCATACGGATGCTGAGACTAAGGAAGATGAGGGAATTCTACAATTTACAATTCACGTCACATCTGCTCAGCGCGGTAAAGTTCCAACGAGACTGGTTCCCTTCATACTCCACACAGAGTAAATGTAAATCAAAAATGAATAACCATTTTCAATTTCGTTGCAAAACGAAAATACAGCCGAACCATATTCCAGTCCAATCAGAGAGTGCTGCAAGCACCTCTACCGGTTTCGAAACTTATTAGTCTCTCATCAGGAGGCACATATGCTGCTCTCCCTGATCCAACCAAAACAAACCCCAGCGTGCAGTCCCGAATTGCAACGAACGAAATGGCATAGATGCCCTAGCGGCAACTGCTAGCAAAATACTAAGTTTTCACTCTAATGGCATATAACATATCCCACCAGAATGAAAACAATGGGAACCTTCTCTGGTTACACCTCCGAGGCTTCTACAATTTGCAAGCCATACGGATGCTGAGACTAAGGAAGATGAGGGAATTCTACAATTTACAATTCACGTCACATCTGCTCAGCGCGGTAAAGTTCCAACGAGACTGGTTCCCTTCATACTCCACACAGAGTAAATGTAAATCAAAAATGAATAACCATTTTCAATTTCGTTGCAAAACGAAAATACAGCCGAACCATATTCCAGTCCAATCAGAGAGTGCTGCAAGCACCTCTACCGGTTTCGAAACTTATTAGTCTCTCATCAGGAGGCACATATGCTGCTCTCCCTGATCCAACCAAAACAAACCCCAGCGTGCAGTCCCGAATTGCAACGAACGAAATGGCATAGATGCCCTAGCGGCAACTGCTAGCAAAATACTAAGTTTTCACTCTAATGGCATATAACATATCCCACCAGAATGAAAACAATGGGAACCTTCTCTGGTTACACCTCCGAGGCTTCTACAATTTGCAAGCCATACGGATGCTGAGACTAAGGAAGATGAGGGAATTCTACAATTTACAATTCACGTCACATCTGCTCAGCGCGGTAAAGTTCCAACGAGACTGGTTCCCTTCATACTCCACACAGAGTAAATGTAAATCAAAAATGAATAACCATTTTCAATTTCGTTGCAAAACGAAAATACAGCCGAACCATATTCCAGTCCAATCAGAGAGTGCTGCAAGCACCTCTACCGGTTTCGAAACTTATTAGTCTCTCATCAGGAGGCACATATGCTGCTCTCCCTGATCCAACCAAAACAAACCCCAGCGTGCAGTCCCGAATTGCAACGAACGAAATGGCATAGATGCCCTAGCGGCAACTGCTAGCAAAATACTAAGTTTTCACTCTAATGGCATATAACATATCCCACCAGAATGAAAACAATGGGAACCTTCTCATTCTGGTGGGATATGTTATATGCCATTAGAGTGAAAACTTAGTATTTTGCTAGCAGTTGCCGCTAGGGCATCTATGCCATTTCGTTCGTTGCAATTCGGGACTGCACGCTGGGGTTTGTTTTGGTTGGATCAGGGAGAGCAGCATATGTGCCTCCTGATGAGAGACTAATAAGTTTCGAAACCGGTAGAGGTGCTTGCAGCACTCTCTGATTGGACTGGAATATGGTTCGGCTGTATTTTCGTTTTGCAACGAAATTGAAAATGGTTATTCATTTTTGATTTACATTTACTCTGTGTGGAGTATGAAGGGAACCAGTCTCGTTGGAACTTTACCGCGCTGAGCAGATGTGACGTGAATTGTAAATTGTAGAATTCCCTCATCTTCCTTAGTCTCAGCATCCGTATGGCTTGCAAATTGTAGAAGCCTCGGAGGTGTAACCAGAGAAGGTTCCCATTGTTTTCATTCTGGTGGGATATGTTATATGCCATTAGAGTGAAAACTTAGTATTTTGCTAGCAGTTGCCGCTAGGGCATCTATGCCATTTCGTTCGTTGCAATTCGGGACTGCACGCTGGGGTTTGTTTTGGTTGGATCAGGGAGAGCAGCATATGTGCCTCCTGATGAGAGACTAATAAGTTTCGAAACCGGTAGAGGTGCTTGCAGCACTCTCTGATTGGACTGGAATATGGTTCGGCTGTATTTTCGTTTTGCAACGAAATTGAAAATGGTTATTCATTTTTGATTTACATTTACTCTGTGTGGAGTATGAAGGGAACCAGTCTCGTTGGAACTTTACCGCGCTGAGCAGATGTGACGTGAATTGTAAATTGTAGAATTCCCTCATCTTCCTTAGTCTCAGCATCCGTATGGCTTGCAAATTGTAGAAGCCTCGGAGGTGTAACCAGAGAAGGTTCCCATTGTTTTCATTCTGGTGGGATATGTTATATGCCATTAGAGTGAAAACTTAGTATTTTTAAAATCGAATTATTTAAGCAGCCTCAGCACTGTTTTAAAGTTATAAACCAGCGTTTCCCAAACTTATTTTTCCGTGGCCTGGTTATTTATGTGCTTACCCTTGGTGACCCACCAATTTTTTTGCATACTCTGGTGTGTGTTTACAAGAAAACATATTTAAATATTTATTATAGTTTTATATATTCTAATAAAGAATCATTAGCTCAAACAAAAATTTAATAATACAAAATAAAAATCAAATACTTTATTAATGAGAAGTATGCAGTTGTTTCTGGATAACTAAAATTTTGACGTTTGGAGGAAAAGCTGTTAATTTTATCATAAGGTCTGGTTCGACTCTCAAATGGTTCCTATATTTATTTTTCAGGAAAACCAGTTTTAAAAACCCCGCCTCACCCTTGTAGGTCTTAACAAAAGGAGTCAGAAACTTTATCTGTTTTTCTGCTAAAACTGGGTACTCCTGTCGGAAAGACAGCCAAAAATCAGTATTAGTACTTTGTCAAATATGTCTTTGAGTGCCCTATCACACGACAGTTCAATTACTGACTCAGTATCTAAATCCGGAAGTTTTGTCTCGGATTCTACGTCCATTGTAAATGAATTCTTTATCCATGCTTTGTTGTTCTGAATGGAGAGAAATTATTCCTTTATATTTGCCTCCACTCTTAGCAGGTGTTCCTTTTTACTCTAGTACTTTGTATTCTTTCCTTTATACTCTTTTTGTAGTTCTATTAGTTTTGAAAAAGCTTAGAAATTTCCTGCTTCCGTGCGACGTGTCCACAAATTAAGTTTTTTTGTTGCAGCTTCCACCTTCTCTTGTACTACCAATTGACATCATGAAAACTGTCTTTAAATAGTTCGGCGACCTGGCATTTTGCTTTCGTGGCCCGGTACCAGGTCGTGACCCACCATTTGGGAAACGCTGTTATAAACAATTTTCTGGCTTATAAACAAATACAGTGAGGACATTTAAGATGGAATAAATTTATTTTCGCGAGGATGGGTTTCTCTGGAGATAAATCCCGAAACATGTCAATTTTTATTTTTAAATTCTAGTTTTTTGGTATATTATATCAAACTAGTGACGCTATCCATCTGGGTGTGATGACGTAATTGATTTTTTTTAATGAGAATAGGGGTCGTGTGATAGGTCATTCAAAAGGTTTTTCAATTCTCTATTCACTAATATAAACATTAACACCTTGACGGACACCTAAGTTTTTCAAAAATGGTCAATTTGTACAGTGCCCTTTTTGTCGATATTATTATTCAAAAGGATGAAATATAACTAGGGCGACCTGAAATTTTACTCCAAGTATTAAAATTTTACAGAAAATATTGTTTAAGTTTTAACGCTTATCAGCGTTCTGCCACAATATAAGACTAGTATTAAGTCTATCTTGGCGGAACGCTGATATGCGTTCGACGTCATACAGCGTTGTGCCTATTGTCGTTTTCAACCTAATACATGCAGTGACTCGACGTCTATCAGCGAAATATTTTTCATTAAGAAAACGTATTTAAATAAAGCAATATTTATTTAAAGAAACCAAAAAGACATAATGATTCTTAAAACGTATTCAGAAGTCAAAAATATTAATTTATATCAACATAGTTTACGCATAAAGCTAACTTATACAAAGATATCTAAAAAATTATTCTTGATTTTTTGTTATTTCGTGCCACTCTTCAAAACAGTCTGGACATAACGGAGGCTTCTGGGGACATCCTTTACATCTATATCCTGATTCTTTCCGTTGACCTTTTTTGGCACACAGTCTACACTTCAAAAACACTTTTTTCTTATTCGATTTTGCACTTGGAATGCCTGGATTTCTTTCAGGCCAATGATTTGCTAAGTTTGTTTCATTTGTGAAACATTCAGGCTCGTAGTTTGAATTTTCCGGTAACCTGTTATCATGTTTTTCTCGACGAACTAAATTCTTTGCTTCTAAACCTGGTGGTAACTTCAAATAGGATTTAATGAGACTGTCACGGAACTCTAAATATCTGTACGTCTTGGAATTATTTTTACAATATTTTCGGTATAAGTAGAAAGAGTTCCATACAGTTACATCTAATAAATGGAAAATTACCTTCTTATACCAACGTATCGTTTTCCTTGGCGTTGAATAAGTTGAGGTCATCTGATCACACCTGTCGATGCCTGACATATGACGATTATAAACATCAACTTCTTCAGGTTTTATTTTCTCATGGCCATATCTGTTTTTCACTTGTATCAATCGTGGGTGATTTCTTGTGGTGATAACAAGAACATCGCGCTTATCACGCCATTTGGAAACGTAGACATTCTTTTTACGCATCCAGAAATGTTCACCCTTCTTGAGTTTTTTCTTTATAAGTTCCTTGGGGTTATTCCTGCGATTTGACCGGAGAGTTCCATTAGTATGAGTTTTTAAGCTTAATAACTTTTCAGATAATATAGAACTATTATAAAAGTTGTCCATAAACAGTTCGTGTCCTTTCATGAGGTAAGGCTTCATCAACCTCATAACTATAGCTTCTACTTTTGTAGTTCCCACATCGGAAGCGTTTTGAATATCCCCACTATACATTTCAGTATTTAAAAGATACCCATCGGAGGTTGTCAGTTCATAAAACTTAATGCCGTAACGTGCCTTTTTATTTTTGAGGTAAACTCTAAATCCAAGCCTGCCACGAAAATGTAAGAGGGATTCATCTAAAGACAACTCTTTAGACGGTCCATAAGCATTGTGGAATTTGGCTATAAGCATGTCTAAGAATGCTTGAATCTTTTCTTTATGTTTTGCGGTTCTCGAAGAGCAATTTAAAGTTCTCAATATTTTTTCAAACCTTCTTCCTGACATAATGTAACTAAAAATTGGATGAAAGTACAATACATCTCCATATGAAAACAACCTGCGCATGTTTGAAGTTGTAATTTGACCCTGCAATAAACACAGTGCCAAAAATTTCTTCATTTCGTCGATAGTCACAGGTCTAAAACTATTATCTCGAGCATTCCTTGTTTTGGGTCTATTAGATCTTGTTAAATCTTCTCCATAATTGTTGGTACATTCCACCAAATAGCTCATTATGTCATCGGTAAATAGGTATTCAAAAACATCTTTTGGACTATCTTCTGCATTTAAATTAATTTTCAGACGATTAGTGGATTCATCAAAGTTGAAATCTGGTATATCTGCAGTTGTAAACTCCCATTCTGTATCTATGTCATCTGAAGAATCAGAATTTTGATTCTGCAGTGCTTGTAGGGGTATACTGTCTTGAGATTTCTGAATAATTTTCTGGGAATCCTGGTCCAATGCGTCGGGCTCTTCTACTTCACTTTCCTCTGGCAGATTATATTGCTGGGGATTGTGAAGAGTATTATTAGACGTCTCTACATTGGAGAGCTCGGGGAGTTCGTTTAAATCAGAGTCTTCACTTTCATCTGACTGCGAGGCAGACGACTCACTGGGTACATAGTTTTCATCTGAGCTGAACTCTCCCTCATAAGCAGCATCTGAGTTCTCTTCATCCGACGTAATATCGTCATACAGCTGAATCAACCGCTGCTGTTCTCTCTTATACGGGTCACGGTCCGCCATCTGAAAGCAAAATAATATATTTTAAATTATACATCCTACTATAATAACATAAAATATTAGGCACAAAAATATCACACTAAATAAATTTATTTTTTACTTACATTTTTCGAGTAAAACTCGTATTCAACCTAACCTAACCACGTGTTTTACTATCTGCGGCACAGTACAACACACACCGCATACTTCAATATAACTGGCGACGCTGTACAGCTTCGCGTGTGACTTAGCCGGTTAGATACTTTAAATGGGTGGGGTGAAATAGAGAGGTGGAATTTACCAGACGGGTAACAGATTGGAAGGTATAGATAGGTATTCTATGACAGTGGCTTACGTGTTACCATGTATTTATATTATAATTATAACGCGGTACAGCGTTCTGCCACGATATTAGATTTTGTTAAGGACGCTTCACAGCGTTCTGCCACAACACAATTTTAAAAAAAGACGCTGCACAGCGTCTCTGTCCATCAAGGTGTTAACATAATAATTTATACAGGGTGTCTAAAAAAAAAAAAAATTTTTTTTAATTAAATTAATTGAGACAAACAGGAGGATGTAGGTAATTTATTTAATGCAAAATACATTTTACTGCAATCAGAAAACAGAAAAAAAATGTTAATTTGAAAAATAAACATTGCTTTTCCCTTAAATTAAATGTTCAAACTGCTAAGAGGCTGGTGGGTGGCAACTTTAATATTGAATTTAAGAGAAAAACAATAGTTATTTATCAAATAAACATTTTTTTCCTGTTTTAGGACAACAGTAAAATGTATTTCGAATTAAATACATTATATACATTCTTCTTTTTATCTCAATTAATTTAATGAAAAAAAAACTTTTGGGCACCCTGTATAAATAATTATGTGAATTGAATAACCTTTTGAATGAGCTATCACACGACCCCTATTCTCATTTAAAAAATCATCGATTACGTTATCACACCCAGATGGATGGTGTTATTAGTATGATATATATGCCAAAAATTATAATTTAAAAGTAAAAATCCACCTGTTTCGGGAGTAGCAATCTGATTCTCGAAGCGTGAACATGTACCGTCATTCAAAGCGCTAGATAATTTGCTTTCCTTATCGTAAAACTACCTAATTAACTAGTAATTACCTTATCAGCATAAAAAAATTGTTAAAGTGAAAAGTAACAAAAACTAAGTGATTAGTGAAACAACCAAAAGAAATATGTTCCCTTCGGGGAATTTATTAGGATTTGATAATAATGGTCAGCCAATTTATCAACAAATGAATACTATACAGGATGTCCCAACAATAAATAACCAGAACCAGTCTAACCAAACAGCAGTAAAGCCGCAAGTACCATTTATGTATTTTAATCAAACACCATCTAACCAGATAACAAATCAAATGTCATGCCTTAACCAATTTCCTAGTCAAACAACTGCACAAAATATTCAAAACACTCAAAACCCTATTCAGTCACGATACACAACAGTATCCACAAACCCTCAATGCTCACTCTCATCATCACAAAACACCAATAACTACACAGATAGCGATAGCGACATAGAACTTAACGAAACAGAAAACCAAAATAAACATCCTTGGCAAGAAGTTGCCAATAAGAGAAAAAGGATGAAAAGACAAACAACTTCAGAAATTTCCAACCAAATCCAAACACAAAACAGATTTGATTCCCTCTCAAAAGAAAATATAGATGAACAAACAGATAATTTATCAAATACACAAAACACAAATATCACCAAAAAAGATCTGGCACCGCCACCAATCTATATTTATGGAGTTACTGACTATAGTGCTATGATAGCAAACCTTTCAACTGCAACTGCAGCAGAAACCTATTACATCAAAACCATTTCAAATAATACAGTAAAAATTAACCCTACAAACTCAGACACCTACAGGAAACTCATACAGCACCTTAGAAAAGAAAACATTGTACATCACACTTACCAACCGAAACAAGAGAGGGCCTATAGAGTTGTCATAAGAGGATTACACCATTCAATACCCACAGGAGATATCTCGCATGAATTAAATAATAAGGGTTTTAAAGTTCGCAATATAATTAACGTTAGACATAGAGTTAGCAAAGAACCATTGCCTTTATTCTTTGTCGATATAGAACCAAATGAAAACAACAAAAACATATTTAACCTGCAAGTCCTACGCAACAGCATAATAACAGTAGAACCACCTAGAATAAAAATACAATAGTACAATGCACAAGGTGTCAAAAATACGGGCACTCGAAATGTTACTGCCTGAGGCCATTCGCCTGTGTTAAATGTGGTGGATCACATGACACAAAAACCTGCAAAAAAGCACGCGACACACCAGCAACATGTGCCTTATGTAATGGCAATCATCCAGCAAACTATAAAGGATGTGCTATATATAAAGACTTGGTAAATTCCAAAAACAATAATATAACAAGCAGCATTCCTGTACCTAGAGTTGCTAGCCTAAATAACAATAACACTAATGCTCACCACATACATCAATCACATGTAACATATGCTCAAGTTGCAGCAAATAATACTTCTTCACAAGACAACAACAATAATTCAGACCTTTCAAATAAACTTACAGAATTCCTCAACGAATTTAAAAATATGTTTGCACAATTGATAAACCAAAACAGCATGATACTAAGCATGCTTACAACAGTGATTAATAGAACGTCGTAATGGCTAACTCACTTAGGATAGCAGAGTGGAACGCAAATGGTCTAACAAACCATGTTCAAGAAATTATACTATTTCTAAAATTAAACAAAATAGACATCCTACTTATATCTGAGAGTCACACAACTGAGAGGTCTTTTATAAAAATTCCGCACTACTCTGTCTATTACGCAAACCATCCAGATGGAACAGCCCATGCTGGTTCAGTTGTAATAATTCGTACAGCTATAAAACACTACGAACTTGCTCCATATATCACCAACAAAATTCAGAGTACTATTATAAAAGTACATGCGCTCACCAGTCCATTAACAATAGCTTCTATCTACAGCCCACCACGCCACACCATCAATCTGGAGGAATACAGAGAGTTTTTTGAACAACTTGGCTCACATTTCTTAGTGGCAGGGGACTGGAATGCAAAACATACAACCTGGGGAGCAAGACTGATATCTCCAAAAGGCAGAAATCTATTAAAGATCATACAAGGTAATAACCTGAAATACCTAACCACTGGTACGCCCACATACTGGCCCACTGATAACAACAAAATTCCTGATCTGTTATGACTTCGCTATAACTAAGGGAATACCTGAAATACACAGCGACATCACCCCCAGTTTTGATCTACAATCGGACAACAGTCCCATCTTGATTACCTTAAGTACCAATATAATTTGGAAAACTCTTGCACCAAGGCTATGTTCCAGTAACACGAATTGGGTTCAATTCAAAGAAGAAATCAATGAAAAAATATCTCTTGACATTCGACTCAAACACAAAAACGATATTGAGGAGGCTGTAAAATATCTAACGGAACAAATACAACAGGCCGCTTGGAAAGCTACTCCTGTAAAGGAAAAAACCATTGATCAATGGTATAGTATACCCCTCCACATTAGAACACTAGTAGAAGAGAGAAGCAGAGCCCGTCGCAAATGGCAAAGAACAAGAAACGCGATAGATAAAACAAATCTAAACAGGCTCACACACAGACTTCATTCCGCTATCCAAACAGCCAAAAACGAATCCTTCGAGAGATATGTCACAAACCTTTTTCTTGACGACAACTCTCTTTGGAAAGCCACAAACAAATTCAAAAAACCGGTAGTAATAAAATCACCAATTAGGAAAAATGATGGAACCTGGGCTCGATCAGATATAGAAAAATCCAACAGATTCGCAGAACATCTATCAACCGTCTTCTCGACCCCACAGGCCAACGATATTAACGACGAGAAAATTAAAGACTTCCTCAATGCACCCTGTCAACTATCATTACCACTAAAATACTTCTCACCAAACGAAGTCTGTAACGAAATCAACCTACTTATCACTCATAAAGCTCCAGGATTTGACCTTATAACTGGCGAAATCTTAAAAAATCTCCCAAGAAAAGGTGTCGTCTTAATAACTATTATTTTTAACAGCCTCCTGAGACTATGCTATTTTCCAGTGCAGTGGAAGTATGCACAAATTATAACGATACCTAGACCTGGTAAACCTCTAACTGAACCCAGTTCGTACAGACCAATAAGTCTCCTTCCGACTTTATCAAAAGTCTTCGAAAGGTTAATCCTTAACAGAATAGAAACAATAATACCTATAGAAAACCTGATCCCAGATCATGTTTGGTTTTCGCTCAAATCACTCAACCATACAACAGTGCCATAGACTAGTCAACAAAATAAAAGAGAGCCTAGAAGGGAAACAAATCTGTTTATCAGCGTTCCTCGATATACAGCAAGCATTTGATAGAGTGTGGCACGAGGGTCTTCTCTTCAAAATAAAAACTCGGCTAACTGACCAAATCTATCTCCTCCTTAAATCATACCTGTCTGACAGATACTTCCAAGTTAAATACGAAGGTACTCTATCCAACTATCACCAAATAAAATCCGGAGTACCTCAAGGCAGTGTTCTTGGCCCATTCCTTTACCAAATCTTCACTCCTGATATTCCTATTAGCGAAAATACACTAATGGCAACATTTGCGGATGACACTGGTATACTAGCATCAGACATCAACGAAATATTAGCATTTAACAAATTGCAAAATCATCTCGATGAACTAGAAGACTGGCTTAGATGCTGGAAAATAAATGTCAACACAAACAAGTCTTGTCAAGTAAATTTCACAAATCGAAGAATTAGATGTCCACAACTACACCTAAATAATTCACCTATACCAATAAAAACAGAAGTAAAGTACCTGGGCCTTCATCTAGACGAAAAACTTACTTGGAAATCACATATTGCAGCCAAATGACGACACCTCGACCTAAAAGTTAAAAATATGAACTGGCTAATCAACAGAAGATCGCAGCTTTCATTAGAAAACAAACTGACCATCTATTGGGACCGTGCAAGTTCGGCAAAGCGACCTCTATTTCTACGCTCTGTACTTTTATTCGCACTTTTAATTATATTGGCCAATTATATTAGTCCTGGTTGCTGGATAATTGTCAAGACCATAGTCCAAAAAAATAATAAGAAGAAAAAATAAGATGCAGGTTATGTTTAGCAAACGTAAACAAATGTATGTAGTAAATAAAATCAGTTATTAAAATGCAGTACTGCAAGCAAAATACAATTAATTAAATTTACCTTTATATAATAATTGCATATCATATCAATATTGTGGAGCAATATATAATTTTTCTGCGTCAATGACAGAAGGTATGAAATATACGTCAATTTGACAATTTCAATTGACAATATGAATTATTTAAGATAGTTGCAATATTTCTACGCGACTCGCGCACGGTCGTTTCTCGTTTCCCTTTCCAAGTACTTGCACACCGCGAATAAAACAATACTCAAACCAGTGTGGACATATGGAATTGAGCTGTGGGGCTGTAGCAAACCATCCAACACCAAAATACTACAGACATTCCAGTCAAAAACTATTCTTATGTTAGCTAAAGCCCCATGGTACGTGTCAAACCAAACCCTTCATGCAGACCTCAACATCCCCTTCATCAATGATGTGATTGCTGACCACTCCAGAAAATACATGAATCGCAGCGCAGACCATCCAAACCATCTCATAGACGAACTATTCAACCCCCCACTGGTTGATAGACGACTAAAAAGACTTTGGCCAGAAGACCTAGCTGCTAGGTAAATTCCAGAGAGTCGTCAATGGACGACACCTGCCACAAGCCAAGAACATACATCATATTTACTTATTACTGTATTGAAGTAGATTGTAAATTAGCAATAAATAAATAAATAAAAAAAACCTGTTTCAGAATTTATCTCCAGGGTCACTCATTCTCGAGAAAATGAATGTATTCCAACTAAAACGTACTCACTGTATTTGTTTATAAGCCAAAAAATTGTTTATAACTTCTAAACAGTGCTTAAACTGCTTAAATAATGCGATTTTAATTCTGTAAAGTGTATTACATAGGTAGAGCACCTTTTTATAAGTAAAAAAATTACCAATCTTCTAAATGGTCTACTTTTTGTTCAGAAAGTTTTTAAAAAATTTGAACTTTAAAATAATTTAGATTTCAAAATGTATTAGGTCGATTTTGTGGACGGTTTAAGTATGTTGTAAGAATTTTCGAAACGAATTACGAAGGTTTTATGTGCAACCAAAGTAGTTGAAACACATTGAATAAAAACAGGCTTTTTTGCCACCTTGTTTTGTATTTATTGTTATTTTGCAGAAAGGGTAATAATTCAAGACATTTTAAACTAGTCGTGTATCACACTCATACAACAGTCAATTATCTTTATTTTATTTCCTTACGACTTTGTTCCACAATGAATCATTTTAAAGTTATAAGCAATGAAATTTAAAAAAAATCGATGTTTTTTTAAACTTTTAAATATTTTAATTTTTTTATTAATGTTCTGGGTATATTTGAGAAGAAGCATAAGTCAATTATAATTGTTGAAGTTGTCACCTAACTTTATCAACAAAAATCCGAATGCCACCTCTCACATCCACCTCAAAACAGATCCGCCCTGGTCTATGAACAATTTCATTGAATCATCCACATTGTTCAACCGAATTGAATGGTGTATTTCTGCCTTTATTTCCTTGGTTCTTATTCTATCATCTCTGGTGATTTGTAGACATCTTCTGCTAAAGTCCAATTCAACTGTTATTATTTTATTTCATATTGTCATTGGCCAAATTATGTCTGCTCCATTCTTCTTCTTATGGTGCCTATCTGTTCCAGATGTTGGTAATCAGCATGGCTGTTGCCAATGTATTGAGCCACTTTCTCAGGTTTTGTAGCCACGAAATTCTGAAAATGGAAAATCTTGACTTCTGAAAAGTGAATTCATCATTATGAATGCTGATATCGCTTTTCCTGTGTTTTTTATTTCACAAGAGTGGTTCCTTTGGTTGTTGATGTTGGTACCAAGATTGTTTGTTGGTTAAACAAAAGCCATGTATTTAATATTCCACACTTACGTTGTGTTGTCTGCTCCATATAGGGATAGTATTCAGAAAACTATGCTCTGAAAAATCCATTAAAGGGTCTTCCTATTGGTCTCTTGCATGTTGGCTTTGAATCTATGGCTATATGGGCTATTCTCTTGCTGTCCATTCTCGTCACATGCTGATTCCACAGTCGCCTTCTCTGTATTCCGTCTCTTGGTTTTTTCCCAGTTATTTACATTCCCATTTCTGATGTTCTCAGTAGGTTATCCTCCTGGTTTCTGCTGTGTCTTATGTTGTTTCTATCACATTCATCATGATCAGTCTTACACATGATTTGTACATGCCTACTTTCCCTTCCAGCCTCATACCTTTATTTCTCCAGATAACATCCCTCAGACATCCTGACATGTAATTGACTTTATTTGCTTGCTCTCTTTAACATCTCCATAACTACATGTTTGAATACAGATATTTGAATCTCGAGTCTTGTTAAATGGGTTTGTTAATTAGTATTTTGCATCTTATGGGTTCCCTTGACAATACCAGGGATTAGTTGGTCTTAGCTGTTGATATTTTCATGCTGTAGTTCTTCGCCACTGCATTGAAAGTTTGTGCCATTCGCTGTAGGTTATCCTCGTTATCGAAGATTAAGATTGCGTAGTCAGCATAAGAAGATTTTTATTTGTTTTTCGGCCATCTTATATCCTTTTCCTGTACTTTTAGTGTTTTCTATGACTTACTAAATTAAGTAATGAGCTCAAGCTATCCCCTTGTCTAGTTTCTGAGTTGATTTCTACTTCCTATGTTAGTTTATTCTCGACTTTTATTCTAGTTTCGTTCTTGGTATTAATGTCATTAATTATCCTTATCATCTTGCTGGGGTGATCTTTCTCCTTTAGCAATCTTACCACATCTTCTAATCTTAACATAATCGAAGGCTTTAGTTAGATCTATAAAGCAGATAAATGCATCCACTTTTATTCTGGTTTTGTTCTTGGTATTAATGTTTTTAATTATCCTTATCATCTTGTTGGGGTGATTTTTCCGCTATAGCAATCTTACCACATCTTCTAATCTTACACAAGCGAAGGCTTTAGTCAGATCTATAAAGCACATAAATGCAGGTTTATTATATTCCAGTGCGTTCTCAGCAATTTGTCTGGCTATGAATATGGCGTCTATTTTCTGGACCTATTTTTCCGAAAACCTTATTGTTCCTAATTAATTGTGTATTTTTCATTTATTTTATTGGCAAGTATTTTTGTTGAAAGTTTAAGAATTGTGCTCAGCAAGGTGATGGTACGGTAGTTGGTAGGGTCTTTGCGCTGTTTCCTCTCTTGTGTATTGGTATTGTTATACTCATCCTCCACTGGTCTGGTACACGCTGGCTACATATTATTATTTCTTGAATAAAAAAAGGCACATTAAAAATGTGTATAATCAATGGCATACATGCGTGCTGTCCTCATATTGGTAAAGGCATGATGTGACTCACATGTATGCCATCCTCACGGAGCGTGTAAACATTAGGTTTGTTCTAGCAAACAGTTAAACTAGTCAGAAACCGTCAGCAAACAGTTGGTCAGTGAGAGAACATAATACAGTCACCAGTGCTATCCCATCTACTCACGCTGGTCGACTATTCGCTGATGGTTTCAAACCGCTTGAAACTGATGCTAGAACAAACCTAATATTTTTTGAGACCAAGCTTCTACATAAAACAAGTAAAGCTGACTTTTAGGGTTCCAGTCAGGTTCAATGCATTCTGTCTAGGTATTTTTCTGGTAGTAGAGAGACTTAAATTAGATATAATGTGTAGAAAAGCCCCAATATCATTTAAGTTATTATCAATTCTTCTGTGTTAGTTCCTTCCCAGTCCTTATCCTCATCCAGTTCAAAGATGTCCACTCACCAATTGATAAAGTATATACAGATAATTTTTTTACAGACTCATTTCCTTCTGCTTTGTGCACTTTATTTTCTATCTCTAGCTCTGTCTGATAGAATCTTGTTGGTAAGAAATTTGATGTGTAAATTCTTGGCCTCCCACTCATGTTTCCTTTTTTTTTATTACATATTTTAATTTACAATCTGCTTCATCGAAGCTATAAGCAAATAGTTTGAATGTTAAATACATGAGGGAGAACTGCCCTGTGGCAACCCTCCTATTATAATTTTTACATTTGATCACAATATGTATATTTAATTTATTAAATCTGTTGGCCATAGTTTCTTCAGTCGTCTTGCGAATTCGGGAGGAGTATTCAGCAGTCTTGCTTCATCATTTGGATGACTTCTCAGTCCATCAAGGTAGCTCTTTGTGATCCTTGGAATTTCTTCCTCTACCAAGGGTGTAGCTGAGTCCTCGTGTAGGATTTTATTGCTTACATACCAGGGTGCGTTGAATATCATCCTCAATATTTTTGATTGGACTCTTTGTATTATCTTGATATGTGATGGCTTTGAGCAACCCTAGAGTTGAACACCATAGGTCCAAATTGGTTTTATCATAGTTTTATACAGGAGCAGTTTATTTTCAATATTGAGTTTTGATTTTTCGACCAATAAGCCAGCTCATTTGTCGTATTTTGATGTTGATGTGGGTTTTCTTGGCAATGTGCGGCTTCCATGTTAATCTTTTGTCAAGGGTTAGTCCCAAATATTTGACTTTTGGACATACATCCCTTCGGTTTGTAAATGTAACTTGGGTTGACTTCGTTTCATTTACTTTCACCTTCCATTTGTTGAGCCATGTTCCCAATTGGTCAAGGTGGTTTTGCAGTTGTGCAGACGCGATAATAGGGTCCTCATTGACAGCGATTATGGTGGTGTCATCAGCGAATGTTGAGATTTGGGTTGTTTCAGTGGTTGGGATATCTGCGGTAAATAATAGGTAAAGGAGAGGTCCCAGGACACTACCCTGTGGTACGCCTGATTTAATGGGAAAATATGTGTAAGTTGCTGTGTTATATTTTACTTGGAAGTAACGATCTTCAATGTAGGATTTCATGATTAGGTAGTAGGGGGTTGGAAGAATACATTTGAGTTTGTATAAAAGTCCAGTATGCCATACTCTATCAAATGCCTTTTCTACATCTAAGAATGCCGCTGTGCAATATTTTTTTTCCTCAATAGCAGTAAGGATTTTTGTTAAGGGAACTTGCATAAAATTTAAAATTGGAAAAAAATGTTATAAATCACAACAGAACATAATTTAAAACATGTATCAATGATAAAAAAAGTTTTGTTTGTCTTTCGTTTTTCCCCTAAAGATGATTAAAAATTCAAATTATTCCAGCCAGCAAAAAACGCGTCGTGACGTCATATGGTTTTGCATTTACATTTTACACCAAAAAGTAAACAAAATTAATTAGACATTATAAACGTCAGTAAAAAATACAGTTATGTAACGTTAAAAGTGTTTTTGTTCGTTTGAACTATTCATAGAAAATTTTTACTTTTACAAAATGGTTTTATTTTCAATAGTAAACCTTCTTTTCCTTCCTTCAAAAACTGTATCAAACTCCAATCTCAACAAACTGGTATATATTATTACAACGACATACGATAAATGTCATTAGAATATAAATATTTTTCCTTTATTACCCTACGACGAGCTGGCCAAATACCCAAGTAGGTGGAGGCCAATAAACTAAAGAAGGAAAAGAAGAATATACCTAAATATAACGCTGTGTCTAGGTACACGCTAACGTGTACGCAAATAAAAAAGTTAGTGTCAGAGTGTTGGAATTTGTTTAATTGCGTTGTGTTTATACTTTAATTTAAATACATATTGATTAGTAAAGAGATTTCTTATTTTTTATTTGTTTAGTGATTGTTTTTAAATTAACTATGCAGTGTGGACAATTATTTAGTTGTTTTAATGAGTTTAACAACATTTTAAAACAGTATGAAAAAGTTAAGAGACTATAAATTAATATATATTTTTTTAGTTAAATATATTTTAAGTATGAAAAAGTATTAAAACAGTATGAAAAAGTTAAGAGACTATAAATTAATATATATTTTTTTAGTTAAATATATTTTAAGTGAAATACAGTATTTAGTATTACAATGTAGTACAATATGTTACAATTTAGTATATACAATATTTAGTATTACCGTCCAAAATTAAAATAAAAGGAAGACCTGAAGCTTTCACAGTAATAATTAACTTGTTATGAAGCTATTTCCTTGTGGCATTTTTGTAATCAACTATTCTAAATGGGAACTAAGCCACAATTTAACTAAAAAAATGATGTTATTAACGTTTCAACGTTTAAATCGGACATCGTTGTCAAAATACAAAATATTATTAAATTAAACAAAAATGTTCTTGCTTAGTAAAAAATTTTTTCTAATAATTTATTTAATCTGACTAATTTTTGTATTTTGACAATGACATCCGATTTGGACATTGAAACGTTAATAAAATCTTTTTTTAGTTAAATTGTGGCTCATTTCCCATTTAGAATAGTTGATTATAATAATTAACTTACGTATAAAAATTATTTTAGCAATATTTTGTACGTGTCATGTCAACTAAATACATATATTTATTTTGCTAACCTAAATATATACTTTTATTATATACATTGATTTATTACAATTAAGTTTGAAACATCTGAATAGTTCTGCTTCCCTTCCCTTAACAAATATTTTTCTATCAAACAAATGATCAAAATAGCATGTATTTACCAAAATATACAGTCACTGCATACGTTAAATAATGACGTCACTGGCTTGATGAAGTTAATTCGCGTGTATGTACCTAACTTTTTCATTTGCGTACACGTTAGCGTTTACCTAGACACAGCGAAATATAACCATAATAATAACTAATGTAAAACTAGGTGACGTCACGGGCCGTTCGAACTACTTTAAAATACCGAAGACTTTAAATTTGTACTTCTAAGTTATTATGAGGTTTTGAAGCGTGAAATTTTCGAAATCTCATTTTTATACAAAACTGAACATTATTATGTAATAAAAAAAATGTGCAAGTTCCCTATTCTATGAGTCTGTTGTGTTGTGGAGTGTCTCTCTCTAAAACCAAACTGGTGTGTGAGTATTTCTACATCTAGGTTAATGTCATTCTTCAGTCTACCAAGTAGTAGTCTTTCGAAGATCTTAGACATTGTCGGCAACAAGCTGATTGGTCGATAGGATGATGTTTTATTTGGAGGTTTACCCGGTTTGTGAATCATTATTATTTGCGCAAATTTCCATGTGATTGTAGTTAGCATGACCAATGCTCTTCTCGGAAGATGTTTCAGTATTAATCCTGTTATTAGGTCAAATCCAGGTTCTTTGTGGTTATTGCATTTTTCTATTTCTAGTTTAACTTCTGATGGATTGAATGGTGTTATTGGGAGCGTCATAGGGCAAGCACTATCCAGGAAGTCTCTTATTAAGTTTCCATCATCATTATTCTCTACTTGGTGTTATTTAAAAATACCAGCTAAGTATTCTGCAAATGCTGAAGCTTTTTCCTGGTCTGATCTTCCCCAAGTACCATCATCTTTCTTAATGAAGGTAGAGAAATCTACCTTTTAAACTTTAATTTGAAATGAAAAATCGTCTGAATTTAAATAATGATTTAATAATTGAAAAATGACAAAAATATTTTTCAGTTATGTATTAAATAATTTTTTTAAATCCAGTCGATTTTCAATTTCAAATTAAAGTTTAAAAAGTAGATTTCCCAAAACTTTTAAAATGGAGTTGGTTGGTTTTGGCAGTAAGACGACGAAATACATCTTTTTTTGTTAAATTAAAATCTGTAAATTAAATATTTTCAATTGAAATTATGGCCAATTCCCATTAAATATAATAAGTACGCTTAATTTTTTTTTCTACTGGTGGCAAGGAACTATCCTTCACATAAAACTCTTAAAGAAACCATTTCAGAATTTTTATAACCCTTCTGCTTTACAGTGACTTGATATAGGCAACGATTTTGGAAGTGGCTCATGCTTCTTAATCCATGCATTCGTCTCTCCTTCACCTATTGACGAAATTCAAGAGTTATTAAAATTGCGAAATGTTTTAAAAAACACATAAAGGAATTTCAACAGTCGGCTGATAAATCAACATTAACATTTAGTCAGATCATGTTTACACAAATCATTATTTTTTAATACTACATTTCTCCACAAAATGAAGGCACCACCTTAAAAATGGCTCATTTTCGATGTCTTGAATTTCATAAACCTGCTGTCAGATTTAAGTGATTTTTTTAATATGTTATAGCCTTATTCTTTAACAATATCGCTGTAATAATATTGTTGTTGCTAGACAGGTAAACTGTCATTGTATACCGGGTGTACCAAACTGTGATTTTTTCTCATTCCAGCATTTATAAAATACTGAAATTAAGACCCAACTATAGCCTCATATTTTATTAACATTCTCTTTTTTAATTCATTCGCTTATGTTGGATGATTAAGTTAGGTACTTTAACAACTAACCTTATTTTTCGTCAATACAGGGTGTTTTTAAATAGGTATGGCAAACTTTAAGGAGAAATTTGCATGATAAAATAACGACAGTTTGCTCTATAAATCCGCAAATGCTTCGTTTCCAAGATAGTGTTGAAATTTTTCTTACAAACTGACGATTTATTTATTGCTATGCAAATTAAATTTGGTGAGTTTTCAGGGGTAGTTATTGCGCATTTTTTTTATATACAATTAGGAATTTAATATTCACCATTGACGCGCATACGGGTAATATGACCCTTATGTGAGTCAATGGTGAACATACAATTCGTAATTGTATGCCAAATAATGCACAATAACACCTTTTAAAATCCACCAAATTTCATTTGCATATCTCAACCGGTTTTAGAGCAATAAATAAATCGACAGTTCGTAAGGAAAATTTCATCACCTTCTATCTCGGAAACGAAGCATTTGTGGACAGTTAGTTATTGTCCGTCCGCTATAACTTCCCCCTTGCGTCACGGTTCATTTTCAAACAAATTACGTCAAGACATAAAGTGAAACGAACGTCGATGTGTATATATATTTTATATACTGTATACCAGCGTTTCTCAGTTTTTTGGTCGAGGAGCACTATTCAGGACAGAAATTCTGTAAGGAGCACTTATCACATTGCATCTGAAACATATATAGGTGCCTCAGATAACGAGAGATATTAGTTAGGGGGGGGAGGGGTGATATTAACCGTTACATCTTCTATTCACTTTATTCAATTTGTTTTTCAATCGCAAGCATAAGAAACTTAATTACAAATAAGGAAACTTTAAATTCGTCTTTGAGTTGACACCAAAAATCTACTAGCGATTTACTTTCAAAATGTTTTTTTATCGCAGAATCCTATGTCAAATCTATCTGGCATTCATTCTGCTGAGATGTTAAGGAAGCTGGTTTTTACATTGCAAGGTATGGATCTGCAAGCCAGAAGTTTTCTTTAATTTTGTCGTGGAATTTGTCAGGAAAATAATTATGGAAGTTTTCAAGTAAATTTAGCAGATTAATGTGGAACTGGTTAGGAAGCTCCGCTATTATGGCGATAATAAACGGTTTAACAGGAATACAGGAAAACTCCAGGGAAAGACAATAACTGTCTTTAACGCCAATGATAAAATACAAGAGTATAGGAAGAAATTAATTTTTTTGGGCAGAATCGGTGAAACATAAAAATCTGGATAGCTTTCCAGTAATCACAGAATTTAGAGAAGAATTGGAATCTGGATACAGCTGTCTTTTTAAACAAAGCTTCAGATATGTCCGATTCCAGTTCTTCTCTAAATTCTGTGATTACTGGAAAGCTATCCAGATTTTTATGTTTCACCGATTCTGCCCAAAAAATTAATTTCTTCCTATACTCTTGTATTTTATCATTGGCGTTAAAGACAGTTATTGTCTTTCCCTGAAGTTTTCCTGTTTAACCGTTTATTATCGCCATATAGTGGATCACCTGTAGATACTTCGCTGAAGACTCTATGCTCCGCGGAGCACAGTTTGGGAAACGCTGCTGTATACTATATACTACACACATCGGCGTACGTTTCACTTTATATTTTGACTTCATTTGTTTGAAAATGAATCGTGACGCATAGGAAAAGTTATAGCGGACGAACTATATAAAGCAAACTCATTATTTTTTCATGCAGAATTACCCCTAAAAGTTTGCCAAACTTATTTAAAAACAAGGCTGGTTGTTAAAATACCTAATTTTTGTATTATTCAACATAGCGAATGAATAAAAAAAAACATAATTTTAATAAAACATATATCTATAACAGGCTATAGATGGGTCTTAATTTCAGTATTTTATATATGTTGGAATATTCCACAGGATGCGGTGAACTTTGAGAAAAAAAAAACAGTTTGATTGGTACACTGACAATTTGCCTGCCTAGCAACAATATTATTACAGCGATATTGCCAAATAATAAGGCTATAACGTGTTAAAAAAAATCAGTTAAATCGGACAACAAATTCGAGACATCAAAAATGACCCATTTTTAAGGTGGTGCGTTAATTTCTCGGAGTAGTGTACATATATGTCGATTTACTCTAATTCTATTTTTTTGATTCAGGTTAAGAGCAGAAGCAGTGTAATCAGTATTTGGATACACCTAAATGGATTTTTGGTTATTTAGGAGACCTTACAAATACCTCGTGAGGTTGATTTCCAGCTTGCCTACAATATAAGACAACAGGATTCAAATGCAGAAATAGCCTTTGCATTTAGAAAAAAAAAAGAGATATTGGGGAATAGTATTCCAAATCTTGATCTAATGTTTAAACGGAGTAATGTACTCCCTAAAGTATTGTTAATATTAAATGTTTTTTGCGTTGTATTTGTTTATTATCTTTTGTGTTGTTTTTGTTTATTTTTTGTAACCAGTTTCAGGTTTATCAAGTTTTGTTCAAAACATTCAAGGAGTAGATATCTTATCAAGATTTTTTAATATTTCTTTAGTATCTGCTGTATGTTTAAAAAATCGAATGATAATAATACAAAAAGAAGTATAGAACTAAGTGAAATTCAAACGACTCTGTCAGTACCAAAGAAAAGATGTCTATTGAATTTTTATAACGTGAAAAATGGTAGGATGATAAAAATATATAGAAAAAATGTGGAGAGCTACTTGGACAGTCTGTAGCAAACTCGGACCAGTTTTTGAACTGAGTAGAGAACTGCAGAGTTTGCTATGGAACTCTGAGGACCTCATTGTCTTATTGTGACTGGCTGATTGACACCTAGTCTATGCCATTAAAAAGAGATGTCATTCAAAGAAAAGGCTTATCAAGTTTTGTTCAAAACATTCAAGGTGTAGATATCTTACCAAGATTTTTTAATATTTCGTTAGTATCTGCTGTATGTTTGAAAAATCGAATGGTAATGATACAAAAAGAAGTATAGAACTAAGTGAAAATCAAACGACTCTGCCAGTGCCGACGAAAAGATATTATTGAATTTTTATAACGTGAAAAATGGTAGGATGACTTAAAAATATATAGAAAAATGTGGAGAGCTACTTGGACAGTCTGTAGCAAACTCGGACCAGTTTTTGAACTGAGTAGAGAACTGCAGAGTTTGCTATGGAGCTCTGAAGACCTCATTGTCTTATTGTGACTGGCTGATTTGACACCTGGTCTATGCCATTAAAAAAAGTCATTCAAAGAAAAAGCTTATCAAGTTTTGGTCATAACATTCAAGCAGTAGATATCTTGCCAAGATTTTTAATATATCGTTAGTATCTTCTGTATGTTTAAACAATCGAATGATAATTATTATATATAAAGAAATAAGTGAAATTCAAAAGACTCTGCCAGTACCAACGAAATATATAGAAACAGACCACAACTTTGGACAACGGCTACGTGCGGATTTATTTCCTTGTGGCTGCCTATGTTTGTTCTCCTTTTTTTCTTCTTTTATGGCCTTTGGGAACATTGTTCTCCTTAACTATACATTTTGATACGCTTGTTTGTATATTGTTATATTTGTGTTGAATAAACATAAAAATGTGGTGAGCTACTTGGACAGTCCATAGCAAAATCGGACCAGTTTTTGAACTGAGTAGAAAACTGCAGAGTTTGCTATGGAACTCTGAGAACCTTACTGTCTTGTGACTGACATATTGACACCTAGTCTATGCCATTAAAAGATGTCTAGATTTATTTATAACAATCATTACGATAGCGTTGGCTTCAAATTTGAAAAGTCAACTTATGATGTGTTATAAAACGAGAAGCAGACATTTTTTAAACAAACATATCTTTCAAGCAAAGTTATCTTTCGTGTGTTGTTCAACAAATCATTACCTTACCTTACATTTCTGAGGTTTGGATCATTTTTCTAATGTATCATTGGGATATTAAAGTAAATTTAAACTTTAATCCTAATTGATATAAGTACGTATGTATGTATATACATATATAGAAAAAATGTGGAGAGCGACTTGGACAGTCCATAGTAAACTCGAACCAGTTTTTGAACTGAGTAGAGAACTGCAGAGTTTGCTATGGAACTCTGACAACCTCACTGTCTTGTTTATATACAAATACATCATTTATAATAATCACCAGCTTTTGAACAAGTAGTGAGATGCAGAAAAGTTAACTCTTAGGACATCATTCTCTTAATATACAAATATAAATTAATCCTGCTTCAGCCTTGTTTTACAAGTTTACTGTTTCGTACCAGGCCTACGATTTTTGTGAACAGTTTTTTAATAATCTCCAGCTTCTGAATTTATTAGTGAGATGCAGAAAAGTGCTATGGAACTGTAGAACCTCATTGTCTTCTGTATACACATACATCATTTATAATAATACCAGCTTTTGAACAGAGTAGTGAGATGCAGAAAAGTTAACTCTTAGGACATCATTTTCTTTATATGTATACAAATATACATTAATCCTTCTGCTCCAACCTTGTTCTAGTCTATTGTGCTATACCAGCTCTAAAATTTTTGTTGGAACAGTTTTTTTATTCAGTTTTTGAACTGAGTAGAGAACTGCAGAGTTTGATATGGAAATCTGAAAACTTCATTGTCTTTATATACAAATAAATTATTTACAATCATCACCAGCTTTTGAACTGAGTAGCCAGATGCAGACAAGTGAACTCTGAGGACATCATTCTCTTTATATACAAATATAAATTAATCATTCTGCTTCAGTCTTGTTTTAAGTCGACTGTGCTATAGCAGCCCTAAAATTTTTGTTGGAACAATTTTCTTTTATAATCACCAGCTTTTGAACTTAGTAGTGAGAATCAGAAAAGTTTGCTATGGTACTCTGAGAACTTCACTGTCTTCTTTATATACAAATACATTATTTATAATCATCACCAGCTTTTGAACTGAGTAACCAGATTCAGAAAAGTTAACTCTGAGGACATCATTCTTTTTATATACAAATATAAATTAATCCCTTTGCTCCAGCCTTTTTTTATAAGTCTACTGTGCTATACCAGCCCTAAAATTTTTGTGAAGTTTTTTTTTTAATAATCACCTTATAAAAGAATTCGGTTGTAATGGGGTAGTTGACTAACTGGAGGTGAGGGTTGACTTGGTAAAACACTATTTGTTCATACTTTATTTATTTAATCACTTGCTAATTAGAACAGTAACTAGTTGGACGAAAGTCTATATTCTAACCACATTGGTAAATCTATAATCAATCCCAATTGTTTGATATGATTGTTGACACGATTCGACCTTATGAAATAATTCTATCAAAATAGCTGACTAAGGTGTTCTTGAAACAAGTGCATTATATTGGGAAATCTGTGTCACCTAGTTATTTACAACAACAGGCAATGTTTGTTTTAAGATATTTAAAAATTAAATGAATACGAGTTGCTTTTATTTTGGAATGATAATATAAATCCTGTACATCCCCTACCCTTACAAGAAAAATTTTCTGAGAGATGTACCTTATTTTCTCTGCCTTTCCGACAAAGAAGAAAATTTTTCTAAACAACGTCACCAACTCATTACTGTGTTAAAGATTTATCCGAATATATACAAATATAATATATACAAATATACAACTTATTACCCTATAAAAAAATTAGTCCTCAAACATCGTCTATTCTTACTTATTACTTCCTTATATCTCGCGAAATTCTACACTCAGAAATTGTAATGTATATTTTACCTTTTCCCTACTTAAAATAAAATTATAACTTTAATTCTTACATTTGAACTTTTTAGTTATACTTCTTTCACTTTTAAAATAATTATTTCATTTCCTGACCTTTTACATATTCTTCAATTAAAAAAAAATTCTCCGTTTTCTTCCTCTTCTTCTTGTCTGGTACTTTACTAATACATATTTTCATTTTCTTTATACTTAGTACTTTCTTCATAGTGTACTATTAAACATATTTCTTCTTCTTCATATTTCTTCATTAAACTCTTATTTACTTCACATATTCTTCCTTTTCTAACCCTTACCTACTCGGCGGGTTTTTCGCAGCTTTCAATCCTTGTATTTGCTTCCGGTCCTTTCTCCACGTCCTTAGTCGTGGGAAGGTTTGTTCCAAAAAGACAAAATGGATAGTTGTGCGCTTAAAAAAAATCTTCTACATTTTGCATCCCTAAATTCCTGTCTGATCCGAACTGCTCAGTCTTGATGAGAGTCGGTTAGCTTCAAAACATGAAATGAGCATGCTAAAATCTTCTGATGTTCATTTTGTACCTTTTTCTTGACAAGAGTCGGTTTTCTCCCTGAATTGTCTTTACTTAATTTTGGTTCTAATATATTAAAAAATCAATGGTCTACTTAATTCATCACAAAACATTAAAAAAAAATCATATTTATACTAAAATTCAACCGATATTGAAAACTTCAAATGAAAAAATCTTATTGTCGTTGTCAAAACTTCCACATTCAATAAAAATTCGAAAGAAAGTGTTAATAAAAATAGACTATATTTTATTAAAAAAATCACGAAAAATATATTTACCTATCAATATTCTATCTAGCTAGGACTATTCTTTTTCAAACCTATCTATCTATGTAAGGTTATTTTTATTAGCTATGGTTATTTTTCTTATCTAAGATATTTTTCCTATGTAGGTTCTTTTTCTTATCTAGGTTATTTTCCTATCTAGGTTATTTTTGTTATCTAGGTTATTTTCCTATCTAGGGCCCTATACTATGTGCACGTCTACTACCTATAAAATTAACCTAAAAGTTAAGAACGAGAAAAACTTATGAATAAACGCTAAATAAATAATGTGAGATTTTGCTATTTACTAAATAATAGTTTTTTCTCACTTAGTTCAGCTTAGTTCGGTTCGGTTCGCGAATGGTCACTAATTACGTCACAAAAAAGTCTCTATTTCTCTAATTGAGATACAGTCTTACATGACCTCATTTGAATTAAATAAGTATTTTTATATTATAGAATTTAAAGTTAGTTTACATTATAAAAATTTAAAGTAACTTTATATTATACTAATTATTGTCTATATGTTACCTGAAGATATACAAAGTATTCGACAGTATTCTTCTTGGAGCGTGCATGGCATTCGGTATTCCAACGGTGATGTTGAATATTCCAAAATAAATCAAATACTAGAATCCAAGTTATTGTATGCTGCCGATTACATTTACGTTCGAGGAGAACAAAAAGCAGATTTTTTACGACAGAAATGTAATATGATTTGAGTTTTTCCTGCAATTATTGATGTCTGCAAATTTGATTATACACCTTGCGTTTGTAAATTTGCCCCTGATGCAAACCCCTGTCACGCCAATGGACTGTTTTTATGCACCGAAAGAAATGTGGATTGCCTACGCCAATGGTTTTGTAATACGATATTACCTGTATAATTATGTTTTATAATAAAAAATATATAAAAAACTATTGACTTTTATAGTCCGGTAAAATAAGGATGCAACCTCGGAATGAAAGATAATAAGCTGAAAATTTGCATAAGTCTTTATTTTGATGGTATAAAACTTACCTCAAAGTACTATATTCTTAACTTACTATATTCATAATATATTCGGTGCATTAATGAATATATTATTACAGCTTATTAACCTTTATTTACAACTTAGAATTCATAACAAACATTTTTAATAGTGGCATATTCCCAATTTAATAATTAAGTTAAATATTAACTCACTCTGTCAAATTTTCCGGTTGACATTTGAGAAATCCACCTATCTTCTTTGACATCTTGTCATGAATTTTCAGGCACCAATCTGTCTAATCAGTTGGTTGTTAACCTCTCACCTGATCACAACCTTGTGTAAATTCCGAGCAAGGATGACATACATCCACATGTGATATATTTTTAATCTTAAGACATCGACTTATTGTCGATTACTACACAGCTCATAATGTAGCAATAATGATATTTTGAGGTTTTACACCTATTCAAGTGGCTAGTTTCAATGACTTGTACACTGGACGTAAGTAACCACATTTTCTTTTTTTTAACTGTCAAAATTTCACCCTTTTGCATTTCAATCTAAGTGGTTCACTTATTTCCAGGTTTACACTGAGGATGGTCAGTTTGACCGAAAACGTTTTGTTGTACTTCCACTCCCTTGTGGATAAATTTTAAGAATTTTTTAATAAATTATATACCTACATACAACAGAAGTGTTTACTTCATTCTACGTTGATTATGAAGAGTAAACCAATCTAGAAGTTTACTTACATCGCTATTATCTCTTCACTCGTGAATCTCTATTATCAACGTGTTGTTCTGAAGAATCCAAAGAAACGTTACAAAATTTTTCAATTTCCTCGCAGATTGTATTCGTAGCGTACATAGCATATACCCATTTACATAAAACACTTTCTTGTGTACTCCGACCCCGAGATATTCCTCCTTCTGTCTTCATAGATTTCATAAGACTTTGCTCTATTACCATGTCCGTCCATGTACCAGAGTTAAATTTTTCTGTTCGTTTAACCGTAAAGAATCCGTTCTTAAAATTCTCAAAAGTCTGTTCATCCATTGTTTCTTCTAATTTTATCATATGTTGGAGATATAAATGGGCTGATTTCGCATATTGAAAACGACCACTTGCGTGAAAATATGGAAGCATTTTTCGCACTGCATCAAGATGTTCTTTAAAATGTCCTAGCCTTTCAG
This sequence comes from Diabrotica virgifera virgifera, assembly GCF_917563875.1. NCBI lineage: Eukaryota > Metazoa > Arthropoda > Insecta > Coleoptera > Chrysomelidae > Diabrotica > Diabrotica virgifera. The sequence goes on from NC_065451.1 coordinate 64,928,407, forward strand.
CACGAACAAAGTCCAAAGCTATTGAAACCATTTCGAAATACTGTACCCATAACTGAGCTGTGGGACCTGCAGCTTTTAATTCAATTAATTTATTACGAAATTGAGCAATTATTAAACTTGAATAATTAACACACCCTTTAACATTTTCATAGGAAACATGGTGTCTAGTTATCTGTTCAACTAACTCATCTAAAACACAGCTTTCAATCTTCATGTCTTGAAAAATGATTGTTGATAATGCAAGTCGTAACAGCGTATGACCTCTGATACTTCTTGAATAAGCGTGACCACTTAACATTTTTTCAACAGAATTTGGAGCATATATTGTACTTAAAACTTCTTTGAGTCCACTTCCGTCCATTACGTATCCTATGCATCCAAGAAATGACATAAGCATATGAAAGCCTCCTAATTTCACAACTATTTTGGATAAGTTTGAGCTTGTATCCGCCGCAGCAACCATTTCACGTGCTTTGGAGTACAGGGGTTGATCGAACGTTATCACACACGTTTTTTGTCTATCCGTCTTGGCAATATTTAAAGCGGACTGCAATGTGGTAAAAATTGTAGTTAATTTACTTGGAGGATGATCAATAAATGGAAGGAACAAAATCCGAGAAGTTGAAAAATTCTTATTATTTTTTGTGAGTTGTCCAAGATATCCATTCCATCCTGGTAACGGTGAGATATTGTTCCTTTTTCCATACAACCACAAAAAATCTATTGCATTTAATTGTTGTTGAGTTTGTACGAGTTCATCATGTAGATTTTGAACTTGAATCTTGCTGAATCCAGATACAACTGGCTTTTCATATGTTAAAAGAGGTACATCTGATACTTTTGCCAAATCTTTGGCAGTTGGTTTAGTTGTACACTTTTTTATACGTTCATCGTAAATTTTTTGGCATTTTTTGGTGTAACTATTTTTATCATTCCCATTACATGAAGCGTATTATTACCGTCAAGACTATTGACATTTATATCTGCATTATCCCCAACGTATTGTACAAGAGAGCCAGACTCTGATGCTAAAATACGAGGCTGCGGATGATAAACTGCTGAAATTTCATACTGTACTGTATTATTATATGAAGCACAAAACCCCAAGCTAGACAAAACATCTAATAGTCTTTTAGATCCGTATCTCCTATGAAGAAATACAGACAGACCTAATAGTAGCTGTGATGAAAATTATCGTTCTCGTAGCGAAGCCATTATAGCATGACTTATTGATGTGCATTTTGTCTTCAAATGATCAATTTTTCCTTTTCTATTTTTCATAATAACTTCTTGCAAAAAATATAATAAACTGTTCGGTATTTCTTCATTAATATTATCTAGCATTTGATTTGGAGGTGGATAAGATTTTGTTTCAACTACAGATGATCGAATATCTTCCCTAATAATTGCCGCAGCAGCTTCTACTATTCGTAATCGTTCTTCTTCGGGTGAACTTTTTTTATTATCGTACCAGGCTTTCGATAAAATATTCGCCTGTGTGTCACGGAAAGATATAATAGTGAATGATCCAACCTTAGTCGTAATTATTATATCAGTCAAAAATTTCTCCCTCAATTTAGAAATTATTGTCTTGTCATCCGGTACGTACTCGGTAAGAATATCTTTCAGCTCTTTCAATGTAAATTGTGAATCGTTATTATTTTCTATATAAAAAAAAATCTCATTCATGGCCTCTGTAACGTTATCATCTTTGTGATGCTTTTTATCTGTAGGTATTCGATTTAAAAACTGAGAGTAGCAAACAGCATGATATTTAGCCTCAGCAGCTATCAAGTCATATTCAAAAAGTATACGATTTTTGACTAATTTTCCTAAAAAATCGCCTCTTTCTTCTGCTTTCTTCAAAACGTTATCTTTAAAATCAAGAGTACTTACTTTACTGATGGTGCGTTTATATTTTTCTTTTTTCTTTTTTTCTATGGCTTCATCAGCTACTTGACCACAAAACAAGCAAGATGTTTTAAAATCAAATACTTCTCGTTTCTTACGAGGTGGACTTGCTGCAGTTGAAGTTTCATCCTCTTCTGCACGTCGCTTCGATGCAGCAATTGAATGTTTACTTATATACACTTTTCGACACTCAACATGCACCATCACAGAAGTCAAAGTATTTAAATAATTTATATGACCGTCATTTCTTTCAATACTTGCAGTTTTTAATGTTTGTAAGCCACGCACAACACTCACAGAGACACCTTCTGATATTAACTTGTTACAAATAAAACACAAATCAGCCATTGCAATTAAAAATATTCACTCAAAATTATACGTCTGTCGATGCTAAGATGTCGTTTTCAACTGAACGATAAAATAAATTTTTTTCGGTAAAGAAATACTAACGCAGAGAAATAGCTCTACCCTACCATTCCCATCATCAAGTGAAATATCCCTCCACCGCTATTGTGCGTATACATAGAAGTCCCAAACTCATTCGCCACGGTGTGTAGAAAGTCATATTAAAAAAAAACGGTCATATATAACAAAGGAGCATCTGCTACAGCTTCGCAGAAACAGCAAACGCCGTACAAGAGGTTTGTATTTCGAGATATAATGTTCGTAGTAATATGGACGAAAAGTATTTTATTTAATATTGTATGTTTGTTAAAAATAAAATAAATATTATATAAAAAATATATATTTTATAATTAATATCTATAAATATAGTTTATTAAATAATAAATAATAAAAATTTAATGATAATAATAGTATTTTAAGTGAATAATTAACTATATAACTTATTATTTATTGAATCCTACTGGCTGACTTCGCGTTACCGTATACACAGGTAAGCGGTCCCCCACTCTTTGCGCTCTATCTTAAGAAGGGTTGAAGGTACATAAAAGTACTTGAGACAAAAATTGAAGAGAATTTTCCATTCTACAATTTTTCTTACCACCTTAAATGTCATAAAGTGTAAGGGAAACGAGATATTTGCAGAAAACTCATTTTCGTGACCTTTGACCTTAAATATCTTAAGTCGCGGACACGTGATTATATGAGACCTTTGAGGTAAGTTTTATACCATCAAAATAAAGACGTATGCAAATTTTCAGCTTATTATCTTTCATTCCGAGGTTTGCCCCCTTTTTGCCTTATTTTACTGAGTTATTAATTAAAACTCCTTATTTACTCATCAATTTTTATATTACATGTCAAATCCTCTATTTACAATTTTTTGAAAAATAATTTTTTAAATTATGATAAATACAGACATTAAAATTAAACATGTCAATGCGAATATATTATTAATTTCACTTTTCATGTTCCTGCTGGTGGTATTATCGTCCATGGTTGGATATGTCCTAGTGCAGGGCTTCCCAAACTGTGCGTCGCGACGCCCTGGTGCGTCGCGACGTTGTCCCAGGGGCATCGCGTGTCAGGGCGGACTTTTAATACAGAAAATATATTTATTTGATTTTAAATGAGTATAAAATATGTGTATTAATAAATAAATCAAATAAAAATATAACATCAAATCGATAGACCCTTGAGTTACGGACATTATTCAAAAAATTGTTGAGTCCGAAAATCGGATAATTATCCGGACAGTGGCAACACTGGAGTCGAGCGCATTCCGTATTCTGTTGTGAGTGATCCTAATAAATTACTGGGTTTCAGAAGAAGTTGCTCTTATGGAAGAGCAAATTCGAAGATCAAGAAAATGACTGTTTCCCTGCTTTACAAGGTATTCTACAAGAAAAAACGATAGAAATCCTCGATCCCTTTTAAAAAATGTGTTTACATAACACATGTTATCATTGAGCGAACACTTTGAGAAATATTTTCCCGAAGATCTGGATCAATGTGACTGGGTCAGAAACCCTTTCCAGTCATCCACACAATCGACAATTTCAACAGAGGAAGAAGAACAACTGACGTAATTGTCATACGATTGCAGCCTAAAGCTTCAATACGACAAGGACAAACTGTTTAAATTTTCTAGCTCAGTTTCTCATGAATATCAAGCCATCAGCAGTGCTGCATTAAAGGTTTTATTACCATTTGCGGTAATAGAGAGATAGATGAGAGTGGCAATTTCCCGGTTTCATAAGCTGTGCTCAAAAAAGCAATCACATCCCTGACATTAACCAGCCAGTTACATAAATAAATCTCCTTTTTTATTTATTTTTGTGCTTATGTTTTGATTTCGTTCTTAGTTTCTCATAAAAATTAAAAATTATGTTAAAATAGTGTTTTTTGTTATCAACTATAACCTGTTACTAGGTTATTACTAAAATTGGTAAGCATTATTGGTTGAGGGGCGTCGAAAAAAAAATATAGCAAAGTCCCAAGGGCGTCACAGTACGAATAAGTTTGGGAAGCCCTGTCCTAGTGGATATGTTTTATCACTAATATGTAGGTTCTCTAATTGTTTGATAATTTTTCTTAAATCCTGATATACTTTAATATCTTTCTGTAACTCAACGAGTTTATCTTGAAACTGTTTAACTTTATGTCAGTACTCACTCAAAGACATGATGCTACTAACAAATTTGTATTAGTAAAGATTCATATCTAATGTCTTTATGGCACGATTAATTTTTCTATATTACTCAATTATATCACGTGATTCCTCACACGTTTCTCTACGGTTAGGTACAACATACCTACAACCTTTATTGTCCATGTCTTTCCTTACGTTTATGCCTCTCTACGTTAAGCCGTTTAGACATACCTACAAAGTTTCATGTCCATGAATCTACGGGAAAAGAAGAAGAATTAGCAGTTCCGAAAAGAAGAATAGACAGTTGACAAAAAGAAGAAGAGCGTTCCGTGGCGACTAGCACAGAACGAAAAATTGTTTTATTTTTAATTTATTTAATATTTTTTAATTTAAAAATAGCGCCAACTATCGGATAATAGCTGAACTATGGCAGATTTCTTCGACGTAATGTCAAGACAAATTGGAATAAAAATGGCGAATTGGAATAAAAATGACGAATTGGAATAAAAAACAATGATATTAATGTCAGGGGAAAAATAAAAAATACATGTACTTTCAATAACAAGTTAAAAAAATATAGGGAAAAAAGTTTTAAAAATATGGGTTTTCGCCTTCCTCATTTTTTTTTTAAATATCTTGAACCAAGCATTATACCTAGCAAGTTCATAATTATTTTAGGATAATTTTAAAATTATTTTGAATCAAGTTTTTTGTGAACCAAGTTTTATACAAATCATGTCTACTTTCTGTATAAAATATCTTCTAGTCTTAATTCAGGTAAGACTTATTTGTCATTTGCATCATAATTCTAAAATCACTTTAAAGTCAGTTTTTAAAGTTCTATTATTGAATCGACAAGATCGGGTGGTATAATCATAGGTTCCCAATAGATTTCCTCATTCTCAGTCTCATTCTCATTTTCTATATTATCGTCAGCGTTATCTTCTTCATTTAATTCATCTTCCGTTCCCTCATCCTCTGAATAACAGTCCTCCGAAATTGTTGAAAGACTCCATGCAGAACGCAACAGGTTTGTTGTGGAATCGCACGGACCGTAATCAAGAGCGACGACACTACTTACACCGCAATCCGTGCTGGAATCACATACACCACTATCAACATCTACTAACATGCTTGATGAAGAAGAATGGATTTCCATAATCACTACACCACTCGAACTCTTGTGTGCGACTATATCGCATAGAACGAAAAAATATCGAGAAATACTAGAAAAATAAAACAGAAAAAAATATATATCTAAGAGAAAAATGACTCAAAAATATTTTTCTTTAATTTTACCGAAAAAAATGATATATAATATAACAAGGTGCGAATATAAATAAAACATCAGAATAAAGTAAAAATAGTACTTACTGCTATGTTGACTGTAATATACCAAATGTACTTAACTGTCTCAAAAATTTCAATACAATAATATTTTCATTGCTTTTCGCATATTTATATCAAAGTCCAGTAATTATATTGATGGGTCTTAAGTATTGTATTTTCACCATCAATTAGTGTGACGTATTTTTTTAAATTACCTTCTAATTGCTTTGCTATTAAGCAAAGTTTCTAATATTTTTCCATATATCATTTAGCTATTAAATAAAAATTAAACAAAGTTTATAATATTTTTCCATATTAGCAGTGGCATATCTACGAGGAAGGGAAATTTCATTTTTCTGTGTCATTTTATTCTGTTAAATAATCATGCGGACCAATAGGACTGAAAATACGTAACTAAGGTCCTTTTAACGTGTTGAATTTTTCCATTGGACCAATAGGAGTTCGATTTTTTACTTGTGTATATATAATTTTCCCAATCGAATTACTCTAAAAGACATTTGCTTTGAAAATTTGCAATCTTTTTCTATTAAATATCTTCCTTCTAGATTTTTTTGTCTTTGTCAACTCAGTCGAAGTTCTTTTTCATATCGATGAATTCAATTTGTTTTATGTATGGGATTTTATTTGAGATCATATTTAGAACGAATTATGGTAGATTCCTTCAACGTAATATCTGTATTAAGACAAATTGGAATAAAAATAGCGAATTGGAATAAAAATAGTGAATTTAAATAAAAATGGACTAAAAATGGCTTCATCTAGCGGCTAATAGGTAAACTATGGTAGATTTCTTCAACGTAATGTCAAGGAAAATTGGAATAAAAATAGCGAATTTAAATAAAAATACTGAAATGGAATAAAAATGGCGGATTGGAATAAAAGTGGCGAATTGGTGGCGCCATCTAGCGGAAAATAACTATGGTAGATTCCATTATGGAAGATTCCTTGTGACGTCAGCATCTATCTCACTCTTACTCATTGGAAAGGTACTTCTCTCTCTAACACATTGATTTCCCTATCTCTATAGTCGTAGTAACTTTGGTTATCTACTTATATATATATATATATATATATATATATATATATATATATATATATATATATATATATATATATATATATATAAAAACATGAGATGTAGATCCTTGAAACACACTCAGTGATCAAAGGATCCAAGGTTAATGGTTTGACGACCACTCGTACGAAATCAAACAGATGAAATAGAGAATGTGGAAAAATCCCCTTACGAACAATTCACACATCCACCATTTCGGGTTGGGAAAAATTTTTCGAATAGAATCAAAGATCCAAACACCAGTTCTTAGAAATGTGTTTCGCCCTCTTCAACCTCTCTGGGCTTATCAATAAAGATGAGAGGTTGAATATCTTTAGACACATTCCAATCAAAAAACAACATTCGAGACCTAGACATAGAAGGTGCGTAAATCTACGGCAAGTCCGACAATGACAGTCTCAAGTTTTAATTCCCTAATTACTTAAAGTAAGTAAAATCTATGTTTAAAAACATGAGATGTAGATCCTTGAAACACACTCAGTGATCAAAGGATCCAAGGTTAATGGTTTGACGACCACTCGTACGAAATCAAACAGATGAAATAGAGAATGTGGAAAAATCCCCTTACGAACAATTCACACATCCACCATTTCGGGTTGGGAAAAATTTTTCGAATAGAATCAAAGATCCAAACACCAGTTCTTAGAAAAATGTCAAACCATTAACCTTGGATCCTTTGATCACTGAGTGTGTTTCAAGGATCTACATCTCATGTTTTTAAACATAGATTTTACTTACTTTAAGTAATTAGGGAATTAAAACTTGAGACTGTCATTGTCGGACTTGCCGTAGATTTACGCACCTTCTATGTCTAGGTCTCGAATGTTGTTTTTTGATTGGAATGTGTCTAAAGATATTCAACCTCTCATCTTTATTGATAAGCCCAGAGAGGTTGAAGAGGGCGAAACACATTTCTAAGAACTGGTGTTTGGATCTTTGATTCTATTCGAAAAATTTTTCCCAACCCGAAATGGTGGATGTGTGAATTGTTCGTAAGGGGATTTTTCCACATTCTCTATTTCATCTGTTTGATTATATATATATATATATATATATATATATATATATATATATATATATATATATATATATATATTTATGCACAGATATCAAAGTGAGGTCCTGACATTACGCGCACTTAGTGAGGACCGGTAGAAAACGTAGACATAATCGTTTCAACTCTTCATAGTGACCTTGACAAGTAAATAGCAATTAAAAAATGACGAGTATACACAAAAAAGATTACGTATATGTGCCCCGTATTGTTCAAGTATATTGCCACCCAAGTGAGGCCATTACACGCAGCTATTAAAGTGAGACTGTATATACTTTTTCGTTATGCGCACAAAGTGAGGACAACTTTACGTGTATATTTCCTTACAGCTCATCAAGTGAGGACCATACAGTGTTGTCGATAAATATGAGATTAATCGTTTCTACTGCCTTTTTCTGTATAACACAGTAAGAATTATTATTGTTTCGTTGTTTCAGTCACTTGTAGTTATAAGAAGGATGTGGACTCTTTGTTCTTGCTCGTACTGTTTGTTAATTTTATAACATTTTAGTACCTCAGCATTAAATCACGGTAGCCTTATCGGAGACTAGCGTTAATAAAGAAATAGTTTTATATTTTTTAATAATTTACGTTAAAGATGGATAGGAAAGCAAGAATTTTGAAAATAGCGTTAGTTGAGAACAATAATAATCAAAATGGAGGATACAGTGATAGTTCAGTTATGTGAAATTTATATTGAACTTAACATATAAATATAAAAGCCCGACTTTTGATCTAAGGGGAACACAGTTTTTACGGTACATACATATCTGTCATTTGTCAACCCCCTCCCTTCCATTTCCCCCACCCCTTATTTTTAAATAGGGAATAGGGGCGTGTGCTAGCTCATTTGAAAGGATATTCAATTCTCTATCCAGTATTATTAACATTGACAATTATCTATACAGAGTGTATTTTAGTATAGGTACTGTTGCCCCTGTCGATTTTCATTTTGAAACGACAATTTTCCAACCTTAATTTTAGTATACAAGATGATTTACTTAATTTAATTAAACTTAATGTACCTTTTTTACTGACTTAATTTTACAGTTATTCCACTAGATGGCAAATACAGTGAATATGATCATATGTTTTATTTCGAATAATCATTTTAAAATAGTTTTAGTTTTCTATTTTCTCTGAAAATTGTTGCAAGCTTCTTGTTCTTATACTTAAAATCATGTCACTACAAATTTATACGAGACTACATATTAAGAGTATAGAAAGTATTATAATATATGACATACATGCTTTTTTCCATTTATTGAAGATATTTCACCTTATCCTGAAACAATGCAATGTGAACAAGTGTCCTCAACTAAAAAAATATATCAGACTATTTTAATACTAAGTGTATAGTTTGTACTATAAACCGTATTGAAATAGATTGCAACATGTGTGTGTGGTTGGGATATTGACTGCGAAACCTAAGGCTTCATTCGCCTAATCATATTTACCTTTGATTCTTATAACAATAAATAAAATTGATTAACATTTTATATCAATATTATTAGTGTTTTTAAACAATATCAGTATGATATATCAGTATGATAAAGTCAAGATAAACAATACTATAATAGAAAGCTTTGAGGTCAAACAATGACTGCGGCAGGGTGATCCATTATCGTCTATGTTTAGCATATTACTAGAAAAGGTTATACAGGAAGCAAACATTAATAGAACAGGTCTGATCTACCACAAAAAACATCAGTGCTTGGCATTCGCAGACGATTTGGTAATCTTGGCTAGGAGCAAAATAGAACTTATAGAAACAGTCATGAAACTCGAGGAGAGGGCAGCAACCAAAGGATTGTATATAAATGAAGCAAAAACAAAGTATATGGAATGAACAAATAAGCAATTCGTTCGGGGGCAATACATAACAATGACAACAGCGAAGGGAACACAGTATAAATTCGAAGAAGTTTAGAGATTTGAGTACTTAGGAACTGTCTTCACAAGAGATCCTAACTGTGAAGAAGAAATACAAAAGAGAATTATGTCGGGCAACCGCGCTATATTTGCTTTTAATGGGTTGTTAAGAAGTAAACATATATCACGAAGAGCAAAACTAAGAACTTACAAGACCGTAATAAGGCCGATAGTAACGTATGCTTCTGAAACATGGGTCACAACAAAAAAACATCAAGAGTTGTTGTTCCACCCGGTGGGAAACTGAGCTCTATCAAGATCCTAACATACTAGCAGTAATTAAGGCGCAAAGACTTAGATGGTTGGACCATGTGCAGAGGATGATTCCATCTAGAATTCCCAGAATGGTACTATCTAGTGCATTGGCAGGGAAAAGACGAAGAGGAAGACCGAGGTCACGTTGGAGTAATGGAGTTAGAGAAGATATGAGAAGAATTAACTTAAGGAACTGGGAAACAAAAGCGACTGACAAAAGGGAGTGGAAAAGAATAGTACATCAAGCCATGGGCCTACTAGGCTCGTACTGCTTACATATTATAATATCAGTTTTCTAATATTATCCAGTTCCATATCCAGTTCCGAATCCAGTGGTTATATTTCTTCCGTATTGTTTAGTTTCGCTTCCAGTGATTGTATTTTTTTTCTTGTTTTTTTTGAAATATTTATTTATTATTTTATTACTATATTTTTTTATTGTGCTCATAATAGATTGCAACATTTGCATGAATGCAGTAACAATAAATAAAAAAATCGGAGATCCACACCCCGGATTTGAAATCGAAACCTCTGCTTTACGAATCCGAGATCCGAGGTCTACCCACTAGGTCACTAGGCTATCGCTCTTAAGACAATATTTTTTCCTGAAACGGGGAACTTCTAAAGCCGGGTCTAGACTATGTAACAAAACATGCTAATAACAAAGTTGTACAACAAATTTGTTGTACAACTTTGTTATGTAACTTGGTATAATATAGCATGAGTATCCAGACTATATAACAAAAAACAAAACAACAACATGCGCATAAATTTTGCAGCATTTTAGATGGATAGCTGGTAGGTTAGGTAGTATATAGAATTGCGTCATATAAGTATGGAGGATCTCTTCATAGCAACAGCAGCTTGTGTAATATTGTGGAGGCGACACCGGCGTGTTAAATTAATATTTTGGATGTGTCCTTCATTAGCATCTCGAGCAAAATATAGGTAGTGGTACAGCTCTTTTAGCTGATCTGGAAAGAGATAACATAGACCCATCGACAGGAGACATTAAATGTGATGGCAGTTTTAAAAACTTCTTAAGAATAGAAAGTTCTGATTTTGAATTTCTTATAAATGACATCGGCCATAAAATAGGCAGGAAAGACATTTCGAGATGCAATTCCAATAAGAGAAAGATTAACAGTTATATTATTAGCAAAGTATATTTTTTAAACTTTTTACTCATTGTTTCAGAGAGGAAGTATAACATTTGTGTAAAATTTAATTCCTCAGTATTATCGTCTTCACCTGTTCATGATTGAGTGTCACTGTCTGTTTGAATCGGTGTAGCTGGAGAAGTAGCGGATGTAGGTGTAGTGGACGGAATAGAAAGGCTCAGATATATTGTATGATTGAGTGCCTGTTTGAGTAGCTGATGAAGCAGTCTGCATCTGTGTAGCGAATGAAGTGAATGTTACAGGTTTTATGTCTGAACACTCTGCTCTGTAGAGAATAGTATTTATGTCAAATTTAGAGTTGATTTGCACCGATTTGCTGTTAAGGTTCCGCGTACTGCTTTTCTTTTATTGGCTTGAGTTATAGGCGTACGTGCATTAGTTTTAACTACAGTTTCTGTCGTACGTGCATTAGTTTTAACTACAGTTTCTGTATCTATTTTCACTTCTATTTCAGTCTATTCATCGTGTTTTTTATTTGTTTTTTAAATCAATAAATGTAGCTCATCCCATAGCAATCCCATAATACTCGTTACTTACGAAATAGCTCAATTAAATGAGTAGTCAGTTCTTTCGACAATTTCATCGCGTAAATGACCCTACGTGAACAGAGCAAAGAAAAATCTAGCACAATCACTCCAGAATGAACAAGGCGATATGACTCCAACGGTTGCTGCTCGCGTAGGTACTATGCCAGAGAATGTTTCAATAACATGTTTTTAGGTGTAGATCAGTCGCGGTGCGGTTTTATAACTTTCTTTGATGTTTACCGACATCTGTTGGATAACATAAAACATGCTATATAACCAGAAAAATGTTATACAACACTGTGTTTTAAAACTTGTTTTTTTTAAATTTTGTAACAAGTTACAAAACTTTGTTATTTAACATGTTTTGTTACATAGTCTGGACCCGGCTTAACGGTAACTGCTTATAGGTACCTACAATTTCTACAATACACAATACTACAATTTCTGAATATTTTTTCTGAAATCTATCGAATGGTACCAAACACGACCCCCACGGAGGTGGGGGGGGGGGGTTACTTTAAAATCTTAAATAGGAACTCCTTTTTTTATTTCAGATTTGGATTCTTTGCGTAAAAATAAGCAACTTTTATTCGAAACGTTTTTTCTAATTACGGATAGGTGGCGCTATAATCGGAGAAAACGGGTGTTGGAAATGGAAAATTAAATTAAAATATGGAAAGTCCCCACTAAAATGGAAAATTTTACTTAACTTTTTTGGTTTTAGAACCTAATAATCACAACCCAATAGGTCCCCAAAGCGCTCGAGTGACTGCACATTTAGCATACTTTGCTCCCCTACTATATGTATTATAAATAATATGCGAAGTAATTATTAACCCAAACAACCATAATTCAACTTTTATTTACTAATAAAGAACTGGACGAAAGTGTCACATCAGCTTTTATGAAACACATGAATATTTACATAAAAAGGTATGTGATCTGCTTGAAATCGATATTCCCAAAATCATCTAAAAATTGTTTATACATGAGTACTTTGAGACTCTTGTATGAAATGTGAATACCGAAATACGATTAGGAATCTCCATTATGTAATTTTTAAATAATACATAATTCTTAGGAAATGAAAGGTATTATACAAACGTGTTAAAAAATACTACCTACTGAAATTTTTTGATGGCAATAAATGATGAATTGGTTTATCGAATTTATTTTTAAGGTGATACAGTAGCGATCAACAGGTAGCCAAATCGCGTTCCAAGATTGAGGCTGTAATTTTGAATATTTTTTCGAGATATTTGGCACACGTATTTATAATATAATAAAGAATGGCGGTACAGAGCCCAATTTGAAAAATATATTAATATGTGGAAATTACTCTGTAAATAAATACAATATTAAAAAAACGAGTCTGTACCGCCATTAAGAAGAACAAAAAAATACACTTTCTTCAAATAAACTTTTTTATCAGATGCCTAGATTTTGTGTCATTTTGGAACTACTAATGAAATAAAAATTTTAGTAGTTCCAAAATGACACAAAATCTAGGCATCGGATAAAAAAGTTTATTTGAAGAAAGTGTATTTTTTTGTTGTTCTTAGTGGCGGTACAGGCTCGTTTTTTTAATATCTATTGTATTTAATTACAGAGTAATTTCCACATATTAATATATTTTTTAAATTGGGCTCTGTACCGCCATTCTTTATTATATTACGAATACGTGTGCCACATATCTCGAAAAAATATTCAAAATTACAGCCGCAATCTTGGAACGCGTTTTCGCTACCTGTTGATCGCTACTGTTTCCTCTTAAGTAAAATATGTCATTTGGATATTTTTTTAAACTCGATAGATCCTAGGGACATGTCGGTAGATCGGTAGGATCATCACTTTTGGGAGTTTTGGGAATATCCCAATTGACAACGCAATATACACCGACGCCGTCTACAACGAGCGACGAATCAGAGATGCCAGATTGGGGTACTTTCGCCCATTTTTAGGGTAATTTGAAAGCACATGGGAAAATTTTTATAGGTTGAATTGGTTGGGGAATTTTTCGGGAGGAAAATTGAGCAAACTGAATTGCAATATAAATGTATGTAACATATAACATTATATTAACATTATAACCTATCGAGTATATAAGAAGGAAGAGAGACAGACCCCGAAAATCTTTTAGAGATAAAATGGACGAAGCAATATTAGAAAAGAAACCTGCAGGACTGGAAAAACAGAAAGAACTGAAAATAACGGTCAAGTGAAATAATACAGGAAAAACTATGGAAATCCAGGGTGGTCAAGAAAAAACAGGATGTTTCTAAATAAATGCGACAAACTTTAAAGGGTAAAAAATAATGACAGTTTGCTCTATAAGCATATGTCAGCAAATACTTCGTTTCCGAGATATGGGGTGTTGACATTTTTCTTACAAACTGACGATTTCTTTATTGTTCTAAAACCGGTTCAGATATGCAAATGAAATTGGATGTGTTTTAAGAGGTAATTATTGCGCATTTTTTGACATAAAATTAATAATTTTATATCTACTGTTGAAATGGTGTGATTTTTTTTAAAGAAAAACATAGTACGCCACTGAGATATTTCAAATAACAAATCATTTTGGAATTACTCGTTCAATTTATGATATATACAAAAATCTATTATTCCTTTTTTTCATACGTCGTTCGTGCCGTTTTTATGCAAAAAGTGAAACATCTTAACGCGTACAAAGTATTCGAAATAAATTTCTATATATTCATATTATGAAAAATTCTAATTCATATAGATATACCTGGTTTGTTTTTTTTTATTTCAAATTACACACCCACGGACACACGACAATGTTGATAAAGCAAAGTTTACAGAACAGGAAGACAAAACTATTTAACCATTGAGGCTATAATGACAAGCAGCAGTATAATAATATCACTGACTATTCATAAATTTGTTGATACTTCGTAAATCTGATCTTCGTGTATTTTAAGTATGTATGTATAACATTGTAATACCATAAAAGTGATAGGTATTACCTGACAAATGACCTTTAAAAGCCATAACAATTTTTAGGTTGCATTATTTTTATTAGAGAATTTTTGTGAGCTAGAAATAGTTTTCTTATTGTTACAATTATTTAATATTAATTGTCTTAGGAGTAATCTTAGCCCAAAGATAATCTATAAAGTCCAAAAAAATAATGAATGTAAAAAATATTATATTTTTTTTTGTTTAGCTAATGCCTCGACAACTAATGGCCATTGGCATGGTAGGTACGGTAATTTTGAACAGTTAGGTACCTAGTGTCATGTGTAAGTAGTGTGTGTTGAGTAAGCGCCTTGTTACTTTGCAATTTCGACGTCATTGTCTTTGCAAAGAGACGCTAATTGTATCCGAACGTCTGCGGTCCCTCCGGTGAGAACCGATCCCACGAGGACAGAAACTATATTCATTTATTAATTTATAATAAATGAAAAATTTCCGACCCTGGTGAGATTCGAACCCACAACCTTTCGGATTTTTTAGATCCACAGGCAGGCGCTCTTACCACTGAGCCACGGAGGGGGGTAAATATTATATTTATATATCAGCGTCTCTCAAAATTTGGCGCCCCCAAATTCTGGCGCCCCGGGCGGTCGCCCGGCTCGCCCGCCCCTTTATCCGGCGCTGCTTTAAGGCACTAGTGCTTTAAAATTTTTATGGCACTGCAATTCGTATTGATCGTATAGGCAATTTTGATGTAATGTCAAAAAAATATAAAAATGGAATGTCAGTCAAGTTCAAGTAAAAGTTTTTGTAGATATTGTCCTGTAATTACGTTTGTAGAAAAAATATTGCATGATATGTCTGTTAAAAAGTGCATTTTTAAGGCACTCATGTGAATTGCAGAACTCGCTGTCGCTCATTCTGCAAACTTTCACATGCGTGCCTTAAACGTGTACTTTTAACACTTATATCATAAATAACTATTGAAATACTGATTACAAAAATTTATAGTATTTTAAGCCTTTCTGAGAGCATATGCGCAAAAATTTCGCTCGAATTATTTTTAAATGCGTTCATTTTTTTCGAATACTGAGAAAACCTTAAGTATTTTTAAAAAATTTAAACGCAGAAAGAAATATTACTGTATTATCCATGGTCGAAAGTCCTTGAGAACTTCTATAAATATTTATTTTAATAAGTCACAGGGGTGAAAAAAAAAGTCTGATTTTTAATTTTAAATATATCATTCAAAAGAAACTTTTTGTTCATTATAAGGGACTTTCTGCCCTCGGGAATAATGTAGTTTTCTATTTTGCGTTTAAATTTTTTTAAAATACCTATTAGTTATCTCAGGATTCGAAAAAAATAAATGCGTTTAAAAAGAACTCGACCGAAATTTTGCGCCTAGGCTCTCAAAAAGGATTAAAGTATTAAACATTTTTGTACTGTTTGAATTTATGCGACGATTGACGATCCACTGTTTTAAAGATTGGTTGAACAGATGTTGCCAGTTGTATGGTCCTCACTATGTGTATCGTAAGTTATTCAACAGGGCATAGAATATACATGGTTAGAAAATATACGCCAAAGTCAGCGCCTCTATGCGGAAAATCTCTGAACTAAAAATTGATGTGGACCATACAAAGTGAGGTCCCACTTTTTTTTGTAAAAAAACAGTGTTTGCTATCAGTACATGTCTACGAAAAAGTCTTACATTGATTGACTAAGTGAGGTCCGTATACTGGACCTCACTTTGTACAGGACCTCACTTCAACCGCAGTTTCTTTTGATATGTGGCTCACTTCATACGCTGGGAGTAAATATATATATATATATATATATATATATATATATATATATATATATATATATATATATATATATATATATATATATATATATTACTAAAACAATATACTAAAACAATGTAATATTTTAAAATACTTATATTTTTGTTTTATATTACAGAGTCTTGATAAAGGGGTCAAACAACCCCGAAAGCTAGACAAAAAGTCAAAAGAGTGTTTCTTTGATATCCTGGCCAAACTTCTGACTGCAACCCTAATAAACCACTTATAATAAACCCCTCCCCCTCCCCATATATATATATATATATATATATATATATATATATATATATATATATATATATATATATATATATGGGGAGGGGGAGGGGTTTATTATTATATATATATATATATATATATATATATATATATATATATATATATATATATATATATATATATATATATATATATATATATATGGGGAGGGGGAGGGGCTGTGCACTTTTTAGTACCACGAAATCGACCCTACTTTTCATGTTTCAGTCAAGATATAAGGCTCGGCGCTAGAGTAAAATGGTCAATAATCATACTGGATTAGTACAACATTTTCAACTACTCTTCTATATACGTTGAAAAATTTGTCAGTTCATATACAAATGTTGAAATAATAATTTTTAAAATTTTCAGTTTACTCAAGACTCCACGAGGTTGGGAACGTTCTTTTAATGTTACCAGACCGTAACATTGAATTTTATTTTCGATTCAGGTTATGAGGATCGACGCTCGAGCAACGATTACGAAACGTGTCGAATCAACAACTTGTTATTGAAACAGTGACATGTATTAAAAATTATTATGAAAAAGATAAAGAGTACTTTTACTTTCCATCGTCTCAACCCACACGTCGTATTTCTTCATTTTTTATCTTTATCGATAAATTTTACTTGGGTGTTATCGTCTATAAATAATAGGTTTAAAAATATTAAAATACAGATTAAAATAGTTGTATATATATTTATTTACAAATTTATAGTAGATTTTTAAAATATTCTCATAGTAAATGACGCTTTTTTACAATCTTTCATACGAGACGATTGTAATTTGGTTTCTGCACGATTTACGATTTTATTCGTATCATCCTGTTGATCGTTATTCGAAGTAGTAGTTAACGTCGGACATAGTAATTTAAGCGTAGCTTCTATCGATAAGGCACTTTTATGTTTGCATACTTTATGTTTTCGACAATAGGATACGCTTTTCGAACAATCGAAACATTGAGCGCACACCACACATGAGCGATTCGTTTTAATTTCTTCTATACATCGACTATCGTTTTCACCCATTATTATATTCGATTGAGACCATGGTAACCTGCGCGTAAAATAATGCCGTACCGTATGATAATCTTCTAATCGCATCGACCATTGTGTGCAATTATTAGAGCATTCGGAACATATCACGTATGATAATCTTCTAATCGCATCGACCATTGTGTGCAATTATTAGAGCATTCGGAACATATCATATTCGTATCATACCGTTTCAAATAAATGTATAATTTTTTTGACCAAATCGCTTTACTCGATATCTAACATATCGTGTGTGTGTGTGTGTGTGTGTGTGTGTGTGTGTGTGTGTGTGTGGTGTGTGTGTGTGTGTGTGTGTGTGTGTGTGTGTGTGTGTGTGTGTGTGTGTGTGTGTGTGTGTGTGTGTGTGTGTGTGTGTGTGTGTGTGTGTGTGTGTGTGTGTGTGTGTGTGTGTGTGTGTGTGTGTGTGTGTGTGTGTGTGTGTGTGTGTGTGTGTGTGTGTGTGTGTGTGTGTGTGTGTGTGTGTGTGTGTGTGTGTGTGTGTGTGTGTGTGTGTGTGTGTGTGTGTGTGTGTGTGTGTGTGTGTGTGTGTGTGTGTGTGTGTGTGTGTGTGTGTGTGTGTGTGTGTGTGTGTGTGTGTGTGTGTGTGTGTGTGTGTGTGTGTGTGTGTGTGTGTGTGTGTGTGTGTGTGTGTGTGTGTGTGTGTGTGT